>NC_044397.1:33972029-34283287 GCF_006542625.1 Nomascus leucogenys | reverse complement strand
ATGACAGATAGTTAGAGAAGGTCTCTCAAAATAGGAACTCACATGAAGAGAAGGAGAAAGTTGTGTAAAGGGCTTGAGAAAGTAGCTTCTAGGCAAGGAGAACAACAGGAGCTAAAACAAAGGTGGGAACATGCCTGGCATAATCAGGAAGAACTGTCAGGTATGGAAGGACTTTGTTATTCTGAGGGGAGAAACCTTTGGAAAGCTCCAAACAACATGTAAAACCATCTTAGTTATATTTTTAAAAGATTATCTGGTTCTTGGATAGAGAAGAGAGTATGCAGAGGAAAGAGTAGAAGCAGGGGGACGGCTGACAAGGTCTAGGGAGAAGACAATGGATTGGACCTGAAGCCTTGGAGGGAGTGGGAGTTGTCCATCTCTGTCTATATTTTGAAAGTAGGGCCAACAGGATTTGCTGATAGCTTAGATGTAGGGTATAAGAGAGTGACATCTAGGCTTTTTGGACTGAGCAGCTAGGGCATTAGAGGGTCCATTCATTAAGATGAGGAAGAATTAGGTTTGGATGGTGGGAGGAGAATGAAGAGTTTGGTTTTGTGGTGGTAAGTTTGAGATGCCTACTTGATCTTCAAGTAAGTAGTTGTGAACATGAGTTAGAACTCAGGGGAGAAATCTACAATCCCCTGGAATCAAATAGCTCCTGGAGGTGGGAGTCAAGGACGGGAGGTGATATGGTTTGGCTGTGTCTTCACCCAAATCTCATCTTGAATTATAGTTTCCATAATCCCCACATGTTGTAGGAGGGACCCGAAGGAAGGTAATTGAATCATGGGGGTGGTTACCCGCATGCTGTTCTCATGATAGTGAGTTCTCACAAGGTCTGATTGTTTTGTAAGGGCTTATCCCCCTTTGCTCCGCACTTCTTCCTGCCGCCATATGAAGAAGGACATGTTTGCATCCCCTTCAACCATGATTGTAAGTTTCCTGAGGTCTCCCTATCCCTGAGGAACTGTGAGTCAATTAAACCTCTCTCCTTTTTATAAATTACCCAGTCTTAGGCAGCTCTTTATAGCAGCATGAGAACAGACTAATACAGGAGGTAAACGAAGACTTCTACCACCTCTCTCCTCCCAATCTCTACGAAAAAGCTCTCCTACCACCTTCTGAAGAGACTGCACTTTTTGACTAGGAAGAGAAAACATGAAGCTCTTGAGTTTGCTACCATTTCCTGGTCTCTGGCCACTCAGATGATAGAACAGAGCTACGGCTAGTGCATGTGGCAGCAAAACTATTTGCTCTTCCTGAAAGCCAAATTGCTCCTCCCAAGTCGCTCTGCTTCTCAGGGCACAACACATATACTACCCAAGCATTTCCATCCTCCCTCTCCCATTAGTTTAAATTCTCAGTGACAAAGAATACTGCCTGTCTTCCCAGCTTCATAGCCAATTTTTATGGAGATTTTTTATCAAAACATATTGATCCTGGGAATGCGCTGGACAAGATGGCTCTCTGGAAGTATATCTTTCCCTGAGGTCTTACACAAAATAGGCAGGACAGGAATTCAAAATTGTGAGAGGCCCAAGTGAATTTATTTGGCTTGGAGAATTTCTGGCAAGTGAATTCAGTATAATTGCAATTGGTGGCTCAACAAACAGCTAGATATCATTGCCTATGATGAGAGAAAAAAGATTTGTTGATGGTTTGGATGTGGGGTATGAGAGCAGGAATCATAACATTCACTAAAATAAGGGAGAGGCCAGGTGCGGTGGCTCACGCCTGTAATTCCAGCACTTTGGGAGGGCAAGGCGGGTGGATCACCTGAGCTCAGGAGTTCAAGACCAGCCTGATCAACATGGTGAAACCCCGTCACTACTAAAAATACCAAAAATTAGCCAGGCTACGGTGGGCGCCTGTAATCCCAGCTACTCTGGAGGCTAAGACAGAAGAATTGCTTGAACCTGGAAGGCAGAGGTTGCAGTAAGCCAAGATCGCACCATTGCACTCCAGCTTGGGCAATAAGAGCAAAACTCCGTCTCAATCAATCAATAAAGGAGAAAAAGATTTTGAGGGTGGGAAGAAAACAAAGAGTTTGGTTTAGTGTGTGATGTATGAGATGCCTATTTCACCTTTAAGTAGTTTTTGCTTGAGACAGTGTCTTGCTCTGTCACCCTGGCTGGAGTGTAGTGACACAATCTTGGCTCACTGCAGCCTTGACCTCCTGGGCTCAAGCAATCCTCCCACCTCAACCTCTTGAGTAGCTGGGACTACAGATGCATGCCACTATGCTCAGCTAGTTTTTTAACATTTTGTAGAGATGGGGGGTCTCATTATGTTGCCCAGGCTGGTCTTGAGCTCCTGGGCTCAAGTGATCCTCCCACCTCAGCCTCCCAAAGGGCTGGTATTACAGGCAGGAGCTACTGCACCCAGCCTAAGTAAGTAGTTATACATGAGTTAGAATTCACAGGAGAAATCTACAACCGACTGGAATCTGGCTTTCCCCCACTATGCCACTGAAACTGCTCTCACCATAAGTGCCTTCTAATTGCTGAAACAAGTAGAAATCCAGGTCTTTCAAATATTTACTGTCTCTTACTATGGAGTAAAGAGCCTGTAATTGGCTGCACTGCCCTTAAGTGGCCCTTGCTAAGGGAAGGTTAGTCTACACCCAAAGAGAGGCTCTTTGTGATGCAGAGGCATTGTGGCAGGGACCCGTCTGACAGGAACCCAAAGCAGCAGTGCTGGACCAGGCTGCCTCCACCGGAACCACCTAGCTTGCTTGCTACAGAATTGCAGGCCCCTGCCCTGAGATTAGACTTCAACAGCTCTAGACTCTGCTTGACAATATTACATTTACCCCCAAGTGATCTCTAGTAAAACTCCTTTGTTTTCTAGGAACTAGGTGGAGACTTTAAACTCCGCAGGAAACAGGTCCAGTCCATGGAGTTCCAGCCCTTCTCTCAATAGCTAAAATATCTAATTGACATACTATCCTGAATGCTAAAAACAATGATTCTCAGCTAAAGTCGATTCTGCCTCCCCCAGGGGACGTCCAACTATTTGCTCTTCCTGAAAGCCGAACTGTTCCTCCAGAAACATCTTTGTTACAGCCGGCAGGTGCTGCTGGCATCTGGTAGGTTGAGGCCAGGACTGCTGCTAAACATCCTACAATGCATAAAACAACCAGGACAGCCGGGCCGCGCCTCAGCAGGGCGGTGGCTCCCGGCGCAGACTCTGGCCCCGGGTGGCAGCGGTGACTGGAGGAATCAAGTTGTGCGGTCGGTGATGCCTGAGTCAGCGACCGGCCTGGGCCTCTGCCCTTAGGAGGCAACTCCCAGGCAGGCCGAAAAGGCCGGGAGCCTTTGTTTCGGTTTCGCGGCGGCAGCGGCGTTGTTGGCTGAGGGGACCCAGGACACCAGAATGCCCCCGGCCCCGGCTCCTCTGATGCGATGGGGAAAGTGCTATCCAAAATCTTCGGGAACAAGGAAATGCGGATCCTCATGTTGCGCCTGGACGCGGCCGGCAAGACAACAATCCTGTAAAAGTTGAAGCTGGGCCAGTCGGTGACCACAATTCCCACTGTGGGTTTCAACGTGGAGACAGTGACTTACAAAAATGTCAAGTTCAACATATGGGATGTGGGCGGCCAGGACAAGATCCGCCGCTCTGGCAGCATAACTACACTGGGACCCAAGGTCTGATCTTCATAGTGTACTGTGCCAACTGCCACCGCATCGATGAGGCTCACCAGGAGCTGCACCGCATTATCAATGACCGGGAGATGAGGGACGCCATAATCCTCATCTTCGCCAACAAGCAGGACCTGCCCGATGCCATGAAACCCCACGAGATCCAGGAGAAACTGGGCCTGACCCGGATTCAGGACAGGAACTGGTATGGGCAGCCCTCCTGTGCCACCTCAGGGGATGGACTCTATGAGGGGCTCACATGGTTAACCTCTAACTACAAATCTTGATGAGCACTGTCCACCCATCCCCTGGAAGGAGAGAAATCAAAAACCCATTCACAGGATTATTGCCACCATCACCTCTTTCAATTGCCACTTTTCTTTTGAATTTGAACTCTGGAGTTACTGTTCTACAGTTTGGGGGGAGAGGGCTTGAGGGTTTTCTCTTTTGTTTGTTTCCCTCTTTCCACTTTTTTTTTTTTTTGGCTTTGCGTTAGGATGCTCTGATATTTGACATGAACACAAAGTTGCTAGATGCTCTTGTTGACTTCCAGTAGATGGGATGGGGGAAATACAGCAGTTCTTGGTAAAATCCTTTGTAATAACAGTTTGATTTTTTTTTATTTCGAGAATCTTTCATTTTCCTATGAATGCTTTTTTCCTTTTTTGCCCAGTTTCCTTATCACTTGCTGTAGACGGCTTATTTTGCATTCATGCAGACTATGTTGCAAGTCTGTTTCATCTAGTAAACTGAAAATTATTGCTTAATCAAACTGTCATTTTTCTTTTATATTTAAGGCCTTTCCCCCTTCCTTATGAGTTCTAACTTAGTAATTTCAAATGTGACCTTTTATATCTAAGACCAGTATAGTAAACTTAGCCCACAGGGGCAAATGATGAGTAATATCATTGTAATGTGTTCCAGTTGCACCTCAGTATGTTAAACAGGTAATGTAAGAAGTTCTCTGAAATGTCAGCAAATAAGTTCTGAAACATACATCATGCATGAGTAGGAATAAAACCCAAGTTCCCCATAATGTAGCTAACTTAATGCTGCATAAAAATATGAAAGTGTAACCCATGAAGGACACACTTTTTTTTTCCACTGCAAAGTTAGTCACTTTGCTGTTTTTCCTCTTTTTTAAACTTTAAAAATAGACTCTTCCCAGAAATTGGAGCAATAATGGTGTATACCACACATAGATTAAATATTTGTAGATATTTTAAGTGACTTTTGGGCAAAACTGGAATGTAATACTTTTACCTTGTTACAAACGCCTAAGACCAGTAATTTAAAAATTACTAACAGGTTTACCTTGTTCATTAATAAAGCGTGTAACCATTCAAATTATATGCACATTTTACCTGGTTAAAAAAATACACATTCCTGTTTTCACATTATAGCAACTGATTAAGCTGAAGCTATAAATCATTTTTTATAGATGAGTGATCCACATCTCCATCAATTAGAAGACTGGAAAACATGTTTTATAAAAGAGGTATTTAATTTTGTTTGCAGGATTAACTCATGCAAATAAAAAAGATATCCTGTTGGTTCAATAGTACACTGTCTCCTTTAAGGAAGGAAGCATGATGAATGATGTGTAGACTTGAGGGATGACTATTAAAGTGGATGGAGGATGAGGACAAAGAACCTACAGATTACAATGAATGTAAACTTAATTTTTCTTCATGTGTAAGCAGTGTGCTCGCTGGTGATATCTAGATCCTAACAAGATTACTTGGTTAGCTGGCTAAGACCAGTAACTGGATTGCGACCACTATGATAATATTTTGAACCAAATATTAATGCTTGATGCAGAATTGTAAAGCAGCATCTGGTTCCTATATAGCCTTAAGGAATAATTTCAGTGATCCTCAAGGAATTAAATAGGGAATTTCAGAAATGTAGACTGCAAAGGCAGTATACAGGAAAAGGTGCAGTGGGTTTTGTTTATGAGCGTGTCTGAAAACTAAAATTGAGCAGGACATCATGGTATAGTTGGACAGTATTGGTCCTTCATGCTTTGGCCATATTGTATAATGGAGCTTTTACCAAAGATGTATGAGAAGTGTAAGACTATAAAAAAAGAACGATTCAAAGTAAAACTCTTGACAAACACTTTACTTAAAGCAGATGCAAAAGGTTATTCTCATGTAGGCTCCTGTTGGTGCAGAGGGATTTTTGATTTCAAGTGCAACTAAAGTACTAAGTTCTCAGTTTCACTTTAGTAGAAATAGCTCTAGAAATGAGGCTAATCAACACATCTAAGAACACTGGTTGCTTTCTAAAATTCCCAAAGCTCCACCATAAATGTAATTCTTAGTGTTTTAAATGATTGCATTTTAAGGTATATAAATATGGGTTATCCAATATCAATACTATAGTAACATCCTGAAACAAAACAAGCACAAAGGTGTAAATGCCTAAACTGGAGGAAACTTGAAACCCTGTTAAATCTTTTTTTTTTTTGAGATGGAGTCTCGCTCTGTCGCCCAGGCTGGAGTGCATTGGCACGATATCGGCTCACTGCAAGCTCCGCCTCCTGGGTTCACGACATTGTCCTGCCTCAGCCTCCCAAGTAGGTAGGACTACAGGCGCCCACCACCACACCCGGCTAATTTTTTTTTTTTATATATATATTTTTAGTAGAGACGGGGTTTCACTGTGTTAACCAGGATGGTCTCAATCTCCTCACCTTGTGATCTACCTGCCTCGGACTCCCAAAGTGCTGGGATTACAGGCGTGAGCCATCGCGCCTGGCCAAATTTTTGCATTTTAATAAAGACAAGGTTTCACCATGTTTTCCAGGCTGGTCTTGAACTCCTGGCTTCAGGTGATTCGCCCGCCTCGGCCTCCCAAAGAGCTGGGATTACAGGTGTGAGCCACCGCACCTGGCTGAAACCAGCTTATTTTTTAAGAAACAAAGGTTCTCCTTGCCTCTCAGCTGGGATAAAACAGGTACTGAAAGTATTTTAAGCATAATCAGCCTGCAGACAACACCCATAGCACACATTATGACATGGACCAAACTTTCTTGATGAAATATTTCCCCAGGACAGACCTTAGGCAGTTACCTGGTTCTACCACCACCCAGGGGAGAAAACAGAGTTTCTCTTGAAAGGACAACAGCCTCCCTCATTACCCAGCAGCACCGCACATGCAGCCAGACACTGAAGGTGTACAGTATCATCACCATGTGAGGCAACCGCAGATGCCTTGTCATACAAAAGGAGGCCCATCTATGAGTTGACCAAATACCCATTTGACCTGGAGAGTCCCGGTTTACACTACTGCCCCAGCATAATAAATAGCACCCACTTTCACTCTCAAAAGGGGCAGAAAATATGGAACATTCGCCTGGAACATCTTGTCATGTCAGAAAGCAAAGAAGCTGTCAATGAGAATTAGGGTTGTGTCAAAAGGATTCAGGAACCAAGGTCCAGGGGCCTCCACTGGTCAAAGGTGAAATAATTTGAGCATCAAATTATAACTCCAGCAGACTGATCAATATCAAGTATGTTTAAATCCATGAGTGCAGGCCAGGTGCAGTGGCCCACACCTGTAATCTCAATACTTTGGAAGGCCAAAGAAGGGGGAGCGCCTTAGCCTGGGAGTTTGAGGCTGCAGTAAACTACAATTGCACCACTGCATTCCAGCCTGGGTGACAGGGCAAGACCCTGTCTCAAAAAAACCAATAAAAGCAAAAAGCTATGAATGCATCGATTTCTACAGACTTGACTGCCTTTACAGGAAGCAAAAAGTAACTAGCTCATTATTCTGAAAACAGGCAAATAAAGAGGAGGATCAAGCATTTTCTTGCCTCCCCTGTATGAACTATATCTAAGGGTAACCTAAGTTATGAAGGGAAATTTCTTACAGAAGTGTTCCAACTACTAAATGATGAGGCATTTACAGAACTAATGAAATGAACAGATCTAGGCTTCTAAAATCATATGAAGAGAAACAGGGCATGTCACAATCTATAACGTGTTCTTGCCAAAATGTGAAATATGAATCTGATTACACCTCTAAACACTTCCATCTACATTTTTATATAATACAGAGGGCAGGGAAATATGTTAAATCATGCCATGGGTATGCAAACAGAAAATGCAGGATGATTAGCTGGGCATGATGACACATGCCTGTAATCCCAGCTACTCGGGAGGCTGAGGCAGGAGAATCGCTTGAACTCGGGACAGGGAGGTTGCAGTGAGCTGAGACTGTGCCACTGCACTCCAGCCTGGGCAACAGAGTGAGACTCCAGCTCAAAAAACAAAACAAAACAAAACAAAACAAAAAAAACAAAAAGCAAAAAACAAAAAAAAAACAGAAAATGCAGAAGGTAAAAAACTCTCCAGGACAAATGATCCAGTTTTTTAAAATGAATAAATCTCAAGAAGAAACGGATAAGTACTATAGATTATAAGTCTTAAGAGACAAAGCAACAAATTATATTGTATTGAAAGATTAGGTGGGTTCTTAAAATTCACTGGATATTTTGACATTAAGGAACTGTTGTGTTTTGAGACAGGGTTTTGCTCTGTCTACCAGGCTGGAGTGCAATGGCACAATCATGGCTCACTGCAACCTCAACCTCTTGGGGTCAAGTGATGCCCCGCCTCAGCCTCCTGAATAGCTGGGACCACAGGCATGCACCACCATGCCCAGTTAATATTTGTTTGTAGATGAGGTCTCACTATGTTGCTTAGGCTGGTCTCGAACTCCTCTCAAGCAATCCCACCTTGGCCTCCCAAAGTGCTGGGATCACAGGTGTCAGCCACCACACCCAGCTGCCCTTACCTTTTACAGGTACACACTGAAATGGTTATAAATAACACTTGGGATATACTTCAAAACTTCAGTGGCGGAGGAAGACGGGGAGGAAGGAGTGGACAGAGATGAAACAAGATTGATTATGAGTTTATAATAAAGTCAAATGATAAATACATAAGGATTCATTTATATAGGTTTGAAATTATCTATTATAAAAAAAATCTAAAGAATAGAAAAATACAGAAAACAAAATATTTCTTAACATTTGAATAGATACCACAATCCCATGGGAAAAACTCCCTACTAAGAGGCTTTTCTGAGACACTGTCTAAGCTCTTGGCCCCACAGGACATAGGGAAGAGGCCAGATAGGAAAGTCAGCAAGGCCCAGCTTCTACTGAAGCTTAAGATATCCCAACTTGCTGAAACCCAGAGGAGTGCTGGCTGTGTATGATAAAAGAGCATCTGCGATTCAGGTAAACAGACTGATGAGTGACAAGCAGCCCCCTGAGGCCTCCCCAGTCCCCACCTGCCTTTGGAAAACCACCCCCTGTGGAAGGCCACGGTCAGGCCAGAAGCCTCCCACTGAGTCTGCCTGTCAGCCCTGCCTAGCTGCTCTGATAATTGAGGGGAAAAAAAAGCTGATTTTGCACGTGGACCTCAGTATCACAGAGGAGCAGCAGCAGCCCTGTGTGGACATCTCAGATACATTTACAACCCGGTCAGTGCAGCTTCGTGGGCATAGCTAATGAGCCAGGAAGACCAAGGAGGGTCATCTGCTAAGTCAAAATTAAACACCATGCTGCCTGCCAAGAACAGGTGATAAAACCACATTTCAAAGTGGACTGAGTAATACAACTTTGTATTAGTCATTACCATTTACCTTATTTACAATGGAAAATGAAAAAAAATCTCAGTAAAAGAATCTGGTATTAAGAGGCATCAGAAGACAAACCACATTTTGCAATTACAGTACACTATCAACAAAAGACAAACTCACTCACTCAGCCAGGGTTCAAAGGCACAGCACAATGACACAGCAGTCAGTCCACGTTAGTTATGCAGCTTCCAGAACTTTAAACAGAAATGAAACCCTTTAGTGATGGCACAATAAGGAAGCTTCAACAGTTTACAAATATTGCATCTTCTCGTTTTTAAAGAAATGTATATTTTTTTAATGCCTACAAACATCTTTATTTTTCCTGACTTGGCACTCATGCAAAACAGGTCGCTACCAGCTCATCATCCCCAGTGGGGGTCCAGGACCCCTAGTGCTGTGGATGACAAGGGTCCAGAGGGCAGAGACCATTTAGTAACAAGAGGTAGGTGGCAAATGCATTTCAGGGCAAGATGCTGACAAAGCCATGAATACAGGCCCAGAGGATTTGCAGGAATATCCACGGGTTCTGTAGATCAGGTACATCCATGAGACGTAAGCTCTAAGAGGTCAACAGCTTCTCCCCCTATTTTATTCATGGATGTGTCTCAAGCACCCAGAAGAGTTCCTGACATGTTACAGGGCCTCAATAAATACTTGGGAAATGGGTCGAATGAGAATGGGGTGAAATTAATTTTATGAACTATAAAGTGCCATCAAATATAGGGCATTAATACTAATTCATCTTTCAGACTCATTTTAATTATAACAGTTCTTTCTAGAGAACTGTTTTTTAAAATATTCTGATGTTTATTCAGTGATCAATAGCAAAATAGTAACTTCCTAATAGTTGGTGTGTTGACAGTTGTTATAGTGCAAGGAATGATGGACGGGGAAGTTTTACAGATGAGGATAGAATGTTATAGCCTGACACAAATGAGGCTCCCAATAATGTAAAATTCACACAGTTACCTGGGAGCAGATCCCAGCTGGGGCGGGAAGATCCAGCACAGGGCAGGAGGGCAGGAGTGGTCATGGGAAGATGTTCTCATGGGCACACAGCACAGATACCCTGAGAATGCCTCGGGTCATGGGCTGTCGCATGCATCCCCAATGCAAGACCCCCAGGGGAAACAGGTCTAGTCTCTCATTCACCACTGCATTCCCATGGCCAGGTGGTCAGAGGACGTTCAATAAATGTTTGTTCAATGGAAAAGAGAGGGGGTGGGGGAAGAGTCTGAGCTAATGACCCTGCAGGCAAGACAGAGCCCTCAGGAAGACGAGGTCCCAGCTACCAACACGTCAAGGTTTTGCCTTTACTCCCAGCCTTGTTCGGCAGGGGGACAGAGACAGTCCACTGAAGGAGAAAATCTCAGCCTGAACTGAACCGCAGGAGACTGCTTCCCTCAAACATGGGAAGAAAAATTGTTTAGCACCACTTGGGTAAGAGATGGAAGCAGCTATGCTCTCTGGAAGCTCTAAGTAAGCCAGGCCTTGCCTTTCCCGCATTTGCGAATGGGTGGGAGGCGATGGGACCAGGGCTTTCCTGCAGCCATCACCTTGCACCCCACAAGGCCCTGCAGTGAGAAAGATGTATGATGGTGCTGCCTGCCACCTACTGTGCTCACTGCACCAGCGGCTCCTGGCGGTGCTGGGTCTTCTGGTGCCGGTTGAGGATGGACCTCTGGTTGAAGCTTCGCCCGCAGGCAGGACAGTGATAGGGCTTCTCCCCCGTGTGGATCCTCTGGTGTCGGACCAACCGCTCCCCTTTGCTGAACCGCTTCCCGCACACCTGGCACCCATATGGCTTCTCGCCAGTGTGGGCACGCCGGTGCACCGCCAGGTTGGCATTCCTGCTGAAGCTCTTGCCACACTCGCAGGTGTAGGGCTTCTCCCCGGTGTGTGTCCTCCGGTGCACCTGCAGGTGCTGCCTGCGGCTGAAGCTCTTCCAGCAGTCCCCGCACTTGTAGGGCTTCTCCCCGGTGTGGCTGCGCTGGTGCACCTCCAGGTGGTGTCTCTGGCTGAAGGTTTTCCAGCACTCGCTGCACACGTAGGGCCTCTTTCCCAGGTGGGTTCTCTGGTGCTTCATCAGGTACTCTCTCAGGGTAAAGCCTTTCCCACACTCCACACAGCCATAGGACTTCTCCTCTTCGTGGGTTCGCTGGTGCCTGACGAGATTGGAGCTCCGACTGAATCCCTTCCCACACTCAGGGCATTGGAAAGGCTTCCAGAAGGAGTTGTGGGTTTTGACTTCGTCAGGCAGGGGGATGGCACCGTGCTGGGGAGGAGGAAGCCCGGGCGCACCGCCCGCAGAGCCACCAGGCTCCTGCTCACAGGCCTTTCCGAGCCCAGGGCCCTGGAGAGAGGCTTCCCCAAACCTCTCTGACGTCAGTGCCACCAGCGCCCCTTTCAGGTCTTCCTGTGGGGGTTTTGCCTCCTTTTCCTTGCTCCCACCGCCTACAGGACAGGAGGAGATAAAGATTGATTCTGTGGTAGCCGCAGGACATTTACATGTTAGAACTCTGCTTCACAGGGGTCCCATTCATGGTTCCTTCTCTTTTTTCCTTTGACCAACAACCTCAACTCAGGCTTTCCTTACTTCTTTTTCCTTATTTCCACATCCATGTCTTTTTACAGAATAGTCTGCCAAATTCCAGTGCCCGCCCACTTATCTTGCTGCTAATCTAGACTTTTATTTCTTTCAAAATGTAGCTCAATAATTTCCTCTAAGACACTCATCATGATTATTCTCTTACTCTGGGCCTCTTCAGCACTGTGCCCCTAACTAGCACTTTATTATTCTGTACCTATTTACATGTGACTTTGTTGGAAATGCTGTTTCCATTCATCCAGATGTCCTGCGCCTTCCCTATACGATTCTACACCTGCTGTAGCACACGGCAGCACACAGCTCTCCAGACCTTCCAGGTGCCTGCTCAGTCCCCTGTCCTGCCCACATGCTCCCTCTGCCTAACCAGGTTCATTCATCTGGGTCTCCTAGTAGCCTGGCAGGGGACTGACTCAGGGAAGATGCTTGCTAACCGCTGGCTGAATGAATGAAGCAGGCTTCACTGAGGCTCCTGCAGGAGAATGCCCCTAGGTAGCATATTTATCAGGACTGAGACCATGATGCTGCTGAAATGCTCAGCCTCACCCTTCCTTCATCCTCACTCCAATTCTTCTTATACTCTCTCTAAATTAACAGAACAGGTGTTTATGGAAGAGTAACAGGAAGGGGAAGAGAAAAAAAGAAAAGAAAAAGTATTGGGGAACAAAGAGGCGAAGAGAAAAAAAGAAAGGGAGAAATAAGTGGTGCTTAAAGCGGAAGAGTCCTTTTAGGCAAGATGACTAGAAGACAAAAAAAACCTGACAGTATACGCCTCCTGGTTTGATAAAATATGAAATACATACTTATCAGCTTGGATTTTGTTAACTTTTCATGAAAGTAAAAGTGTACAAGCCATTTATGTTTTGTACATGCAAAGATTTTATTTTTATTTTTTTGGATCCACTGCTGGCTAAAAAATGTCACATTACCCTTTTTTTCCTTTTTGTGGAGATGGGGGCCTCACTATGTTGCCCAGTCTGGTCTCGAATTCCTGGGCTCAAGTGATCCTCCTGCCTCTGCCTCACTGAGTGCTGGGATTACAGGTGTGCATCACCACACACTATGCAAAGAATTTTCTTAACGAACCCAACCACGTAAACAGCATTCAATTCAACAAACAGAACATAAGCAGTCCCTAGAAGCCCCTTTTACATCTCCTCCATTACTATACCCTGCCATATATATACTATACATTTACACTATATACATGATATATGTATACAGCACATACGAGACATAAGTATACAGCACATACGAGACATACGTATACAGCACATACGAGACATACGTATACAGCACATATGAGACATACGTATACAGCACATACGACATATACGTATACAGTATATACGAGATATATGTATACAGTATACATATATACTATACCAAGAGGAACACACTGTCCAGACTTTTTTGCCTGTTCTTGAACTTCAGGTAATTGTCTCACACATTGTTTCTGGCTTCTTCTGCTCAATATCATGTTTGTGACATTCACCTATATCATGGTGTGAAGCTGTAGTTTATTCTTTATTATTGGTGTATAGTATTCCACTGTGAGTATATATATGTGTGTGTATATATATAGATAGATAGATAGATAGAGATAGATTGCAACCTACTTAATTTGACTGATGTTCATTTGGGTACTTTTCAGTTTTGAGGTGTTATGAATAGTAAGATTAAAACTAAATGCAACGCACAAACCACAACTAGATCTTGGGGAAATCTGACTATGCACTGGATGTTACATATATTGAATTTATGTTTATTTTCTTAGATGAAATTATGCCCTTCCTTCCTTCCTTCCTTCCTTCTTCTCTCTCTCTCTCTCTCTCTTCTTTCTTCCCTCTGTGGCCCAGGCTGGAGTACACTCGGCTCGCTGCAGACTCCCTGCGTCCAGCTCCCATGATTCTCCGGCCCCGGACTGGGCTGCCTGGGATTGCCGGCGCACGCCACCACCCCTCCCTGGTTTTTCTCCTTTGGCTGGAGGCGCGGTTTCGCCATGTCGGCCAGGCTGGTCTCCAGCTCCTGACCTTGAGTGGTCTGCCCGCCTCAGCCTCCCGAGGTGCTGGGACTGCAGACGGAGTCTCGTTCACTCAGTGCTCGGGGTTGCCCGGGCTGGAGTGCGGTGGTGTGGTCTTGGCTCGCTGCAGCCTCCGCCTCCCAGCCGCCTGCCTTGGCCTCCCAGGGTGCTGGGATTGCAGCCTCTGCCCGGCCGCTGCCCCGTCTGGGAGGTGGGGAGCTCCTCTGCCCGGCCGCCCCGTCTGGGAGGTGAGGAGCGCCTCTGCCCAGCTGCCACCCCGTCTAGGAAGTGAGGAACGTCTCTGCCTGGCCGCCCATCGTCTGGGATGTGAGGAGCGACTCTGCCCGGCCACCCTCGTCTGGGAAGTGAGGAGCGCCTCTGCCTGGCCGCCCATCGTCTGGCAAGTGAGAAGCGCTTCTGCCCGCCGCCCATCGTCTGGGATGTGAGGGGCGCCTCTGCCCACCGCCCATCGTCTGGGATGTGAGGTGCGCCTCTGCCCGGCCACCCCGTCTGGGAAGTGAGGAGCGCCTCTGCCTGGCCACCCCGTCTGGGAAGAAGCGAGGAGCGCCTCTGCCCGGTTGCCCCGTCTGGGAAGTGAGGAGTGCCTCTGCCCAGCCGCCCAGTCTGGGAAGTGAGGAGCGCCTCTGCCTGGCCGCCCCGTCTGAGATGTGAGGAGCGCCTCTGCCCGGCCGCCCCGCCTGGGAAGTGAGGAGCGCCTCTGCCCGGCCACCCCGTCTGGGAAGAAGTGAGGAGCGCCTCTGCCCGGCCGCCCCGTCTGAGAGGATGTGAGGAGCGCCTCTGCCCGGCCGCCCCGTCTGGGAGGATGTGAGGAGCGCCTCTGCCTGGCCGCCCCTTCTGGGAGGATGTGAGGAGCGCCTCTGCCTGGCCGCCCCGTCTGGGAAGTGAGGAGCGCCTCTGCCCAGCTGCCCCGTCTGGGAAGTGAGGAGCGCCTCTGCCCGGCCGCCCCGTCTGGGAAGAAGTGAGGAGCGCCTCTGCCCGGCCGCCCCATCTGGGAAGAAGTGAGGAGCGTCTCTGCCCGCCCGCGCCGTCTGGAAAGTGAGGAGCGCCTCTGCCCGGCCGCCCCGTCTGGGAAGTGAGGAGCGCCTCTGCCCGGCCGCCCCTTCTGGGATGTGAGGAGCGCCTCTGCCCGGCCGCCCCATCCGGGAAGTGGGGAGCCCCTCTGCCCGGCCGCCACCCCGTCTAGGAAGTGAGGAGCACCTCTGCCTGGCCACCCCGTCTGAGATGTGAGGAGCGCCTCTGCCCGGCCGCCCCGCCTGGGAAGTGAGGAGCGCCTCTGCCCGGCCGCCCTGTCTGGGAAGGGAGGAGCGCCTCTGCCCGGCCACCCCGTCTGGGAAGAAGTGAGGAGCACCTCTGCCCGGCCGCCCCGTCTGAGAGGATGTGAGGAGTGCCTCTGCCCGGCCGCCCCGTCTGGGAGAATGTGAGGAGCGCCTCTGCCCGGCCGCCCCGTCTGGGAAGTGAGGTGGGCCTCTGCCCAGCTGTCCCGTCTGGGAAGTGAGGAGCGCCTCTGCCCGGCCGCCCTGTCTGGGAAGAAGTGAGGAGCGCCTCTGCCCGGCCGCCCCATCTGGGAAGAAGTGAGGAGCGTCTCTGCCCGGCCGCCCCGTCTGGGAAGTGAGGAGCGCCTCTGCCCGGCCGCCCCATCTGGGAAGTGAGGAGCGCCTCTGCCCGGCCGCCCCGTCCGGGAAGTGAGGAGCCCCTCTGCCCGGCCGCCACCCCGTCTAGGAAGTGAGGAGCGTCTCTGCCCAGCCGCCCCGTCTGGGAAGAAGTGAGGAGCGCCTCTGCCCGGCCACCCCGTCTGGGAGGATGTGAGGAGCGCCTCTGCCCGGCCGCCCCGTCTGGGAGGATGTGAGGAGCGCCTCTGCCCGGCCGCCCAGTCTGGGAAGTGAGGAGCGCCTCTGCCCGGCCGCCCCGTCCGGGAAGTGAGGAGCCCCTCTGCCCAGCCGCCACCCCGTCTAGGAAGTGAGGAGCGTCTCTGCCCGGCCGCCCCTTCTGGGAAGAAGTGAGGAGCGCCTCTGCCCGGCCACCCCGTCTGGGAGGATGTGAGGAGCGCCTCTGCCCGGCCGCCCCGTCTGGGAGGATGTGAGGAGCGCCTCTGCCCGGCCGCCCAGTCTGGGAAGTGAGGAGCGCCTCTGCCCGGCCGCCCCGTCCGGGAAGTGAGGAGCCCCTCTGCCCAGCCGCCACCCCGTCTAGGAAGTGAGGAGCGTCTCTGCCCGGCCGCCCCTTCTGGGAAGAAGTGAGGAGCGCCTCTGCCCGGCCACCCCGTCTGGGAGGATGTGAGGAGCGCCTCTGCCCGGCCGCCCCATCTGGGAGTGAGGAGCGCCTCTGCCCGGCCGCCCAGTCTGGGAAGTGAGGAGCGCCTCTGCCCGGCCACCCCGTCCAGGAAGTGAGGAGCGCCTCTGCCCAGCCGCCCATCATCTGGGAAGTGAGGAGCGCCTCTGCCTGGCCGCCCATCGTCTGGGAAGTGAGGAGCGCCTCTGCCCGGCCGCCCATCGTCTGGGATGTGAAGACTGCCTCTGCCCAGCCACCCATTGTCTGGGATGTGAGGAGCACCTCTGCCCAGCCGCCCCGTCCAGGAAGTGAGGAGCCCCTCTGCCCGGCCGCCACCCCTTCTGGGAAGTGAGGAGCGTCTCTGCCCAGCCGCCCCGTCTGGGAAGAAGTGAGGAGCGCCTCTGCCCGGCCGCCCCTTCTGGGATGTGAGGAGCGCCTCTGCCCCGCCGCCCCGTCCGGGAAGTGAGGAGCCCCTCTGCCCGGCCGCCACCCCATCTAGGAAGTGAGGAGCGTCTCTGCCCAGCTGCCCCGTCTGGGAAGTGAGGAGCACCTCTGCCTGGCTGCCCCGTCTGGGATGTGGGGAGCGCCTCTGCCCGGCCGCCCCGTCTGGGAGGTCTACCACAGACGCCAGAAACAATGTGGGGGCTGGACATGGTGGCTCACGCCTGTAGTCCCAGCACTCTGGGAGGCCGAGGCGGGTTGATCACTTGAGGCTAGGAGTTCGAGACCAGCCTGGCCAACATGGTGAAACATATGAAAAATACAACAGACAAACCAACCAACCAACCAAGCGACAACAAAACAGGTCTACCCTGGAGTCATACTCTAATTTTTTCTATTTTCCTCCCTTTCTGATCCTTTATCCCATTTTCTTTTTCTTCCTCTTCCTTCTCCTTCTTCTTTGTCAAATAGAGGATTGAGTTATTATCATTGATCCATACAAAGTCCCTCTCTCATTTATTTTCTTTAATTCCCACCCCCCATTTCTATTCCCCGTCTTCCCATGTGCAACCTTCCTAATATGTTTGATATACATCTTTTTGTTTGTATGTACTTTTAGAAAATGCTTGTTTTGTGTGTAAAAAAAAAAAAATTAATAAAAAAAAGAAATTATGCTACTGGGCTATGTTGGGAATGTCATTGTTAGACAAATGCTGAAGTATTTACAAATGAAAGATTGAGATGCCTCCAACTTCCATATCATTCCAAAAAAAAAAAACACACATTATACAGCTAAATATGGCAAATGTTAACAATTGGTGAATCTAGATAAAGACCTAAGTGTGTTCCCTGTACTAGTCTTAGCTTTTCTGTATGTTTGAAAATTTGTATAATAAGAGTTCAAAATATAAAGCTGGCGGGAAAAATAAATACAATGAGATACCTAAGCATAAATAGAGACACTGGGAGAAAGACACAGTAGTGGAAGAGAAGGGACCTAGCAGTGAGAAACCCGTTTTGAGTGCTGCACTGGCTGCTCAATTGCTGTGTGATCATGGGAAAATCAATTAACTTCTCTGAGCCTTACATTCTTCACCTTCAAAATGGATTATACACTCATGAAGTTTACTGCACACATGGAGCAGGAATGCAATGGTTCGTGATATTATTTTAACCCCCAGACCATGTACCTGACTTGCAGCTACTTCCAGGGACCATCCACTTAGATCTCAAAGTCAACAAATGGAACTTTCCATTCTTCCTCCCTCTTAGGAAAATGCTTCCCTCCCTTTCTGACAGTAGTAACATAATTTTTCCAGTCCCTTACCAGGATCCTAAGACACAGACTCCTCTCTGACTTTTCTCTTTCCTCCCCTCTGGCCAATCTGTGGCCCATCCTTGGAAGCATATTTCAGTAAACCCCCTTCTACATGACCACTGGCCTGGTTCCTGCTCTTACCCCAGTGCCTACACTATTTCAACCCTCCAGACTGGCCGTACCCTGCCATCAATCCAATTTTCCTCAAGTAAAACCTCCATCACATTACTCTGTGCAGAAAAAATTTTAAAACAAGGACCCGGAGTCCTCATGGACTCCTCAGTGGCCTCACTCTACTCACTCCTACCTCCTCCTTACTCCTCTGAGCACTCATCTTTCACTCCAGGACCCTCACCATCCTGGGAACCAGCCCGCAGAGTCCTGCATTCAGGTTTCTGCACCTGCTACTTTTTGCCTCTGTGATTCCAAATCATGTTGTCAGTTCTTGCTCCAGTCCTTGTGGCCATTACTGCAATTACAACCCAGACGACAAGGTCTGCACCTCACCGTCTGCTAATGAGAAAAGATGAACAACTGAAAGTGATCTGGTCAGCCACCCAGCTCAACCCTGCCCTGTGCATCCAGTCTCTTTACAGGTGAAGCAGCTCAGGCCTAGCCCCAAGCAGCTGTAAGTACAAGGACCAGGACAACCCGAGTGTGAATCCCAGGAAGACCTGAAAGCTGGGACAGCAAGTGAATGGTATACTTGGGAAACAGACCTTCCTATCACGTGGCCTCGGCAGAAATGTTCAGGTGTGGGCTTGAGTTGCTCTGAGTTCTGAGACACTGAGCTGGTGAGGGGACAAGGACAGAACCAGTCTCCAGAACAGTCAGAAATGGCCAGGAGGGCATGAAAACCTTCTGAGAATGGGAGCGAAGGGCTCCTCACCCCACACAGCAGCATCACTGGGAGGGGAACACCCGAGGGGGACCCTGGCACCAGGACACTGGCACCTTTGTCTGGGGCTCGTCACTTGAGCCCCTGCTTTGTTCTGTCATCCTCTGCCATTACAGCAATCACACATCTCCACATAAAGTATGCTGACATCTTTCTGCCACTCGCATCACTGTCACGCTGTGCCACCCGTGCCCTGGACCCAGGTCTCCCAGGAGCCCAGTGCCCCTTACCCTATCCCACTATTACATGCACATGGCCTCTTCCCCTGAACTCTAAGACCCCACAGGCAAGCGCCTTTGTTTTTAACTCTTCATAGTGACCAGAACAGCACTGGCCACAGAGCCAAGTCCACCTCTGTGGTGAATAAATGAGTGAAGGCTGATGGCTCCTACAAGAATCCCTTAGTAATATTTACAGCACTAACTAAACAATCTAACACCACCATGGTCACCACACATTTAGATGTGTCACCTCACTTCATCCTCATGGCACTATGAGGACAGATTCCATGAACAGCCCCATTCCACAACAGAGGAAACTGAGATCTGGAAAGCTCAAGGGAAATGCTCAAGGTCAGGGTCAGCAAGTGGAGGGGCAGGATGGATGCTCTTACATCCTGAAGGAAGCACAGGGATAATCTTGCTCATCCTTCAAGGCATTTCAGGATAAGGAAAGGCTAGGTGGGGTCGGTACAGATGGGTGGTCAGTGCACAACTCACGAAGAAGTTATGAAACAAAAAAGAAGAAAATCAAAGAACAAGGAGAGGCCGCTCCAGCCACAATGTTCCCTCTCCCCGCCGGTGTCCTGATTCCACCCATGCAGACTCTCCATACTGCCCCTCACCCTGGCAGCCCCAAAGCCCTGCAGTGCGCTCTGCTGGCAGCCCCTGTGGGCTCTCTCTCGCTGCTCCTCCTCCCATGAGCTGCTATCACACACAATGGCCACATCCTCCCAGGCTCTGAGCCCAGGTCAAACCCAGCCACCACCTGAGGCCCAGCGCAGCTCTGCTTCCTCTGTGACTCGGGCCACTCCAACCTCTCCCATCGCGAAGCCCCCTCGTGCCCTCCTACGTGCACACCGTGAGCTTCAATGCTTTTGTGCATGTTAGTCCTGCCCACTTCCTGCCGCAAGAGAAAACCACTAACACAGGGCCCACATGCAGGGAGCACTCAATAAACATCTGAACAAGCTCAGATGCCCCATCTTTTGCTGTTGGTATCTTGCTCTCAAGCCCTCAGTGTCTTTAATCACAGACACAGTGTAGGTGTTTGGGGGTCCTCATGACCGACCTGTCTCCATACAGCCAGAATAATGGCCTCATGTTTTCCTGCTCCATCATTCGGCTCCTCTCTTGACACAGGAAAGCAGCTCCTCGTGCCCCATGGTCCATGCTGGACTCATTTACCCGTGAAGTCCCCATCCTTTGCCAGGAGCGCCAGAGCTACGGCAGGACCCCTGACCTGAGCTTTCAGAACTCCCCAGTTCCTCACCTGTGGGTGGAGACAGTCTTACCTGGAGAGACCCTGCAGTCCTGTGGTTCCACATACTCCCCAAAGCAGTCTATCTGAGCTGGGGTCACATGCCTCCACTCCTCCTCAGGGAAGGCCAGGGCCATATCTTTAAATGGCCCCAACCCCTGCAACAATACGAGATTGCTATGAATAAAGAAAGAATCCTAGGGCAGAGACAGTGGCTCATGTCTGTAATCCAACTTCCTCCCAACCAGCTTCCTCCCAACAGTTGAATGGGAGTAATCTACTTGTTTGAGCCACTGCAGTTTTGAGCCTCTGTGGCTGGGGCTCAGCTTGCCCCTAACAACCAAGTCACCTCATTTCCACTCTGCAGCAGCCTCCCACTCACACCTCATGCTTGACAGAGCCTGGCAGCTGCTATTTACCTTCTCATCAAGAATAAAGTTCACATTCGGCCAAGCCCTGTCTTAAGAACAAGGCTGTGATAAAATAAATGCATCCTCAATTTCTCACTCACTGCACCATGAAGAACTATTATGGTACAAGGGAGGGTCCAACCAAATTAAAAAGCACTGATGTCATTCCTCATCCCCTCCAAAGTACATCCTTGGAGAACAGGAAACGGAAATGATGCTGGCATCCAGCCTTGCCCAAATACGGCTTGAGCAGGGCCAGACTTGATCCCCTTCTTTTTTCTGCCAAACAACACCTTTTCTTCTTCAAAGAACAATTTTAGACTCGCCTCCTTGAGGAATGTGCCCCACTGGAAAGCCCCCACCTCCCTGGTAGTGCTCAGCGCCCTGTGGAAGAGAGAGCACTGCATCTATGCTTCAGTTACCCCATTTGTGGCAGATGAGTAATGTTAACGAGGTCCAACTCCTAGTGTGGCCTGTATGGCCACAGAGACCACCCTGCTCAATGCTCCTGGAAGCCCCAACCCTGAGTCAGCCACATTCCTGCTGAGGTTAGGGGACAGGAAAGTTTCCAAAACAGAAAAAGCAGCAGCAGAAGTACCCATAAAGGGCACCCACAAAGGGTTATCTCGGGGCCAACCAGCACGGCCTAGATAGCCCTAGGGGGTTTCTATCTGTAACAGTTATAACAGTCCATCTGTGGCTGGGCGCAGTGGCTCACGCCTGTAATCCCAGCACTTTGGGAGGCCGAAGTGGGTGGATCACAAGGTCAGGAGATCGAGACCATCCTGGCTAACACGGTGAAACCCCGTCTCTACTAAAAATATAAAAAATTAGCCAGGCGTGGTGGCAGGCGACTGTAGTCTCAGCTGCTTGGGAGGCTGAGGCAGGAGAATGACGTGAACCCAGGAGGCAGAGCCTGCAGTGAGCCAAGACCGCACCGCTGCACTCCAGCCTGGGCAACAGAGAGAGACTCCATCTCAAAAAAAAAAAAAAACAACAACAACAAAAAACAGTCCATCTGTGGCTCAGGGTCCAGACATAAGGTTCGATGTAAATTAACAACTGCAGCTGATGGTTCAGTGGAGGAAACCACACCATCAGGTCCACCGGGACTAGGAAGGGACAATGACTCAACTTGGGGGCGGGGAGGGCACATTGTGCAGAGAAACCTTGGGGAAGGTGAACCTCAGTCAAAGCAATGGTCATGATTTCTGGAAAGGGAGTCAGAGCTCACCTGCGATCCAGCAGTAAAGAACCCGGCTGCCATCTCTTGGTCTCTGGGATTCATTGTGGGGAGGCCAGGACCCGCCTGCAGAACAGGTAGTGCTGAGCAGGGACAAAAAGCATGAGAAAGATCAGAAGGATCAGTGATGTCATGCTGTCAGCTCGTTCAAATGTGTCCCCTACCAGATGCACACAACCTCAGGAACCAGAAGACTCCAGACAGAATCACTTTTCACTCTGGTACCACACTTTCCCATGCACAGGGGCCTGGGTGTTCCCTGCCCTATTCTCAGCTGGGGCCTTGGTGTCTCCTGCCCTGTTCTCAGCTGGCAAGATTGTCCCAGCCCTGTCCCTTCAGGGCTACCCATGCTCCCAAGTCACCTCTGGGAATAACCTCCTTTGAGATTCAGTAACAAAATAAAGCTACGTGGGCTGGGCGCAGTGGCTCACGCCTGTAATCCCAGCACTTTGGGAGGCTGAGGTGGACAGATCACGAGGTCAGGAGATCGAGACCATCCTGGCTAACACAGTGAAACCCCGTCTCTACTAAAAATACAAAAAAATTAACAGGGCATGGTGGCACATGCCTGTAGTCCCAGCTACTTGGGAGGCTGAGGCAGAAGAATTGCTTCAACCCAGGAGGCAAAGGTTGCAGTGAGCCGAGATCGCACCACTGCACTCCAACCTGGGTGACAGAGTGAGACCCCGTCTCAAAAAATAAATAAATAAAGCTACATATTACTTTGGAGGATATGGTTTATCTGCCCACTGAAAAAGTATTCCTGCAAGTCAGCTGCATATTTCCTGGTAGTTTCTAGAAGGGATCTGAGGGAAAGAAAAGAGTAATAATAAGAAAACATGATCCCAGATATCCCCTCCAGACACCAGAGGGTAAAGGGAGAAGAAACAATTTCACTTCATCTATTTCCTAAGGTGGAGGAAGTAGCCAAGAAAATTCACAATGACACCTCGTGGGTAACTTAGTTGCTCCATTGCTGGGTTTCGGAAGAGAGCTGGCTGCACAGCACAGTTTCCTATGCCCTGACATCCCCACTATCTGCGTCTTACTCACCTTGCTCCTGGAAGGCCCGTGTCTCATCTCCAGGGTCCTGACTGAGCTGCTCCTCGGTACCTGGGTCTGGACCTTGAACTCCTTCCCCAGGGGGCATCCCCCACTCAGGCTTGACCTCCACTGGCCCCAGCTGGATGCCTGGCTCCCAAGCACCTCTGCAAAGTGCTGTTTCCTCCTGCTCTCCCTGCCCGTGGCATGGAACCTAAGAACAGTTCCAAACACCAATTAGAATGAGGCCTGGGCAAGGCTGTTATGAAGGGAGTTGAATTAAAATCTAAAAAGAGAACCAAGAAAAGAACCATTCCCAGCTTCAGGGGAGAGGAAGAAAAAACCAGCTGAGCTCTTCCCCAGGACATTAGTGTGGAAGTGAAAAGGAAGCTAAACTCCCGCATTAGGCCCTGAGCAACTTTTATCTGTCCATGCCATTTGACAAGGGTCCCTTCTACCTGCCATCACCAAGCCCAAATATTATCCTGCTGAGGATTTTAACACAATATACTCACTACTAGAAAAAAAAAATTCCTAATTGAAAAAGCTGAAAATAAAAAATGCAAAGCCTAGACCCTGCAGTGAACAGGCTAGTGAGAAATAGTTGCTTTAAAGAGAGCCAGGAAGCCTGGGCAACATGGGGAGACTCCATCTCTACAAAAAATTTAAAAATTAGCCAGGCATGGTGGTACATGCTTGTGTTCTCAGCTACTCAGGAGGCTGAGGTGGGAGGATCAACTAAGCCAGGAGCTCAAGGCTGCAGTAAGCTAAGATTGTGCCACTGCACTCCAGCCTAGGCTGTTGGCTGACCCCGTCTCAAAAACAATAAATTAAAAAGAGCAAGGAAAATCAGGAGGACTCTCGCACTGAGAAGTACTCACAAAAACAAGGCATTTCTGGTCCACTTTTAAGCTCCTGAGTTGAGTAGAAAAAATTCTCTTAGGATTCTGAAGACAGGAAGTCAGGGTGACGAGAGTGTGCATGGGAGGCTGAACTACAGAAGGACGGGGGCTTGTGAGCAAGACACTGTCATCAGTCCTGCTCTCCTTTCCCAGTCATCACAGAGTGACCGAAATATGGCTGGAACATCAAGGAAGCACGTGCGGTGCCAAGTCACTTGGTGTCATTAGAGCAGCACCAGTGAATTGTTACAGGAGCCCTATGAGCCACAGAGAAACAGTACTGCTATGGACAACCCTTTTCCGGAAAAATATTCCCCAGGCGGGATTCTCTACCTTCCCCAAGGCACCTCTGTCCAAAGCAGGGTCAGGTCTATGAGGGACCCCAAAAACAATCACAACTGCCTTCTTTTTGCCTGATGCCCACAAGGGAAATATGGTCGGGCCTCTGCCCTCATGACCAAACAGAGGCTTCAGGCCCTTCTGCATGGCAGCATCTCCCCTGGGAATGGCCTTTCTTGCTGAAAACTCCACTGCTCTCCAAAAAGGACCTCAGGGAGTCTGAGGGCAGAGGAGGGAGGTTCCACACCTCGTCCACTCCTACTGCTTCCTCAAATCTTTGGATTCTTTAACACTCCCTGCCCACGCCAAGGGCGCCAGACCTGGATCCCCTCCTCACCCACCGCCTTGGCCTCCAGCGCTCTTTCTGTCAGGTCCTCCACCATGGCAGCCAGGGCCTTGCCACTCTCTGGGCCATGCTCCCGGATCCAGGCATAGAACTCGCGGGGCAGGATAGTGAGGAACTGCTCCAGCACCAGCAGCTCCAGGATCTGCTCCTTGGTGTGCAACTCGGGCCTCAGCCACCGACGACAGAGTTCCTGGAGCTCCCTAAGAGCTTCCTGGGGTCCAGCTGCCTCCTGGTAGCGGAACTGCCGAAACCTCAGCCGAAAAGTCTCTGGACTAGGGTCTTCCCTTCCTCTGCCCCATGGCAACTCTTTCTCCAGTTTCACCACAGGAACACCCAACTGCTGCTGAGGAGTTTCCGCCATCTCTGGATGCTCTTTAAGCATCTTCACACTCCCTCCGAGGAGACTGAGAATGACTGCATCAATGACCCTTGTGAGGACAAGAGACACGTGAAAGGTCAGCCCATCCCAGTTCTGTCTCTACATCAAGGAATATTCCACTGGAGAACACAGTAATTACCTTTTACAAGGCATTTTCAAGGCATTTTCAAAAGACTGAACACAGATCCCAAAAGTCAGGTCAATTCAACATAGTAATCATTTGCTAAGCAACTATTAGGTACAGAGACTAAACAGAAAATGTCTAAGATTTTGCTTTTATACCCACAAATAACTTAGGATCTCACTGGAGAATAACACTACAATCAGAGAATAATATATAATGGGTTATAACTGGGTTAGTCACCAGGGCCTACTCTCCCAATACTAAAGGAAACATACATGCAACACACAAACACACACATATACACACACAACAGGCAGGCAGAAACAACAAATAAAATAGAGAACAAGACACACTGGGAGCTTGCCCTCTGGAAACTCACATGCTGGTATAGCAGACAGAAAAAGTCAAATGGAAGCAACTTTTTTAAAAACTGCAAGTGGAGACAAGTTCTAGAAAGAAAATAAGTAGGGTGCTCTGTTAACAGGGGGCAACTGACTTGAAGAAGGCTTTTCTAAAGACATGATACCGGGCTGACTCAAGGATGAGAATGAGTCAGTCATTCTAAGAGCATTCCAGGCAAAGGCCCTGAGGCTAAGAAATTACTCTGGGTGTCCAAGAACAAGCTATATTCCAGTGTGGCTTCAGCAGAGTGAGGAGCAGAGCTGCACCAGAAGAGGTGGCAGAGGCAGACAGAAACCAGATCACCCAGAGCCTGCACCACAGAAAGAATTATGAACTTTATTCTTATTTCTTACTTTAGCGAGGAACTACATGTTTTATAAAAGTCATTCTGCCTGCGTGTTGACAAGGAATAGGCTAGAGGTGGCAAGAGGGAAATGGCACTTACAATGATTCAAGCAGATGATAGGGGCTTAGATCAGGGTGGTGGCAAAGAGTCAGACAAAATCAAGATGTATTTTGGAGATTAAAACCAACAAACTTGCTGATGGCTTAGAAGTGATGGTGCGCTCAACCTGAAAAAGACAATGGAGCAACATATATACCATTATGATAAATGACCAAAAGATTTCTAACTTGTACAGGCTTTACTCTTTAGAAAGCATGTGAACACATATTTAATACTTAAAACACTTCTGTAGGATGAGTGCTACTCCTACTTTTCAGAAAGAAAAAAAAAAGAGACTAGATGATAACTGCCTCCCAAAATACATGGTACAGATTGAAAAAAAAATGTGAAGTCAAAAAGAGAGAAAACTAATCTAAGTCCAAGTATTCAAGGAAAAGAAGAGGCTTGAAGTAGACTGGAGGATGAGTCCTATTTACCTCCAAGTGGATTATGCGGAAGACCTAGGCTGGGAAGACAGACTTGGAAGTCCAAAGCATCAGGGGAAGGGGATCCTGCTTGTCAGAAAACGGAAAGATCACCTGACTGGAGCAGAGAATGGGCAGCTGGCAGGAGGCACACCCCAAAGCTTCTGCTAAATATTCTATTGGGAGTTTGTGTATTTATCTACCCCCACTTAAACCAAGTTTATATTTTCAGTTTATTCACTGACTCTGCAACATTGAGATTTCTCTTTCATTCCTTTCCAGCTATTGCATCGGTTCACTCCACTAGTGCATTTAATGCACTACAGTGCAAATGTTTACCCATGTGTCTCCCTCTAACAGATTCCCTGGAGGCAAGAAAGATCCTCATTCATCTTTTACCTCTGCCATTTGACAAAGAGAAAGTGCCCCATTGCTATTCTTTATCTCCCCCTACCCATTGTTACTCTTTTGGTTTGTTTCTGAGACACGGTCTCAGGGTTTTGTCACCCAAGCTGGAGACCAGTGGTGCGATCACTGCAGCCTTTGCCTCCTAGAATCAAGCGATCCTCCCACCTCAGCCTCCCGAGTCGCTGGGACTACTGGTGGGTGCCACCATGACCAGCTAATTATTTATTTTTGTAGAGGCAGGGTCTCCCCATGTTGCCCAGGCTGGAGTGCAGTGGCATGAATGTAAGTCACTGCAGCCTTGAACTCCTGGGCTCAGGCGATCCTCCTGCCTCAGCCTCCCGAGTAGCTGGGACCACAGGCGCGTGCCACCACGCCAGGCTACTTTTTAATTTTTGTAGAGACAGGGTCTCGCTATGTTGACCAGGCTGGCTCATCACTATTCTTCAAATGAATGTCCTAGGTGATTACTTTCACTTTGCACAGAGTTCTGCTTTGGTTCAAGATCTCTTCGGGTTCGTGGCCAGCCCTGCACTAAGCCAAGCCTGGCAGAGCGGGATCAGCCTCGCTCCTACCTGAGCCTACAGCGCGGCGGCCCCTCAGGGTCCAGACCCGCAGGACCTCGGGGCCGCGGAAGGCGGGGCCGCGGAAGGCAGCTCCGGAGAGACTTGCCGCCCACAGCCGAAGCTGAGCGGAGGGAGACAGGCTCTAGTGCAACCCCGCTGCCGCCGAGCCCCGTAGGGCACCAAAACCCGTCCCCGCGCCCGTTTACCACCTCGCCCGCCACCCGCTGCGGTCCTGAATAGGCTCTCACCCGCCGCGGCCCTGAAGCTGCTCTCACCCGCCAGGGTCGCCAGTGCTCTCCGCGGAACGGAAGTGAGCTGCGGACGCTGTCAGACAGGTGCGTAAGGAAAGACCCGCTTCCGTCTCCTCTCTAGGATGCTCGGAGGTCTCGGCGGATGCGTCTCGATGGTCGCTGATCCCAGCCTTCTGTTCATAGCCCGGCGAGGCGAGACCACCAGGGCTTCCCCAGGACTGACTGCCCAGCTCAAGGCGCTCTGTCGCCAGGCCCCTTTCCACCTCCGTGTCATTGCACCTGCTTGCCCTCCGTGGAAAGGACTCGGTGCATCGCCAGATACACTACTGGACACAGCATCTGCCCCAAGGGGCCTTTAGAGTCCAGTCGGTCAATGCGTGACTATTCCGGCCGCCAGGGCCTTGCGCGAGGCGTAGGGGCAGAGGAGATAGAGGGCACACTGGGTCTTACCGGCTCACTTAAGAGGCGCCTGACTCCGGGTAGTGTGCGTGCGTGTGTGTATGTGTAGTCAGGGAAGGCTTCCTGGAGGAGCCAGCATCGGAGCTGTTTTTTGTGGGGGGTTTTTTGTTTGTTTATTTTTGTGTTTTTGTTTTTGTTTTTTGAGAAAGAGAGAGAGAAGTCTCGTCTGTCTCCCAGGATGGAGCGCAGTGGTGAGATCATAGCTAACTGCAACCTCGAAGCCCTGAGTTCAAGCAGTCCTCCCACCTCAGTCTCCTGGGTAGCTGGGACTTTTTTTCAATTTTTTGCAGAGAGGGAGGTCTCTCTATGTTGCCCAGTCTGGTCTCCAACTTCTGGTCTCAAGCGATCTTCCCCCCTTGGCCTCCCAAAGTGCTGGGATTGCAGGCGTAAGCCACCACCCCCAGCCTGAAGGCAGTCTGTCTCAACTGGGTGGCCCAGGGTTACTCCAGAATCCACTCAGGAAACAGGAAGCCCTCTTGTCTTACTCTTCTCCAGCACTTTGCAAAGTGTCTGGTACAGCATTTGCTAAAAATGTATACTTATAGAATAAATGAACTCCTAGAATATAACATAGGTGTTAGACCATCTCACTTTATCCTCCATGTCTCTGTCCCACTTTCATATTTTTCTTGTCTGCCCATATTTGACTTGGGTTTATTTCTTCACCTTTTTATTAATAACCCACTTTTCAGCTGTTTCTAGTGTGCTACAAAATCCACAGTTGTTGTTTTTTTGTTTTGTTTTGTTTTGTTTTTTAAGAGACAAGGTCTTGCTCTGTCACCTAGGCTGGAGTACAGCGGTGCTATCATAGCTCACTACAGCTTCCAACTCCTGGGTTCAAGCAATCCTCCCACCTCAGCTTCCCAAATAGCTGGGACTACAGGCATGAGCCACCACACCCAGCTAATCTTTAAAAAATGTTTTGTAAGGACGGGGTCTCACTATGTTGCCCAGGCCAGTCTTAAACTCCTGGGCTCGAGCAATCCTCCCCACTTGGCTGCCCATATTTTTGTTTTAATTAATATATATTTTTCATTTCTAGAATTTCTATTTGATTTTTTCCAAATATTCTAGATTGATCTTTTAAAAGAATTTACCGATATGTTTAAGCTTTTCTTTATACATAGTAAATATAGTTGAGCCTGATAATTCTGAGATCTGAAGTCCCCTCAGATATCTTTCTGTTATCTGCTATTTCCACTGTTTTTGATGGTGCCACTTCCACCAGCAGTACCCAACAGCATCCATTTCCCATATCTCATCATCTCTGCCATTATCCAGCTTTAATTTTTGCCAATTGACAGGTGAAGTAAATGTTAGCTCATTTTTTAATTTGCATGTTCTTCATTATAAGTGAGGTCAGTCATTATTCCTACTTTCATTAACTTCTTGCCTTCCCTTTTCTGTGAACTGACTTTTCTTTGTGTTTCTATTAAGCTGTTTTTCTCTTTCTTATTGATTTATGAGTTCTGGGGACATTATATAATGTCCCTAGAGCATTAAATAATGTCCCCAGAACATTAATGTCTCCAGGACATGAATTGGGGGCATTCCTCAAACATATCTTCCTCGAACATACCATGGTACCTTGTTTCCTTGTGTGACAGGCTGCTCATTTTCCTTGGAAACATTTTTGTGAAATTTCTTTGAGTTCCAGGATAAAGTGAATTTATCTAGAGAGGGTTGATATTTTTTTCTTCCATGTAAATTTTTTTCTTGTCACCATCACCAGTCCAAGGTCATTGTAAACCCAATTTATAATTTGAGGATTTTTGAACCATGCTATAATAGTAATATGAATTTGGGCTGCAAATATTGAGGGGTGATTTGTGGTTGCAACTTCTCAACCACAAATCTTTGTGGTTTTGTGGTTGTCCAGCGTGGCACTAAGACAAATTATTGCCTTGCTGGTGCCTGGTGGTAGGGGTATGGGATAGGTGACTTATCTCTCACCCTTACATTGATAACCCAACCCTTGTCTACGGCCATACCACCCTGAATGTACCCGATCTCTTCTGATAATCCACACTTTTGCAGTCCTTGGTTTATGGGGGGAAAGCTCTCCTGTCAGATGCCCTTCCTTGAGTAAACTTTAAGCATAGTTTTAAAAAATCAAATCTCTACAAGACAATTTCTCTAGGTATTATTCTTTTTTTTTTTTTTTTTTGAGACAGAGTCTCTCTGTTGCCCAGGCTGGAGTGCAATGGCGCGATCTCGGCTCACTGCAGGCTCCGCACCCTGGGGTTCACGCCATTCTCCTGCCTCAGCCTCCTGAGTAGCTGGGACTACAGGCACTCGCCACCTCGCCCGGCTAATTTTTTGTATTTTTAGTAGAGACAGGGTTTCACTGTGTTAGCCAGGATGGTCTCGATCTCCTGACCTCGTGATCCGCCCGCCTTGGCCTCCCAAAGTGCTGGGATTACAGGCGTGAGCCACCGCGCCCGGCCTTCTCTAGGTATTATTCTTTACTTTGATGTTATCTTATAATTCATTACTATTTTGTTACCTCTCTGATATCTTTAGATTTTATTATTTATTTTATCATTTCTGTTGTTTTTGGCAGACGAATCAGCCCAACTATTTAGTCTGCCATGTTATCAGATGCAGGATGTCTCCAGGCTTCTTTATTTATATGTTTTTATTTCTTCCAAATAGGACATTTAAAATTACATTTTTACTGCCTGTATAATATTCCGTCCTCTGAATACACTATACTTTTAAAAATTATTTCAACATGGGAGAAATAATCTAGAATATACTCTTTTATTTTTGCTATTATAAATAACCTGGAATAAGCATTCTTGTATATAAATACTTGACCTCACCCCTGGTTATTTCCTTAGAATAAATACCTAAAATTCAACTCCTGGGCCACCAGGTATGAATATTTTTAAACCTATTAATGCATATGCTATTATAAAATGCTTTCCAGAAAGTTCATGCCAATTTACATTCCCATCAAATGTGTATGAGAGTGCTCAACTCACCAAAATTGGCTAAGACTGGTTTCTAATCTTTGTGGATTTGATTTTCATTTAAATTTTTTTATTTGACCAGTTTTATAGGGCTTTAGTAAAAATTCTTCCCAAGTTCTGGCAATAAATCCATCATCAATCCTAGCTTTCACTGGTGGCATGAATTTCCATTCTTTGTTTGTTTGTTTGTTTGTTTGAGACAGAGTCTCGCTCTGTCACCAGGCTAGAGTGCAGTGGCGCGATCTCAGCTCACTGCAACCTCTGCCTCCTGGGTTCAAGCGATTCTCCTGCCTCAGCCTCCCAAGTAGCTGGGACTACAGGTGTGCACCACCATGCCCAGCTAATTTTTGTATTTTTAGTAGAGATGGCATTTCACCATGTTGGCCAGGATGGTCTCGATCTCTTGACCTTGTGATCTGCCTGCCTCAGCCTCCCAAAGTGCTGGGATTACAGGCATGAGCCACCACACCTGGCCGAATTTCCATTCTTTTCTGGTTATTTATAGGAATTTGGGTGAGAAGATGGGAGAGGTGAGTCATGGACTACTGGCCTATTTTAATTCTAAGCTGAAATAACTAAAATAGGCTGATTCTTAAATCTTTCCCTCTATAGGCCCCAATGCACTTTCCATGTCTTCCACCCCTCCCCAACACACATCCCACCATGTTTGTTCTCTATTGCATTCATAGCCATTCCCTCTCAGGGTGGGTCCTTCTCAGGCATCTGAGGGTTGATATTTGCTAATGATTTGAAATTTGCTACCCCTGGAATCCCTATATGTTCTCTAATCTGCCCTACTGTGCCCACCAAGCCAGTCCCCCATCTGTGGCTTCCCAAACTGGTTCTGCTGGATTGGGGTGGTTTGGGCCACAGATACATAAGTTGGAGTTTGTAGATGTTCTCTATTCCTAGTTTCACTGACAATTACAGTTCCTATGGTTTCTTTTTTAAGATGGAAAAGTGAGACAATTTGGAACTAGGCTGTAATCATATCCCTATAAGAAACTCCCAAGATACCTTTTGGGGAGAAATGTAATAAGAAATTCCAGGCTGGGCGCGGTGGCTCATGCCTGTAATCCCAGCACTTTGGGAGGCCGAGGTGGGTGGATCACGAAGTCAAGAGATCAAGATCATCCTGGCCAACATAGTGAAACCCTGTCTCCACTAAAAATACAAAAATTAGCTGGGCATGGTGGCACACGCCTGTAGTCCCAGCTACTTGGGAAGCTGAAGCAGGAGAGTCGCTTGAACCAGGGAGCCGGAGGTTGCAGTGAGCCTAGATCGTGCCACTGCACTTTAGCCTGGTGACAGAGTGAGACTGTCTCCAAAAAAAAAAAAAAAAAAAGAAATTAAAAAAAAAAATTGGTTGTTCAAGTGTGTATGTCTTAGTTCCTCTGCTTGGGTGTTTGCCTCTAGGAACAGGGACAAATTCTGAAATCTCTTTGTACCCCAAGGGGTACCTTGAGTTCACCTTCAATGAAGGCTATTTAATCACCATGGAGTCCACATGACTCTAGCCATGTCCGTTGTATCTCCTCTCCCAAAAGACATCCACAGCTCCCTGCACTTGCTTTAGAAGTTGCACTGCTCGGCCGGGCGCGGTGGTTCAGGCCTGTAATCCCAGCACTTTGGGAGGCCGAGGCGGGTGGATCACGAGGTCAGGAGATCGAGACCACGGTGAAACCCCGTCTCTACTAAAAATACAAAAAATTAGCCGGGCGCAGTGGTGGGCGCCTGTAGTCCCAGCTACTCCAGAGGCTGAGGCAGGAGAATGGCGTGAACCTGGGAGGTGGAGGTTGCAGTGAGCCAAGATCGCACCACTGCACTCCAGCCTGGGCGACAGAGTGAGACTCCGTCTCAAAAAAAATAAAAAATAAAAAATAAGAAGTTGCATTGCTTAAGTGCTAAGAGCTTTTTCTGCACATTTGTTCTTTGGAGAGAGAAGTGGGAAGCCATTGGTAGGTGGTATCTTTGAGATGAAGGATGGAGATTCATATGGTTTGGGTTTGTCCCCACCCAGATCTCATCTTGAATTTGTAGATCTCATAGTTCCCACGTGTTGTAGGAGGGTCCCAGTGGAAGATAATTGGATCATGGGGGCGGTTTCTCCCATATTGTTCTCATGGTAGTGAATAAGTCTCACGAGATCTGATGGTTTTATAAGAGGTTTCCCTTTTTGCTTGGTTCTCATTATCTCTTGCCTGCCACCATGTAAGACATGCCTTTTGCCTTCCACCATGATTGTGAGCACCGCCCCCCCCACCCTGAGCCACATGGTACTGTGAATCCATTAAACCTCTTTTTCTTTATAAACTACCCAGTCTCAGATAGGTCTTCATCAGCAGCGTGAAAACAGACTAATATACAGATTAAGCCAGTGGAGGGCTTGGATCACTGTTCTAGCTGCCCCACTGCCCCATGCATGTGTTCTTCCCAGCTACACCCATTCTTGCTGGGAGGCTGAGTGCTCCCCGTGGTGTAAGCACCATAGGGCTGTGAATGGAGCACACTGGAGGAGCACTCGGGAGGCCTCTGGCTATAGGGAAATGATGGAATGCCAAATATATTGATTGGCTAATGTGCAGTCCTAATTATGGAAAAGGAGTCAGGTTGGTGCAAGGAGGGGAAAGCAAAAAGAAGAAGCAGATAAGCTACAAGTCGGCCTTTCTTCATGGTCCTGGACACGTAGCCCTCCTGTGCAAATAACTCACAACCTTCCTGCGCCCAAGCTATCACCAGACACCTGCGAGTTAGCTCACTGCAAACGTTGGCATTATCAGTACTGCACAAAGCCCTCTTCAGCATACAGCATAAACACTATGCCATCAAATCTCCAACAAGTCTTTGTTTCCTTTCAGTCTGCTCCTCTTCTGCTGGTTCTGCCTGTTGCTCCCTGGCAATGTACCTTTTTTTTTTTTTTTTTTTTTTTTGAGACAGAGTTTCACTCTTGTTTCCCAGGCTGGAGCGCAATGGTGCGATCTCGGCTCACCAAAACCTCCACCTCCTGGGTTCAAGCGATTCTCCTGCCTCAGCCTCCCGAGTAGCTGGGATTGCAGGCATGCACCACCACACCCAGCTAATTTTGTATTTTTAGTAGAGACAGGGTTTCTCCGTGTTGATCAAGCTGGTCTCGAACTCCTGACGTCAGGTGATCCGCCCGCCTCGGCCTACCAAAGTGCTGGGATTATAGACATGAGCCACCACGCCCAGCCCGGCAATGTACTTTTATACTTCCTTTAATAAATCTGCCTTTCTTTATCTACAGCCGTCTTGGTAAATTCTTTTACCCCTGGGCCACCAGCCCAAATAGTTGTCATTCCCCCGAGTATATTCTGTATTCTGTACGGTTTCTGTTTTGCAAAATCCCATTTCACTTGGTTATCTTGTAATATTCCTCCCTCCCCTCCTGCCCTGCAGGCTTGGTTTTTGAGGTATGGATGAACAAAGTAGCCCTTCTTTTTATTGAAAATACCTGCAAAAACGTCACTCAAGAAACTCAGAAGAGTTGAAAGGACTTTTAGCAAATTTCACATAAAAGCAAGATAGAATCACTGTGAGTATGGGGAGGTGGAGAGTTGATCTGACATGCAAGAAGCTCCTCAAAGGCACAGATACTGGCAGAGAAGGTGGGGAGGACTACAAACAGCTACATGTGTACACTCACATGGCTTGAAGAAGGGTAGAGAAGCCATGTCCTGGGCTAGATGACTGTTTCTCCTGTCACCTGTGTCTCCTTTTGTACTGAGCTCAGTTCTCCTCCCAAACTCTCCAGATTGTCCAGGTACAGGCTCCCGTGGTCCTCCTCCATCCTCTGGGAAGTGGACAACAAGTGCCAGTAAGGGCAGGCCATTTCTTGAAGGAGGCAGATGGTACCTAGGGAACAGCCAATGTTTGGGTCAGGTCAGAGAAAGTCCAGAGCTCCACACCCTAGAGGTCAGGTCCCTCTAGCTCCAGAGCTGCCCTCCCTCATTCTGCCCCCCAATCTAGGGTATCACCGAGAGAGATTACAGGCAGGATGCGTCAAAGGACAAGAAGTACAAACACATGTATAAAATCACAGACCCAGGGTTAGCACCTAGAAGACATCTCAGCAATCATGTAGCCCATTAATGGGTGAAAAAAAAACTAGGGTTTAGAGAAAGGAAGTTCCAACACAAAACCCAGGTTCAACCCAAGACCTTCAGTGAAGTAAAAGATAGACAACTGACATGAATAAGAACGAATGAGGGATGGACGTGGTGGTTCACGCCTGTAATTCCAGTGCTTTGGGAAGCCGAGACAGGAGGGTCTTTTGAGCCCGGGAGTTCAAGACTCATCATGGGCGACATAGCAAGACCTTGTGTTTACAAAAAAAAATTAAAATTAGCCAGGCATGATGGCATGAGCCTGAAGCCCCACCTACTTGGGAGGCTGAGGCAGTAGGATCACTTGAGCCCAGGAGGCCAAGGGTGCTGTGAGCTATGATCACACCACTGCCCTCCAGCCTGGGCAACAGAGCAAGACCTTGTCCCTTTAAAAAAAGAACAAATGGCCGGGCGCAGTGGCTCACACCTGTAATCCCAGCACTTTGGGAGGCCGAGGTGGGCGGATCACAAGGTCGGGAGTTCGAGACCAGCCTGGCCAACATGGTGAAACCCCGTCTCTACTAAAAATATAAAAATTAGCTAGGCATGGTGGCGTGCACCTGTAGTCCCAGCTACTTGAGAGGCTGAGGCAGAATTGCTTGAACCCGGGAGACGGAGGTTGCAGTGAGCCGAGATCGAGAGCAAGACTCCATCTCGGGAAAAAAAAGAGACAACAAATGGAGATATCTTGAGTGAATGATCAATGCTGTGTTAAGATGAAGACTAAGAAAAAAGACATCTTCTATTTTCAGCATTATAGCAGACTACTCTCCCACTAAAAGCCATAAAAATTTTAAATAAAATGTGAGAGAACTTCAAAGAATTCATGGAAATCATGGAAAATGGAATTAAAAGGTTAAAATATAAAATATTGTAACTCTATTTGGTGAAGGGGAAATTAAGAAATAAAAGCTTAAATATATTTTGTTTGTTTGTTTGTTTGTTTTTTTGAGATGGAGTCCTGCTGTTGCCCAGGCTGGAGTGCAGTGGTGAGATCTCAGCTCACCGCAACCTCTACCTCCTGGGTCCAAGTGATTCTCCTGCTTCATACTGAGTAGCTGGGATTACAGGCACGCACCACCATACCCAGCTAATTTTTGTATTTTTAGTAGAGATGGGTTTTCGCCATGTTGGCCAGGCTGGTCTTGAACTCCTAACCTCAGGTGGTCCACCTGCCTCAGCCTCCCAAAGTGCTGGGATGACAGGCGTGAGCCAGTGCACCTGGCCATATATACACATATATACACACATACATACATACATATGTGTGTATATAAATATATGTATGTGTGTGTGTGTGTGTATATATATATGGTTTTTTTTTAACTAGCTGGCCATGGTCGCGCATGCCTGTAGTTCCAGTGATTCAAGAGGCTGAGGCAGGAGGATCGCTTGAGCCCCAGAGTTGGAGGCTGCAGTTGTACCACTGCACTCCAACCTGGGCAACAAAGCAAGACCCTGTCTCTTAAAAAAAAAAAGGTAGAGACAGGAATAGATAGCCTAAGGAACCAGGATGGTGGAAGGGAGACTATAAAAATTTCAAAGAGTTTAGTTCTAAGTCAAGAAGGATAAGAACAGGAAGGCCAAGGATGGGGTTGAAGCTCCAGAGCAGTGCTGTCCAGTAGAACGTTCTGCAGAGAAGGAAATTTCTCTGTCTGCACTGTCCAATATGACAGTGTCCAATAGCCACTGGACATATGTGGTTATTGAACACCGGTGATGTGGCTAGTATGGCTGAGGAACTGAATTCGTAACTTTGTATTTTATTTTAGAGATGGAGTCTTGTTCTGTCACCCAGGCTGGAGTGCAGTGATGTGATCTCAGCTCACTGCAACCTCTGCCTCCTGGGTTCAAGCGATTCTCCTGCCTCAGCCTCCCGAGTAGCTGGGATTGCAGACATGTGCCACCATGCCCAGCTAATTTTTGTATTTTTAGTAGAGATGGGGTTTCACCATGTTGGCCAGGCTGGTCTCAAACTCCTGGCCTCAAGTGATCCACCCATCTCGGCCTCCCAAAGTGCTGGAATTACAGGTGTGAACCACCACATCTGGCCAATAACTATTTTAATTAACGAAAGTTAAATAGCCACGTCTAGCTGGCAGTTGCGGTTTGGAACAGTGCAATTCTAGAGAATCCAAAGGGAGGGCCTCCACAAGACAGGTTCCTAAATCCAGACTGAGGACAAGAAGCAGGGCACTGTTCCCTGGACACTCACCAGCCACCATGAACAGAAAGATGCCGAAGCCCAGCATATAGTAAGGCCACAGCACGGAGAACTGCAGGGGGCCGAGCTTCATCCTCACAGCCTGGATCTCCAGGGCATGCAGCACCAAAGCCAGGAAGGCACAGGCCCCTGGAGGGTCACAGGGAGGCACCCTTGCTCTCCTCCCATGATACCTGCCTTCCCTCCAAACTTCACTCCCTGTGGCTCCTGCCTGGAGGCTCCTTCATCCTCGCCCCCTCTCTGAAAAAAAAACTCCCACCCAGATGCCTGTCCCTCCCTCCTTTCTGACTCATCCTCAAAGCCCATGTGCTTCACCTCCCAGGGAACCATCATCAGAACTCCCTTTCCTAGCACCCTCTGCATCTGCCCTTAGCTCACTTCAGGTCGCACCCTCTGGGTGCAACACTTTGGATTAAATGCAATCCCATTTTCCTACTGCTCTACCTCCACCATTTGCCTAGGAGCCTCTCAGGGTGGAGCCTGGGTCACCCCTTATAAATGTCAAAAGAGGCCAGGTGCAGTGGCTCATGCCTGTAATCTCAGCAATTGGGAGGCTGAGGCAGGAGAACCGCTTGACACCAGGAGTTCAAGGCCAGCCTGGGCAACATAGCGAGATCCCCATCTCTACCAAAAAAAAAAAAAGTTTAAATTAGCCAGGCGTGGTGGCGCATGCCTGGAGTCCCATCTACTTGGGAGGCGGAGGTGGCAAGATCACTTTAGCCCAGGAGGTTGAGGCTGCAGTGAGCTATGATCGCACCACTGCACTCCAGCCTAGGCAACAGAGTGAGACCCTGTCCCTAAAAAGAAAAATTATGCCTCTTTTGACATTACAGGGACTGATCACTCCTCTTTCTCTGGACTCCTCCCCAGGCCCTAGTGAAGGTCAGGGATCACCTAGCTGTTCCACACCTGTGAAGAAGCTGATGCAGGCTAACACAAAGTTTTGCTTCCAGGTCCTCGGGAAGAACTTGGATGCAAAGGGCACCATGATGAAGGTGGTGAGGAAAGCCAGGAAAACTGCAGAGAGCAGGAAAACCCGGCCGAGGATGATGTAAACTGCAGGGGAGGGAGAAGTGGGGCTGAAGCTGGGAACCCTGACCCAAAAAGGTCAGAGTCCTACAGAGCCTGGGCAGGGCTGGCCCCCGGAGCTTCCACCACCCTTGTATCCCAAAGCATGGCCTTGGGACCGAGGTTGTGACCATGCCACTTTGGCCCCAATAATGCTCTGGCTCCACAATTTGATTCCCAATGGCATAGAAATATATGAAAAAAAATTAAATTGACAATGTCAGATACTGAAATCACCAGTTCTTAATAAATTTTTTTTTCTTTTTTGAAACAGGGTCTCACTCTGTCGCCCCGGCTGGAGTGTGGCGGTGCAATCTCAGCTCACTGTAACCGACTTCACAGGCTCAAGCAATCCTCCTGCCTCAGCCTCCAGAGTAGCTGGGACCATAAGCATGCACCACCACACCTGGCTAATTTTTTTATTTTTATGTTTTGTAGAAACAAGATCTTGCTCTGTCGCCCAAGCTAGAGTGCAGTGGCACCATCATAGCTCATTGCAGCTTCAACCTCCTGGGCTCCAGCGATCCTCCCATCTTGGCCTCTCAAAGCGCTCAGATGACAGGCATGAGCCACTGTGCCTGGCCTTAACAAACGTTATTATGTGAATTTGGTTGTACCAAACCATGTATCATCCACTAGGGGAAAATGGTGGTTTTAAAAAGCAACACAAAATCAAACTCTTGTGATAAAATTTGTTGCACATTCAAATGTGAAGAATCACACCTGTATTGGTTACCCTGAAATAATTCACCATGGAAAATCAGAACTTTGTGAGGTCAAAATGTTCTGAACTCTGAGGGAATCCCCACACCTTTATTTAATTTTCCTAGTTAATAGGAGTGAGACTGGGTGCAATGGTTCACGCCTGTAATCTCAACACTTTGGGAGGCTGACGTGGGAGGATTGCCTGAGGCCAGGAGTTGGAGACCAGCCTGGGCCACATAGTAAGACCCCATCTCTAAAAGAAATTTTTAAAAGTTGGGCATGGTGGGGCACACCTGTAGTCCCAGCTACTTGGGAGGCTGAGGCAGGAGGATCACTTGAGCTGAGGAGGTGGAGGCTGCAGTGAGCTATGATCACACCAGCCTGGGCAACAGAGCAAGATCCTGTTTTTACAAAACCTAAAATTAAAAAATTAGCTGGGAGCTGTGGTGCACACCTGTAGTCCCAACTACTCAGGAGGCTAAGATGGGAGGATCGCTTGAACTCAAGAGTTGGAGGCTGCAGTGAGCTATGATCACACTAGCCTAGGTAACAAAGCGAGATCCTGTTTTTTACAACACAAAAAATTAAAAAATTAGCTGGGAGCTATGGTGAGCACATGTAGTCCCAACTACTCAGGAGGTTGAGGCAGGAGGATCGCTTGAACTCAGCAGTTGGAGGCTGCAGGGAGCCATGATCATACCACTGCACTTCGGCCTGGGCAACAGAGTGAGACCCCATCTCTAAAAGCAACAACAACAACAACAGGAGTAGTGAAACAGACCAAAAGTAGCAGAGCCAGAGTCTGATAACAGGGTGATTTGTTCTCTGACTGCTGGCATGATGCAGACCCATGTGAAAATGAGTTTACATACCCTCCTGCGCTGGTAGAGGTGGGCAGATGGCAGTGGGATAAGGAGTCAAAGTTGCTGTTGAAGCCCCAGATATCCCAGAGTCTGCTCTTGGGTTAACCAAGCCTGGTTAATTTTTTGTCTTTTGTTGTTGTTGTTGTTGTTTTGAGACAGGGCCTCACTCTCACTCCCAGGCTGGAATGCAGTGGCACGATCACAGCTCACTGCAGCCTCGAACTCCTGGGCTCAAGCAGGAGCCCTCCAACCTCAGCCTTTTGAGTAGCTGGGACTACAGGCACATGCCACCATGCTCAGCCAATTTTCTCATTTTTGTAGCAACAGGGTTTGGCTATGTTGCCCAGGCTGGTCTTGAACTCCTGGCCTCAAGCAATCCTCTCGCTTCAGCCTCCCAAAGTGCTGGGATTACAAGTGCAAGCCACCGTGTCCAGCCCTGAGCTAATTAGATTTTGTCCTCTCTGCTCCCACCCTGTTCTTTCACCCCCCACCTCTGTCCCGACACTGGCCGCATCTCCCCTCTCTCTCCTCCCCGCCTCCGTCCCTCCTTACTGGATAAGGGTCGAGGCTTCCAGCATTTGACATGGAAGCAGTTCTCAAATAGGCCACTGAAAAAGACTTCATGGGACTCCTCGTTCGTCACTCGCACCCAGAAGGGAAAGATGGAGACCACCAGTATAAGCAGGTAGCCTAGGGAGGTTAAGGCTGGGACTATGGCCCAGGAGAATCCCTTCATGTCCTTGTCCTCTAACGTCAGCACCACCTGTGTAAGAGAAAAGTGATCGTGAAGGTGGGACACTGACCCAAATTCTCCTGCAGCACAGAGGGAAAGAGACAATGGCTGGGGAAATGTCAGTGCTGTGTATGGCGCATATGTGAAGCTCAGTAAATTATGATTTCTTTGCTTAACTTTACAGCCTACACACCTCTGCAGCAGACCAAAAAAAAAAAATGCATAAAACGTTTTCTGTCACTAAATCACTGGGTGATCTTGGGCATGTCAGGTTCCCTCTCTGAGCCCCAATTTCTTCCTCTGGTAAAGTGAGGAGGTTGAACTGGGCCATTCACAAGGCCTCTTCAGCTTTAAAGTTCTCGACTTTCAGCTGGGTGCGGTGGCTCACACCTGCAATCCCACCACTTTGGGAGGCTGAGACAGGTGGATCGCTTGAGTCCAGGAGTTCAAGACCAGCCTGGGCAACATGGCGAAACCCTGTCTCTACCAAAAATTAGCCAGGCATAGTGGTGCACACCTGTAGTCCTAGCTACTCAGCAGCCTGAGGTGAGAGGATCGCCTAAGCCCAGGAAGGTCAAGGCTGCAGTGAACCATGATCACACCACTGCCCTCCAGCCTGGGTGACAGAGCAAGACTTTGTCTCAAAAAAAAAAAAAAATTAAATAATTTAAAAAATAAAAAAAACTAAAGTTCTAAGCTTTCAATTCTTTTTTTTTTTTTTTTTAAGATGGAGTCTCGCTGTTGTCGGCCCAGGCTGGAGTGCAATGGCACCATCTCGGCTCACTGCAACCTCCGCCTCCCAGGTTCCAGCAATTCTCCCGCCTCAGCCTCCTGAGTAGCTGAGATTACAGGCGCCCGCCACCACACCCAGATAATTTTTGTATTTTTAGTAGAGACGGGGTTTCACCATGTTGGCCAGGCTGGTCTCGAACTCCTGACCTCAGGTGATCCACCAGCCTCAGCCTCCCAAAGTGCTGGGATTGCAGGTGTGAGCCACTATGCCCAGCCCTAAGCTTTCAATTCTATCAACAGCCACCTCTACTGGCCATCAGAAGGACAACTCCAGCCATTTTGCAGTCAACTGTCTTCCTTTTGGGATTTCAGACTGAGAACCAAGGGGAGATATTCAGACCAGAGCCTTAGGTGCCCTTATTCGGTGACTGGCCTTCTGACCACAGGAACTGTGGGTTTAGGTGGGGAGGGGTCTATCTGTGCAGGAGGAGCCCCTGCTGAGAAATGAGCAGGTCATGTACATGCAGGAAGTTTTACAAAGAGTTCTGGTGTTTCATAGAGCCTCCTGCAGCCGGGGCCCTTACTGAAGGATCCCTATCACGTGGAGCTCCTCCCCCAAACCCATCTTCTCTTTCATCACCATCTATCACTAAGATGTCTCCTTTTGTGGCCAGTCACTGGTGGCTCATGCCTATAATCCCAGCATTTTGGAAGGCCGTGGTGGGAGGATCTCATGAACTCAGGAATTTTGAGACCAGCCTAGGCAACACAGTCAGACCAGTCTCCACAAGAAATTGTTAAAAATTAGCCAGGCATGGGGGCATGTACCTGTCTGTAGTTCCCAGCTACTTGAGAGGACAAGGCAAGAGGATCTCTTGAGCCCAGGAGTTAGAGACTGCAGTGAGCTATGATCATGCTGCCGTACTCCAGCCTGGGCAACAAAGCAAGACCTTGTCTCTAAAAGAAAAAAAATTTCAAAAGATGTCGTCTTTTGAATGAGTAGTTACACCGCGGTGGGTAAGTGCTGGCTGGTGTCGTCTCAGCTTCATCACTTCCTAGCTGTGTGATCTTGGGGAACCTGCTCAGAGTCTCAGGACCTCGCTTTCCCCATCTGGAAAAGGAAGGATATAACACCTGCCTAATGATAAGGAAGGATATATTATAACACCTGCCCAATGATAAGAATACAACACCTGCCCACTGAGAGGACCAAATGAAATAACGCATACCAAAGTGTCCAACACAGTGCTGAGCACTCAGGTGCTTGGTTAAAGTTGGGAGGGCAGGGATGGAGGGCAGACTTCTAAAATTCAGATATCTTTGTGGGAGAAGGGGCTGGAGTCCACATCCAACTTCAGGACAAATTGTTTCAACGAATCTGCTTTCCCCTCTGTCTGTGCTGAGCCTGGCAGCTCTGAAGAATGAGAGTTATCCAGCAATGGGAAGGAAGGAAGGAGCAGGGACAGTGATTGGAGCTGCAGGGAGGGTGGGCCTGGCCAGAGGCCTCCAGGTGGCACTGTGATGACCCTGGCTACCTGGCAGTGCAGAAAGGGGACATCAGGAGGTGAAAGGAAGATGTGACAAGGGAGGTGCACCCCAAGATGGCGGTCTTTCTTTCCAAGTCCTACCCAAAGCCAGGCCTGGGAACTCTTGCCTGTGCAAGGCTGGGCTTGGCAGCATCACGGTTTTCAAGCTGTGCCTGGGGAGTAGAGAGCACAAGGCCCTCAAAGTGAGTGTGCTTTCCTCCCCTGCTCCCACACCCTGTGCAAACCTTGCCCAGTGCAGGCACTGGTGCCTCTACCCAATCCCCATGCAGACCCTCACTGCAGCCAGGGAAGAGGGCATCTTTCCCCAGGCAGACACTTGCTGCAGCCAGGGAAGGGGGCATCTCTGAAAGCTACCAATGGCTATGGCTGAAAAAGCCTAATGGCAGAGGGCAGAGGTGTGGGTCCCTTCCTGTACCCCCCACACCCAAATACCCTGGTTATAAACAGGTAAACACATGTTCATCTTCGATGCTGTCAGAGTGACTTGAAAATGTTTGTACTTTCTCTTCCTTTCTGACATTCTCTAGTTTCTCTTCTTTCCACTTGAAAAATTGAATTATTCCCTTCTTTCCTTATTATTTTTTGTTTTCAGCTACAGGGTCTCACTCTGTCGCCCAGGCTAAACCTCCTGGGCACAAGTGATCCTCCCACCTCAGCCTCCTGAGTAGCTGGGACTACAGGTGCGTGCCACCACGCCCAGCTAATTTTTTAATTTTTTGTAGAGACAGGGGTCTAACTATGTTGCCCAGTGTGTCTTAAACTCCTGAGCTTAAGTGATGTTCCTGCCTTGGCCTCCCAAAGAGTTGGGATTACAGGTATGAACCACCACACCCGGACCTTCCCTCTCTTTAAATCTCCACTTTCCATCTCCCATCCACTCTCCAGGTCATACAAGTCATCCCAACCTCAGGGCCTCCATTTCCTTCTCTCTAAAATGATGAAGTCTGTTGGAACAGAGGGCGTTGAGGCATCCTTCTAGTATTAGAACTCAATGGGAAGGAGTCATGGCTGCATCTTGACCCTGTCCTCTGTATAGATGGGAGTACACTGGGCATTCTAATTTGATAGGGGGCACCTCTTCCTGTCTACCCCATCTCCACCTGAATATGTCTAGAAGTGATTTCTGTCTGCTTTATTTCTACCTTTTTTTTCTCTTATTCACCCAAACCCTAGCCTTGAACTCATGCTGGTTCTTCCCTCTCCCCAACCCCACTTCCATCTCATCAGCCTTCCTCATCTTCTCAGTTTTCCCTTCATAAAGTTCCCCAACCTTCCGTCCTTCCTGTCCCCATGCCTGCCACGTCTCCCTCCACACCTGGAACATCACCGTCGTCCCCAGGCTCCTCTGGCCTCTGTACCTGGTGATTTGGTTTGGCTGTGTCCCCACCCAAATCCCACCTTGCATTGTAATAATCCCCATGTGTCAAGAGCAGGGCCAGGTGGAGATAATTGAATCATGGGGGCAGTTTCCCCCACACTGTTCTCGTGGTAGTGAATAAGCCTCATGAGCTCTGGTGGTTTTATAAGTGGAAGTTCCCCTGCTCAAGCTCTCTCTTGCCAGCCACCATGAAAGATGTGACTTTGCTCTTCATCACCTTCAGCCATGATTGTGAGGCCTCCGCAGCCATGTGGTGCAAGTCAACTAAACCTCTTTCCTTTATAAGGTACCCAGTCTTGGGTATGTCTTTATTAGCAGCATAAGAACAGAGTAATACACCTGGGTTCCTTCCTGGGGGGGTGCCCGTTCTGCTCCCCTAAATTTTCCAAACCCCACTCCCCTGAAAAGTGCAGCTTGGTCCTGTCCACTCCATGCAGCCCTCCCAAACACTCCCTCAGCAAAAATTCACTGTGCACTTACAGGTCGCCCCATTCCCAATGTAGGCCAATGGTGGGGATTCAGAGATGAAAAAAGGCAGGAACTCAGAGGCTCTTGGAACTACTAGGGAGAGAGACACAGAAACACATCATGTGATGCAGTGCTTTCGTCTTCACAGCCCGGGGTTACTTTGGGGCCAGGCATACCCCAGGGCACTACCCCTTATCTGTCGCGTTCCCACTGCCCCCTCCACTCTCCGGTGATGAGGACCTTGTCCTCCTTTCCCTGGGCACCAGGCCAGGGCCCTCCCTGAAGCAGCCCTTAGTGCCAGCACTGGACAAGGTTATATCTTCGCATACACAACTTAAGATCCGCACGGATATAGGCCAAGCTGAAAGATCACAGATATTTGAATATAAGAGGGGATTTGTAGATCCTTTTGTACAGAAGCAGAGATGGAGAGCTGGAGAGAGGGAATGACTGGTGGAGGATTCCACAGCCCATCGGTGCTGGCACAGGGACCAGAATACTGCATCACTGCCAGGCCAGCCTCACCAGCCACCAGTGGCCAGCAGTTCAATTTAGTGATTCCCAAATCTGGAATTCTGTAGATCCAGAGAATGCTTTCTTATAGGCATGTGCATGTGTGAGAAAGAGAGAGAGAATGGGGGAATATAGGACTGCCAACTTTTTATTTTGCCAAGAGCATTCAAAACAAAGCAACTTATCTACTGTCACTGGTTTGGTTTTTATTCAATTTTTTGTTATTGTTGTTTTTTGAGATAGAGTCTTGTGTCACCCAGGCTGGAGTGCAGTGGTGCATTCATGCCTCCTGGGCACAAGGGATCCTCCTGCCTCAGCCTCCCGAGTAGCTGGGACTACAGGTGTATGCCATTACACCTGGCTAATTTTTTTTTGAGATGGTGTCTTGCTATGTTGCCCAGGCAACCCCTGGGCTCAAGTGATCCTCCCACCTTTACCTCCCAAAGTGCTGAAATTACAGGCATGAGGCCCCACGTCTGACCAAATTATTATTTTTTAAAGGACCAATGGGCCGGGCGCGGTGGCTCACGCCTGTAATCCAAGCACTTTGGGAGGCCGAGGTGGGTGGATCACAAGGTCATGAGATCGAGACCATCCTGGCTAACATAGTGAAACCCCGTCTCTACTAAAAATACAAAAAAAAAAATTAGCCAGGCGTGGTGGGGGCGCCTGTAGTCCCAGCTACTCAGGAGGCTGAGGCAGGAGAATGGCGTGAACCCAGGAGGTGGAGCTTGCAGTGAGCCGAGATTGAGCCACTGCACTCCAGCCTGGGCGACAGAGCGATACTCCGTCTCAAAAAAAAAAAAAAAAAAAAAAAAAGAACCCATAACACCAGGAGGTAAGAAAAGCTGTGTACCCCGTGGTGGTTCCTGGACCAGCATCTGAGGACCACTGGCTTGGCAGGAGATTCCTGGACCCCAGGCCCCCTTCAGCGCCTGAGCTGCAGCCTCACACCTCCCAGGCCCTGGCACTTCCCGGGAAAGCCCGCAGCTGCTCTGGGGATGAAGGAAGTGGGCGACCTGAAGGGCATCCTAGTTTGGAATGGGAAAGAGACCTTCCCTTCCCACTGTTTCCTCCGGTCATTTGTGGCAACTTGGACTGTACATTGACCCAGGGTAGGGTCAGAGGTTCCTTCCCGTTGACAACCCTCCTCGGCCCTTTCCCCTGAATGCCAGGACTCCGCCCTTCCGCCCCTCCGCCCTATGAAAAAGCCATAGGGATATTTTCAAGACCCCAAGCTGGGCCCTAACTAGGCCATCCGCCCCGAGCCCCTGCCCCGGGCGTCCCACAGCCAGTTAGGCGATGTTCGGCCTTGGGTGGGTAGGGGGATTTCCCCACATCCTCTCCCAACCTGTGGGGCCACCTTGCTCTCCCCCCTACTGGCCTCCCCTCTACCCTTCCCTCCACCTGCGGCACCGTCGTAGAGGGTTTCCCGTCCCAGAGCTGGGCTGCCCTCCAGGCGGGTCACGGGGGGACCCTCGCCCGCCCCTCCAGGCTCCACCGCGCTCCTGGAGCTTCCGTTGGCCCCAGAGGCCCCAGCAGGGGGTTGCCCCGACCCGGGGAGGAGCCCACTGAGCCTGGGCCTCTGAGCGGAGCTCCAACTCCAGCTCTGCGGAGGAGACGCGGGCTCACCTCCCTACCTGCCGCCCTGGCCACCGCACACCTGGCGGGTGGAGTGTGGGGAAACCTGGCCCTGGCGTCTGCCCACAGTACTGGCCTCGCTCACGGTGGGTGGGGGCGGAGGAATAGAGAGCGGGAGGGATATGAATTCAAATCCTAGCTCTGCCATTATACCAGCGTGGAGACTTTGAATAAATTTCCTGTGTCTCCTTCCTGGGTCCTGGGCTTCTAATCTGTAAAATAGAAATAATAATAGTATTAATAATATAGTGTTAATAGTATTAACACTATTATATTAATGATATACTATTAACACTATTATATTAGTAATATAGTGTTGAGTGTTAACACATATTAATAATATAGCGTTAATAGCATTAACCTGGGAGGCAGAGCTTGCAGTGAGCAGAGATGGCGCCACTGCACTCCAGCCTGGGCGACAGAGCGAGATTCTGTCTCAAATAATAACAATAATATAGTGTTAACACTATTATATTAATGATATAGTGTTAATACTATTAACATTATTATATTAATAATATAGTGTTAACACATATTAGTAATGTAGTGTTAACACTATCATATTAAAAATAGTGTTAGTAGTATTAACACTCATATTAATAACTTAGTGTTAACACTATTATATTAATAATATAGTGTCAATAGTATTAACACTATTATATTAATAGTAGCACACTGTGATATTACTAATATCTGTAATGTTAATGATATTCAGTGTTAGCACACTGTGTTAACACACTGTGGTATTACCAACATCTATGATATTCATAGTATTCAGTGTTAGCACACTGTGATATTACTAATATTTGTGACATTAATAATATCCAGTGTTAGCACACTGTTAACACACTGTGATATCACTAATATCTATATTATCTATCATATTAGTGATATCCAGTGTTAGCACACTGTGTTAACACACTGTGATATCACTAATATCTATATTATCTATCATATTAGTGATATCCAGTGTTAGCACACTGTGTTAACACACTGTGATATTACTAATATCTGTGATATTAATAATATCCAGTGTTAGCACACTGTGCTATTACCAATATTTGTGACATTAATAATTTCCAATGTTGGCACACTGCAATGTTAATAATATCTATGATACTAAAAATATCCAGTTTTTGCACCCTGTGGTGTGTTAACAATGTCTATGATATTAATAATATCAAGTGTTAGCACCCTGTGATGTGTTAATAATAATATCTATGATATTAATAAAATCTATTATTAGCACCCTGTGACTTGCTAATAATAATATCCAGTGTTTACACACTGTGTTGTGTTAATATCTATGATATTAATAATATCCAGTGTTAGCACACCATGATAATAATATCCAGTGTTAGCACAGTGTCAGCACATTGTGATATTAATAATTTATATGATATTCATAATATCCAGTGTTAGCACACTGTGTTAGCAAAATGTGATATTAATATCTATGATATTCATAGTGTCCAGTGTTAGCACACTATGATATTAATATTATCTATGATATTCATAATATCCAGTGTTTGTTAGCACAGTGTTATCATACCATGATATTATTCATAATATCCATGATATTAATGCTGATATCCAGTGTTAACACACTATGTTAACACACTGTGATACTATTCATAATATCTGTGATATTACTACTAACACACATTAGATATTAATACTAATATCCAGTGTTAACACACTATGTTAACACACTGTGATATTATTCAGAATATTGATATTACTACTAATGTCCCGTGTTAACACACTGTGATGTTTTTCATGATATCACTAATATCCAGTGTTGACATACTGTGTTAACACACTGTGATATTATTCCTAATATCCACAATATTACTACTGATATCCACTGTTGTTAACACACTGTGATATTATTCATAATATCCAGTGTATTACTATTGATATCCAGGGTGTTAACACAATTAATATCCATGATATTATGAATAATATCACCCTGTGATATCCAGGATTATATCCTGATACTGATCCACTACTGATACCCAAGATGTTAACATATTGTGTTAACACCCTGTGATATTATTCATAACGTCTGTGATGTTACTACTGGTATCCAGGATGTGAACACACTGTGTTAGCACCCTGTGATATCATTCATAATATCCATGATATTACTACTGACATCCAGGGTGATAACACAGTGTTAACACTGTGTTATGTTTGTAACATCATCGATATCACTACTGATATCCAGTTTCACACTGTGATATTAACGAAATAACGCTTCTGATATTTATCGTATCAAAGTGTTTACACAGTGTTTACACAGTGTGATATTAATGAAATATCGCTGTTACATTTATAATATACAGTGTTTCCACACTGTGCTATGTATGAAATATACTATCCAGTGTTTCCACACTGTGCTATGAATGAAATATTATAATGTCCGGTGTTTCCAAACTGTGCAATGAATGAAATATTATACTATGCAGTGTTTCCAAACTGTGCTATGAATGAAATAATATTCAGTGTTTCCACACTGTTCTATGAATCAAATATTATAATATCCAATGTTTCCACACTATGCTACGAATGAAATATTATAATATTCAGTGTTTCCACACAGGGATATGAATGAAATATTATACTATGCAGTGTTTCCACACTGTGCTATGCATGAAATATTAAAATATCCAGTGTTTCCAAACAGGGATATGAATGAAGTATTAAAATATCCAGTGTTTCCACATAGGGGTATGAGTGAAATACTAAAATATCCAGTGTTTCCACAAAGGGATATAAATGAAATATCGCTGTGATATTTTTAATATCCACTGTTCCCACACAGGAATAAAGTTGAAATCTTGCTGTGATATTTATAATAGCCAGTGTTTCCACACAGAGATATAAATGAGATATAGCTGTGATATATATAATATCCAGTGAAATATCAATGATATTTATAATATCCACTGTTTATACATGGAGATACAAATGAAATATCCCTGTGATATTTATAATATCCAGTGTTTCTGCACTGTGATATGAATAAAATATCACCGTAAGATGTATAATATCCAGTGTTTACACACTGTGATATTAATGAAATATCGGTTCTGATATTTCTCAGTTTACACACTGTGATGTTAATGAAATATCCCTTCTGATATTTTTCATATCATGGTGTTTACACAGAGTATTTACACACTGTGATATTAATGAAATATCGCTTCTAATATTTTTCATATCACGGTGTTTACACAATGTTTACACACTCTTATTAAAGAAATATCGCTGCTATTTATCATGTCATAGTGTTTACACAGTGGTTACACACTTTGATATTAATGATATATCTCTTCTGATATCATATCACAGTGTTTACACACAGCATTTACACACAGTGATATTCATGAAATATTGCTGCTGATATATCACAGTGTTTACAGAGTGTGATATAAATGAAATATCACTTCTGATATTTTTTATATCATGGCGTTTACACAGAGTGTTTACACACTGTGATATTAATGGTATATCGCTTCTGATATTTATCATATTACAGAGTTTACACACCGTGATATTAATGAAATACTGCTTCTGAAATTTATCATATCGCAGTGTTTACACACTGTGATATTAATGAAATAACGCTTCTGATATTTATCGTATCAAAGTGTTTACACAGTGTTTACACAGTGTGATATTAATGAAATATCACTTCTGATATTTATGAAATCACAGTGTTTACACAGAGCGTTTACACACTGTGATATTAATGAAATAACACTTCTAATATCATATCACAATGTTCGCACACTGTGATATTAATGAAATATCACTTCTGATATCATATCACAGTGTTTACACACAGTAATATTGATGAAATATCGCTTCTGATAATTATCATATCACAGTGTTTACACAAAGTGTTTACACACTGTGATATTGATGAAATATCATCTCTGATATGTGTCATACCAAAGTGTTTACACAGGTTTACATACTGTCATATTGATGAAATGTCGCTTCTGATATTTATCATGTAACAGTGTTTACACAGAGTGTTTACAGTGGGTGTATATCCTGTGATGATATTATTCATAATATCTAAAAGACATTACTCCTAATATCACAGAGGGTGTACACCATGTGATGATATTATTCACAATATCTAAAAGACATTACTCCTAATATCACAGAGGGTGTACACCATGTGATGATATTATTCAGAATATCTAAAAGACATTACTCCTAATATCACCATGGGTGTACACCCTGTAATACTGTCAACAATATCCAAAAGATATTCCTTCTAATAAAACTGTGGATGTACACCCTGTGATATTATTCACAAAATCTAAAAGATATTACTCCTAATATCACCGTGGGTGTACACCCTGTGATATATTACAAATCAAAAGATATTCTCCTAATAACCGTGGGTACACCCTGTGATATTATTCACAATATCTAAAAGATATTACTCCTAATATCACCGTGGGTGTACACCCTGTGATATTATTCACAAAATCTAAAAGATATTACTCCTAATATCACTGTGGGTGTACACCCTGTGATACTATTGACAATATCCAAAAGATATTCCTCCTAATAAAACCGTGGCCGTACACCCTGTGATATTATTCACAATATCTAAAAGATATTACTCCTAATATCACCGTGGGTGTACACCCTGTGATATTATTCATAATATCTAAAAGATATTACTCCTAATATCAACGTGGATGTACACCCTGTGATACTATTGACGATATCTAAAAGATATTCCTCCTAATAAAAACGTGGATGTACACTCTGTGATATTATTCACAATATCTAAAAGATATTACTCCTAATATCACCATGAGTGTACACCCTGTAACACTATTGACAATATCTAAAAGATATTCCTCCTAATAAAACCATGGATGTACACCCTGTAGCATTATTCACAATATCTAAAAGATATTACAATACTACCAGGGGTGTAGGCATTGTGTGTACAAAATGTGATATTACTCATAATGTCTAAAAGATATTGCTTCTAATATCACCACGGGTGTACACTATGTGTGCACACCTTGTGACATTATAACATCTAAAATATATTATTCCTGATATTACCCTGGGTGTACACCCTGTGTTATTATGCATAATATCTAAAATATATTACTCCTAATATCACCGTGAAAGTACATCCTATGTGTACACCCTGTGATATTATTCGTAATATGTAAAATATAATACTCCTAATATCATTGTGGGTGTATACCCTATGATGATATTATTCATATATCTCAAAGACATTACTCCTAATATCACAGTGGGTGTACACCCTGTGATGACATTACTCATAGTATCTGAAAGATATGACTCCTAATAACACTGTGGATGTACACCCTGTGTGTACACCCTGTGATATTATTCATAATACCTAAAATATATTACTCCTAATATCATCAAGGGTGTATACCCTGTAATCTAATTCACAGTATCTAAGAGATATTACTCATAATATCACCGTGGATGTGCACCATGGGGGTACACCCTGTGATATTATTCATTATATCTAAAAGATATTCCTGCTAATATTACCCTTGGTGTACAACCTGTGATATTATTCATAATACCTAAAAGATATTGCTCCTAATATAAGCGCTGGTGTACACACTGTGATATTATTCATACTATCTGAAAGATATTACTACTAATATGACCATGGGTGTTCACTCAGTGGTGTTATTTATAATATCTAAAAGATATTACTCCTAAAATCATCGTGGGTGTCTACCCTGTGATGTTATTCATAATACATAAAAGATATTACTCATAATATCACCATAGGTGTAGGTGCTGTGTGTACACCCTGTGATATTATTCATAGTATCTAAAAGAAATTACTACTAATATCACCACGGGTATCTACCCTGTGATATTATTTATAATAGGTAAAAGATATTACTCATAATATCACAGTGGGTGAAGACACTGTGTGTACACCCTGTGATATTATTCATAAGATCTAAAAGATATTACTCCTAATATCACCGTGGGCGTACACCCTGTGATGTTATTCATAATATATAAAAGATATTACTCCTAATATCACAGTGGGTCAACACCTGGTGATATTATTTGTAATATCTAAGGGAGACATTACTCCTAATATCACACTGGTTGTACAACCTGGGTGTACACCCGGTGATATTATTCATACTACCTAAGAAAGATATTATTCGTAATATCTAAAAAGATATTACTCCATATATCAAAGTGGGTGTACATCCTGTGATATTATTTATAATATCTAAAGAAGATAGTACACCTAATATCTCAGTGGGTATATATCCTGTATGTAAACCCAGTGATATTACTCATAATATCTAAGGGAGATATTACTCTTAACATCACAGTGGATGTACACCCTTTGTGTACAACCTGTGATATTATTTGTCATATCTAATGGAGCTATTAATCATAATATCCCAGTTATTATTTGTAATATCCAAGGAATATATTACCTCTAATATCACAGTGGCTGTACATCCTGTGTGTAAACCCAGTGATATTATTCATAATATCTAAGGGAGACCTTACTCGTAATATCACAGTGGGTGTATACCCTGTGTGTAAACCCTGTAATATTATTCGTAAAATCTAAGGAAGATATTACTCCTAATATCACAGTGGGTGTACATCCTGTTATACTATTCATAATATCTAAGGGAGATATTGCCTTTAATATCACAGTGGGTGTACAGGCTGTGATATTACTCGTAATACCTAAGGGAGATATTTCTCCTAATATCACAGTGGATGTACACCCTGTGATATTATTTGTAATATGTAAGGGAGATATTACACCTCATATCACAGTGGGTGTACACCGTGTGATATTATTCATAATATCTAAAAGAGATATTACTTCTAATATCATGGTGGGTGTACACCTTGTGATATTATTTCTAATATCCTAGGGAACTAGTTCTATTAATATCACAGTGGGTGTACACTCTGTGATATTATTCAATTATTTGTAATATCTAAGGGAGATATTACTCTTAATATTGCAGTGGGGCCGGGCGCAGTGACTCACGCCTGTAATCCCAGCATTTTGGGAGGCTGAGGCGGGTGGATCATGAGGTCAGGAGATCGGGACCATCCTGACTAACACGGTGAAACCCCGTCTCTACTAAAAAATACAAAAAATTAGCTGGGCGTGGTGGCGGGCGCCTGTAGTCCCAGCTCCTCGGGAGGCTGAGGCAGGAGAATGGCGTGAACCCGGGAGGCGGAGCTTGCAGTGAGTCGAGATCGCGCCACCGCACTCCAGCCTGGCTGACTGAGCGAGGCTTCGTCTCAAAAAAAAAAAATAATAATATTGCAGTGGGGATACACCCTCTGTGATATTATTCGTAATATCCAAGGGAGGAGATAATACTACTTTTAATAATGCAGTGGGTGTACACCCTCTGTGATATTATTCATATTATAAAAGAAAAAAGATGATATTACTACTAATATCACAGTGGGTGAACATCCTCTGTGATATTATTTGTAGTATCAGAGGGAGGAGATGATATTACTTCTAAAATCGCAGTGGATGTACATCTCTCTGATATTATTTGTAATATCCAAGGGAGGAGATATTACTCCTAATGTAACAGTGGGTGTACACCCTTTGTGATATTATTCATAATACTAAAGGGAGGAGATACTACCTGTAATATAGCAGTGGGTGTACACCTTCTGTGATATTATTCATAATATCCGAAAGAGGAGATGATATTACCTGTAATATCACAGTGGGTGTACACTCTCTATAATATTATTCATAATCTCCCAGGGAGGAGATGATATTACTCCTAATATCGCTGGAAGTGTAAACCCTCTGTGATATTATTAGTAATATTTAAGGGGAGAGATATTACTCCTAATATCATAAACATCTTGTGTGTACACCATCTGTGATATTATTCGCAATATCCAAGGGGAGAGATGACATTACTTGTAATATTGTAAATAGCCTGTGTGTACACCCTCTGTGATTATATTCGTAATATCCAGGGGGAAAGGTAATATTACTCCTCACATCACAGGGGCTGTACAGCCTCTGTGATCATATACATAATATCCAACCGGGGATTACTCCTCACATCAAAGGGACTGTACACCCTCTGTGATAATATTCATAATATACAAGGAGGGAGGTGATATTACTGCTCACATCGCAGGGGCTGTACACACTCTGTTATAATTCTAGTAATATCCAAAAGGGGAGGTGATATTACTCCTCACTATGCAGGACTGTACACCCTCTATAATAATATTTGTAATATCAAAGGGCAGAGGTCATATTACTGCTCACAATGCAGGCTCTGTACACCTTCTGTGATATTAGGAGTAATATCCAAGGAGAGGTGATATTTCTCCTTACATCACAGGGGGTGTACACCCTGTGTGATAGTATTTATGATATCAAAAGGGGGAGGTGACATTACTCCTTACATTGCAGGGGGTGTACAACCTATATGATATTATTCGTAATATCCAAAGAAGGAGGTGATATTACTCCTCACAGAGCAGAAGCTGTTCACCCTCTGTGATATTATTCATAATATCCAAGGAGGGAGGTGATATTACTTTTCACATCGCAGGGGGTGTACATCCGCTGCTACATTACTCATAATATCCAAGGAAGGACGTGATATTACTCCTCACATCGCAGGGGCTGTACACCCTCTCTGATAGTATTCGTAATATGAAAAAGGGGAGGTAATATTCTTCCTAATATCCAGGGATGGAGAAGATGATATTACCCCCAATATCACAGGGTGTGTACAATCCCCCTGTGATATTGTTTTTAATATCAGGAGGGGATGGGATGATATTACTCACAATATCGCAGGGAGTATACAACCCCCATGTGATATTGTTCCTAATATCCACAGGAGGAGAGAATGGCATTACTTCCAACAACTCACAGTGTGTACACCCCACTGTGATATTGTTCCTTATATTCAAATTCGGAGAGGATGATATTACTCCAAATATCACAGGGGGGTGTACACCCCTGCTGTGATTTTTTCCTAGTATCTAGGGGGGCAGAGGATGATATTACTCCCAATATTGCAGGAGGTGTACACCCCCACTGTGATATTCTTCCTAATCTCCAGAGGGGGGGAGGATGATATTGCTTCCAATATCACAGGGGTTGCACACCGCCCTGTGATATTGTTCCTAATATCCAGTGAAATAGAGGCTGATATTAGGGGGGAAGAGGATGATATTTCTTCCAATATCACAGGGGTTGTACACCGCCCTGTGAAATTGTTCCTAATATCAAGTGAAATAGAGGCTGATATTAGGGGGGAAGAGTATGATATTACTGCCAATATTGCAGGGAATGTACACCCCACCTGCGATATTGTTCCTAATGGCCAGTGGAAGAGAGGATGATATTACTCTCAATATCGCACCCCACTGTCATATTGTTACTAATACCCAGCAGAAGAGAGGACAATATTTCTCTTAATATTGCAGGGGATGTACACCCCTCTGTGATATTGTTCCTAATATCCAGGGGGGAGAGGATAATATTATTCCAAATATCGTAGGTGTGTACACCCCCTCCCCATGATTTTGTTTCTAATATCGAGAGGGGCAGAAGATAATATTACTCCCAATATCGCAGGGGATGTACATCCCCCCTGTGACATTGTTCCTAATATCCAGGGGGGTGGAGGATATTATTACTCCCATTATTGCAGGGGGTGTATTCCCTCCTGGTGATATTGCTCCTAATATAATGGAGGGGCGACGACAATATTACTCCCAATGTCGCATGGGGTATACACCCCCCGCTGTGATATTGTTCCTAATATCCAAGGAAGGAGAAGATGATATTACTCCAAATATGTCAGGGGGTATACACCCCCCGCTGTGATATTGTTCCTAATATCCAAGGAAGGAGAAGATGATATTACTCCAAATATGTCAGGGGGTGTACACCCCCCTGTGATATTGTTCTTCATATCCAGGGGAGGAGAGAATAATATTATTCCTAATGCCGTAGGAAGTGTACAACACACCCCCGTGATATTGCTCCTAATGTCGAGGGTGGAGAGGAGGATATTACTCCCTATAAAGCAAGGGGTGTACATCCCCCTTGTGATATTGTTAACAGTATTCAGGGGGAGACGATATAATGTCAATATCTCAGGGGGTGTACACACTCCGTGTGATATTTTTCCTAATATCCAGCGGAACAGAGGATGATATTAATCCCAATATCGAAGGGGGTGTACATCCCCCCTGTGATATTGTTCCTTATATGTAGGGGGGAGAGGATGATATTACTCCCAATATCGCAGCGGGTGTACAACCCCCGTGTGATATTGCTCCTAATATCCAAGAGAGGCAGTATGACATTATCCTCAATATTGCAAGGGGTGTACACCCCCTTTGTGATATTGTTCCTAATACATGCACGGGGAGATAATAATATTACTCTGAGTATCGTAAGGGATGTACACACTCCCTGTGATATTATTCCTAATATTCATGAGGGGAGAGAATATTACTACCGATATCGCAGGTGGGGGGAATAACCCTTTGTGATATTGTTTCTAATATCCATGGAGGAAGAGGATGATATTAATCCCAATACCACCGGGAATGTACACTCCCCTGTGATGTTGTTCTTAACATCCAGAAGTGGAGAGGATGATATTACTTTCAATGTCGCAGGGAGTGTACACAACCCTGTAATATAGTTCCTAATATCTGGGAGGGGAGAGGACAATATTACTCCCAATATCACAATCGGTGTACAACCCCCTGTGATATTGTTTCTAATATCCAGGGTGGGGAGAGGATGATATTACACCCAATATCGAAAGGGGTGTAAACCTCCTCTGTGATATTGTTTCTAACATACAGGTGGAGAGAGAATAATATTACTCCAAATATCACAGGGGGTGTACGTCCTCCCTGTGATATTGATAATAATATCCAAGTGGGAAGAGGATGATAGTACCCCCAATATCACAGGGGGTGTACACCCCCCGTGTGATATTGTTCCTAATATCCAAGGGGGTAGAAGATGATATTACTGTCAATATCGCAGGGGGTGTACACCCCGCTGTGACATTGTTCTTAATATCCAGAAGGGGAGAGAATATTACGCCCAATAGCGTAGGGGGTGTACACCCCCATGAGATATTGTTCCTAATATCAACGGGGGGGGAGAGGATGATATTACTCCCAATATCTGAGAAGGTGTACACCCACCCTGTAATATAGTTCCTAATATCCATGGGGAAAGTGGATGATATTACTTCCAATGTCGCAGGGGTTGTACACCACCCCTGTGATATTGTTTCTAATATCCAGAGGGAGAGAAGATGATATTATTTTCAATATCGCAGGGGATGTATACCCTCCTTGTAATATTCTTCCTAATATCCAAAGTGGGTGACAACAATATTACTCCAAATAGGGCAGGGGGTGTACACCCCCCTGTGATATTTTTCCTAATATCCAGAAGAGGAAGATATTATTTCCAATATCACAGGGTGTGTACATCCCCCTGTGATATTGTTTCTAATATCCACAGGGGAGAGGATGATATCACTGTATTGCAGGGGGTGTACCTTCCCCTTTTTATATTAATATATCCGAAAGGGGAGACGATTATATTACTGTCAATATCGTAGTAGGTGTACACCACCTGTGTGATATTTTTCCTAATATCCAGTGGAAGAGAGAATATTAATCCCGATATCGAAGGAGGTGTAAACCCCTTCTGTGATATTGTTTCCTTTTTTTTTTTTTTTTTTTTGAGACGGAGTCTTGCTCTGTCTCCCAGGCTGGAGTGCAGTGGCGCGATATCGGCTCACTGCAACCTCCACCTCCCAGGTTCACGCCATTCTCCTGCCTCAGCCTCCCGCGTAGCTGGGACTACAGGCGCCCACCATCACGCCCGGCTAATTTTTTGTATTTTTAGTAGAGATGGGGTTTCACCATGTTAGCCAGGATGGTCTCGATCTCCTGACCTTGTGATCCGCCCGCCTCGGCCTTCCAAAGTGCTGGGATTACAGGCTTGAGCCACCGCGCCCGGCTGTGATATTGTTTCTAATATTCAAGGGAAGAGAGGATAATATTACTTTCAATATTTCAGGGGGTGTACCCCCTCTCTGTGATATTGTTCCTAATATCCAGTGGGGGAGAGGTTGATATTACTGGGAGAGTACACACACCCTGTGGTATTTTTCCTAATATCCAGGGGGAAGAGGATTATATTACTCCCAATATCGCAGGGGGTGTATACCCCCTTTGTGATATTGTTCCTAATATTTAGTGGGGATAGGATGATATTACTCCCAATATGGCAAAGCGTGTACACACCCCCTGTGATATTGCTTCTAATATCAAAGGAGAAGAGAATGTATTATTCCCAATATCGCAGGAGGTGTACACACCCCTTGTGATACTGTTCCTAATATCCAGTGGGGAAGACAATAATATTACTGTCAATATCGCAGGTGGTGTACACCTTTCCTGTGATATTTTTCCTAATGTCCAGAGGGAAAGAGAATGATATTACTTCCAATATCGCAAAGACGGTACACTCCCCCATGATATTGTTCCTAATATCCAGTAGGGAAGAGGATGGTATCATTCCTAATATCGCAGGGGGTGTAAACCCTCCTTGTGATACTGTTCCTAATATCCAGGGCGGGAGAGGACAATATTAATCCCAACATAGCAAGGGTGTACACCCCAGTGTGATTTTTTTCAACATCCAGGAGAAAAGAGGATGATATTACTCTTAATATCTCAGGGGTTGTACACCTCCCTGTGATACTGTTCTTAGCATCCAGTGGGAAAGAGGATGATATTATTCCCAATACCACAGGGAGTGTTTGCCCCCCTGTGATATTGTTCTTAATATCCAGGAGAGAGAGGATGATATGACTCCCCGTATCACAGAAAGTGTACACCCCACTTGTGATATTGTTAATAATTTCCAGGTGGGGAGACAATTATATTACTGTCAATATCACAGCAGTGTACATTCCCCATGTGACATTCCTTCTAATATCCAGTGGAAGACAGAATGATATTAATCCCAATATCAAAGAAAGTTATTAATCCCAATATCAAATCCCAATATCAAAATCACACACCCTGTGATTTTGTTCATAATATCCAGGGAAGGAGAGGATGACATTACTCCCAATATCGCAGGGGGTGTCCACCCCCTTTGTAGGTGTTCTTCCTTCCTAATACCCAGGAGTAAAGAGTATAATATTACTCTCAATATCGCAAGGGGTGTACACCCCCAGTGTGATATTCTTCCTAATATACAGGGGTGGAGAGGATGATACTACCCCCAATATCGTAGAAGTTGTACACCCCCACTGTGATATTGTTTCTAATACTCAGGTTAGGAGAGGATATTACTCCCAATATCTCAGGGAATGTACACCTTGCCTGTGATATGGTTCTTAATATCCACTGGGAAAGATGATGCTATTACTCCCAATGTCGCAGAGGGTGTACAACACCCCTGCAATATTGTTTCTAATATGTAGGGGGGGAGGAAATGATATTACTCCCAATAGCGCAAGGAGTGTACACCCCCCATGTGATACTGTTCCTAATATCCAGAGGGGGAGAGGATGATATTACTCCCAATATCGCAGGGGGTGTACAACCCCGGGTGATATTGTTCCTAATATCCAGGAAGTAGAGGATATTACTACCAATATCGCAGTTGGTGTAGACCCCCTCTGTACTATTGTTTCTAATTTCCAGTGGGGGAGAAAATATTACTCTTAATATCAAGGGGGTGTACACCCTCCCTGTGATATTGTTCCTAATATCCAGAGAGGGAGAGGATGATATTACTCCCAATAGCTCAGAGAGTGTACACCCCCCCACCGTGATATTGTTCCTAATATCCAGGAGGGGGGGGAAAGGTGATATACTCCCAATATTGCTGGGGTGTACACCACCCCTGTGATATTGTTTATAATATCCAGGGGGGAGAGGATGATATTGCTCCCAATATCGCAGAGGGTGTACACACACCCCTGTGATAGTCTTCCTAATATCCAGAAGAGGAGAGGATGATATTACTTTCAACATCGCAGGGCTTGTACACATCCCTGTGATATTGTTTTTAATATCAAGGGAAGGAGAGGATGATATTACTCCAATATTGAAGGGGGTGTACACCCTCCATTGATATTGTTCCTAATATCCAGGGGGAGAGGAAAATATTACTGCCCATATCGCAGGGGGTGTATACCTCCCCTGTGATTAGGTTCCTAATATCCAGGTGGGGAGAGGATGATATTTCTTCCAATATCACGGAAGGTGTACACCTCCCCTGTGATATTGTTTCTAATATCCAGGGAGGGAAAAGATGATATTACTTCCAATATCGCAGGGCGTGTACACCCCCCTTTGATGTTATTCCTAATATCCTGGGTAGGAGAGGATGTTATTATTCCCAATATCCCAGAGGGTGTAAACTCCCACTGTGATATTGTTTGTAATATCCACAGGCGGAGAGAATGACATTATTCCCAATATCGCAGAGGGTGTACACCCTCACTATGATATTGCTTTTAATATCCAGAAGAGGAGAGGATATTACTCCCAATATTGGAGGGGGTGACCACCCACTCTCTGATATTATTTCTAATACCCAGAAAGGGAGAGGACGATATTACTCCCAATATCGCAGGGGGTGTATCACACCCTGTGATATTGTTCCTAATATCCAAGGGGGAAGAGGATGATATTACTCCAAATATGGCAGAAGGTGTTCACCCCCCTGTTATATTTTTACTAAGAGGTGGAGAGGTTGATATTATTCAGAATTTTGCATGAGGTGTACACTTCGAGATATTGTTCCTAATATTTAGGGAGGAGAGGATATTACTGTCAATATCGCAAGGGGTGTACACTTCCCCTGTGATATTGCTCCTAATATTTAAGAGGAGAGACGATGATGTTACTGTCAATATAGCAGGGGGCATATAGCCCCCTGTGACATTGTTACTAATATCTAGGGGGGAGAGGATGATATTACTCCCAATATCCCAGGGAGGTTATATTTCCCTTGTGATACTGTTTTTAATATCCAAGGGGGAGGCGATGATATTACTGTCAAAATCGCAGGGCGTGTACCCCCCACCTCGTGATATTGTTCCTTATATGCAGGGGGAAAGAGGATGATATTACTTGCAATATTGCAGGAGGTGTACACCCCCGCCCGTGATATTGTTCCTAATATTTAGGTGGGGAGAGGATTATATTACTGTCAATATCGAAAGGGATATACACTCTCCCCCGTGATATTGTTCCAAATATCCAGGTGGGGAGAGGATAATATTATTCCCAATATCGCAGAAGGTGTACACCACCCCTGTAATATTGTCCCTAATAATTATGGTGGGAGAAGATGATGTTACTCCCAATATCGGAGACGGTGTACAACCCCCATGTGATTTTGTTCCTAATATCCAGGAGAAGAGAGGACAATATTACTTCCATTATCGCAGGGGTTGTACGCCCCCACTGTGATATTGTTCTTAATATCCAGGAAAAAAGAGGATGATATTACTCCCTATATCGTAGGGGGTGTACACCCGCACTGTGATATTATAACTAATGTCCAGGGTAGGAGAGGATGATATTACTTCCAATATCACAGGGGGTGTTCACCCCCCCGTGATACTGTTCCTAATATTAAGGATGGGAGAGGCTGGGCACGGTGGCTCACGCTTGTAATCCCAGCACTTTGGGAGGCCGAGGCGGGCGGATCACGAGGTCAGGAGATCGAGACCACGGTGAAACCCCGTCTCTACTAAAAAATACAAAAAATTAGCTGGGCGTGGTGGCGGGCGCCTGTAGTCCCAGCTACTCGGAGAGGCTGAGGCAGGAGAATGGCGTGAACCCGGGAGGCAGAGCTTGCAGTGAGCCGAGATTGAGCCACTGCACTCCAGCCTGGGCGACAGAGCGATACTCCGTCTCAAAAAAAAAAAAAAAAAAAAAAAAAAAGGATGGGAGAAGATGATATTACACCCAATATCGCAGGGAATGTACACCTCGCCCCCTGTGATATTGTTTCTAATATCCAGGGGGAAGAGGACGATATTATTCCCAATATTGCAAGGGGTGTAAACCCCCCTTGAGACATTTCCTAATATCCAGGGGGAGAAAGGATGATATTACTCCCAATAGCTCAGGGGGTGTACACCCCTACTTTGACATTGTGGTTAATATCAGGGAAAGAGAGGATGATATTAACCCCAATATCACAGGGGGTGTACACCGACCCTGTGATATTATTTTTAATATTGAGGGGGGGAGACAATGTTATTCCCAATATTGCAAAAGGTGTACACACATCCAGGGGGGTAGAGGATGATATTACTTCCAATATTGCAGGGTGTGTATACCCTCTTTCTGATATTGTTCCTAATATCCAGAAAGGGAGACGACAATATTATTCACAGTATCACAGAGGGAGTACACTCCCCTATCATATCCGTGTACTTTTTTTTTGTGGGGCGGGGCGGGGGGTGGTGGGCGGGAGATGGAGTCTAACTCTGTCACCCAGGCTGGAATGCTGTGGCACAATTTCAACTCACTGCAACCTCCACCTCCCAGGTTCAAGCAACTGTCCCACCTCAGCTTCTCCGAGTACCCGGGACCACAGGCACACACCACCAGACCTGGCTAATTTTTTTTCATTTTTAGTAGAGACAGGGTTTCACCATATTGGCCAGGCTGGTCTCAAAATCCTGACTTCAAGTGATCTGCATGCCTCAACCTCCCAAAGTGCTGGGATCACAGCCGTGAGCCACCGTGACTGGCCCCAACTTCATTTTCTTTAAATGGCCATACACCTGATGATGGTGGGACAGCAGATTGAAATCAAATTGTTATGAATCGTTTAACTTCCATTTCTCTTAACAGGTGGCTGACCTGTCCATTGTATCCACTCTCGGAGTTGACGCCTTGGGTAGAAAAATGCGCCTTTCCTAACGATGAAGGAGAATGTGAATAGCACAAGAGTCCACTCTTCTTGTACTTGACTCATGGGACATACTTGGCTGGGTTCATGCATTTATTCATTCACACATTTACCTAGCTTCTCCAAATGCCAAGCAAGTTAACAGGTGCTGGTATAACAGATCCTCACAATAGAGCTAGACAGCACTGCTGCAGATTTGCTCCACACAGTGAGAGAGGAAACATTAGCTGCAGGCTTTACTGACATGGGCTACAGCTTCAGGTTACAAAGAAGAAAAAAACAAAAAAAGTCATGGCCGGGCACAGTGGCTCACATCTGTAATCCTAGCATCTTGGTAGGCCAAGGAGAGAGGATAGCTTCATATCAGGAGTTCGAGACCAGCCTGGGCAACATAGTGAGACCCTGTCTCTTAAAAAAAAAAAAAAATTAAATTAGCCGGGCGTGGTTGTGTGGGCCTGTAGTCCCAGCTACTTAGGAGGCTGAGGTGAGAGGATCACCTGAGCCCACGAGGTCGAGGCTGCAGTGAGTTATGATCATGCCATTGCACTCCAGCCTGAGCAACAGAGTGAGACCCTGTCTCAAAAAAAAAAAAAAAGAGAATGGGGTGGAGAAAGGGAAGGAAGAGAGGGAAGGAGGGAGGGAGGGAGGACAGAAGGAAAGGGAAGGAAGGAAGGAAGGAAGGAGGAAGGAAGGAAGGAAGGAAGGAAGGAAAAAAAGTCACTAGTCTTGCAGCACAACGCTTCTAAGTGTAAGGCTAATCTTGTCCATCTGATTTGAGAGCATGGTCAGAGGGACAAATAAACTCTAAATTTTGTCTAAGCCACAAAGATCAGCCGGCTAGATCAGCTCCTCCCCCTTGCTCTTCCGAGGCCCACTGCCCTGGGGACGGACAAATGGAGTCTGGGGACCTCTCCGTGGGCTGGATCCAATCTCCGATGCTGCTGCAGCGCCAAGATCTCGGCACATTCACAACATGATGCAAGAGACGGGCAGTCACTTCAGGAAAGAGAGAGAGAGGGCAGGTACAAGGGCAATGGTAGGCGGAGCTTTCCCAAGAAGGGTGCCCAACCGAGAAGGCGTTAGAAACTGCGTTCTTTCTTCAGGAGGGGATGGACGAAAGCAAAGACCCCTGACCGTGACTGCAGGAACTCAGCCAGGCCCTTAGAAACCGGCGGCGGGCCCCGCCCCTGCGACCAGGAGCCCCGCAAGCTGTGCCCCGCCACCAACCACGTTTCCAGCCGCTACGGCCTGGACCCCTCCTCCGTTCTCCGCACGGGTGCGCACAGCTAGCCCACCCACCCTAGGGGGCTCATGGAAACCGTGGGGTCCGCTGCGCGCACTTCGGAGTCTATTCTGGGCGGCTCGGAGGCCTCATCTCGATCGCGGGCCCTCCAGGAGCCGCTCTGGTCCAGAGCAGGATAGGATGGGGGCTCCCCAAGGGAGGACTGCAGGAAGATGGAACGGGATTTCTTCACCTGCCCTTCATCGCCTAAGTGGGCCTAGACTCTAACTGGCTGTCCCTTCCGTGTCATCGCCACGGTCCCCATGTGCACCCCGTTTGTCCTCCCCTCTTCCTGCCCTATGTCGCCTCCCCCAACTCCCATCTCCTTTCGTGACCGCTGGCCGGGTTGACCCTGCGGGGCCCGCGCACTTAACCCTCAGGCCAGCCTGTCCTCCTCTCCCTGTGTGCACCCCAACACCTCCTAGCTTGGTCTGGAGCATGTATTAGGTTGATGCAAAAGTAATTGCTGTTTTGCAATTTTTTAAATGGCAAAAGCCGCAATTACTTTTGCACCACTTATAAATAGGCAAGGGAAACGTGCAAGAAAAGCCTTAGAGAATGGGCCAAGAGCCAAACACCTAGCCGGCCAGGAGTATGGGCTTGCCAGAGGCATGAGATATACTGAAGCAGAAAAGGAAGAAAAAAGATTAAGGAGACAAATTGTTCGTGATAAGGGGTTTCCTGATAAATTCAGAAACAGCAACTACCAGTTATGGGGCACTTAAACTGACACTATCTAATTAATCCTCACAACGGTCCTGTGCAGGTGGTGGTTTTGTTTTTTACCATCTTACATGCCAGAGCTGCAGCTGGTATGTAACAAAGGCAGCATGTGAACCCCGGCCTGCTCATACCAGAGTGAGGGCATTTAACTGCACCCACAAAGGACAATGGAGGAAGACTGCGTCATTGTAATATGAGCAAATGGGGAAAAGACAAAACAAATGCTTTTATCATGCCCAGGTTGCAAATTTATAAAGATGAATGAAATACACATACAAGAGGCTAACCGTTTTTGTTTGTTGTATTTTTTTTTTTTTTAAGACACAGTCTCACTCTGTCGCCCAGGCTGCAGTGCAGTGGTGCAATCTCGACTCACTGCAACCTCTGCTTCCCAGGTTCTAAGCGATTCTCCTGCTTCAGCCTCCAGAGTAGCTGGGATTACAGGTGCGCACCACCACACCTGGTTAATTTTGTATTTTTAGTAGAGACAGGGTTTCACCACGTTGGCCAGGCTGGTCTTGAACTCCTGACCTCGTGATCCACCCGCTTCGGCCTCCCAAAGTGCTAGGATTACAGGCGTGGGCCACCACACCCAGCCATAGCTAACAGTTTTTTAAAAACAAAGAGAGTAAATAGGAAGTGTCCACAAAATAAAGTTTTAAATGTATGTAGTTTATTTGTAAAGGGTGCCGTTTGTTTGAAATCATTCTTACACTCTTGGATTAAAACACTGGTTCCTTCACACACTTATATTTTGAAGGGAATATAAAATGTGATTCCCTCACACCTGTAATCCCAGCACTTTGGGAGGCCGACGCGGGTGGATCACCTGAGGTCAGAAGTTTGAGACAAGCCTGGCCAACATGGTGAAACTCCGTCTCTACAAAAAATACAAAAATTAGCCAGGTGTGATGGCAGGTGCCTGTAATCCCAGCTACTCAGGAGACTGAGGCAGGAAATCACTTAAACCTGGGAGGCAGAGGTTGCACTGAGCCAAGATCGCATCACTGCACTCCACCCTGGGCGAGAGAGCAAAATTGTTTCAAAAAAAAAAAGTGGTTCCATATGATACAAATGTTAGAAAAAGGACAGATGTCAGTTTGCTGACTCCAGCAGGGAGTTACCTTTTGGGTGGTAGTTCCCACCACAGCCCAGGATGCCAATATTTTCTCTAGTTACATGTTAAGATCTCCAAATCCAGGGCATCCCTCCTCAAACAATGCCAGTTCTACACTGCTAAATGTTTACTGAATGAATGGATGAATGAAGGCAACATTTTTAGATGTGGGAATCCCATAGTGCTTGGTTCTCTAATCCCTAGGGGCCTCGTTTGAACTTGGTTCTTCAACCTCCTCAGTTGCCCACATACTACATCCTACAGTGAGGCATTTCTCCAGACCTCACTTATTACCTTGAAAGTGCCATACTCCCACATATAGGCTTTGACATGCTAGCTCTTTTGCTAAAACTCTCCGTGCTCCTCTTTTGCTAAAACTCTCCGTGCTCCTCTCCCCGTGTTTCCCACCTGTCACCTACTTCTATCCACCCTTTTGCTCAGGCCAAAAACATAGGAATTTTCCCATTACCACTTTGCTCCACTGCTATAACCAGAGGTGATAGTGACTCGTAGCAGGGATACATGCCCACCATCAAGTTCTGGTTATCAGAAAAATATTAAGAGTAAATTTGGTCACTGTGTAATGGAAATGCAAATCTAGTGATGGCAGCAGCGGTATCTTGACAGGAGATATGAAATTTGAGAGCTTTGACCTGTGACCTGCCATTGTCAAAACTGTCCAACCCTGTTTCAGAGCAGGGGTTTGACTAGCTCCCTAAAAAAATCTCAGGATATTCTCTCCTAGTATCCCAGAGAACTCTGGGAGCACTTGAGATTAGTTGCAAACTAATGACAATGAGTCATCAGCGATGTACTAGGGAATGAAGAGCTATCAAACTTCTCTGGGTTTTGAGATCTGTGTAATACCAACATCACTTTGGGGTATATTTTTGTGTGTGTGTTTTCTTCAGACAGAGTCTCACTCTGTCATCCAGGCTGGAGTGCAGCGGAGCAATCTCGGCTCATTGCAACCTCTGCCTCCCAGGCTCAAGATATTGCTGTGCCTCAGCCTCCCAGGTAGCTGGAATTACAGGCGTGCAACACCATGCCTGGCAAATTTTTCTATTTTAAGTAGAGACCGGGTTTTGCCATGTTGGCCAGGCTGGTCTCAAACTCCTGAACTCAGGTGATCTGCCCGCCTCGGCCTCCTAAAGTGTTGGGATTACAGGCGTGAGCCACTGCACCCGGCCTGGGGTATGTTTACTAAAATATTCCTTTGTAAAATGAAGCTAGCTGCTTTGCAGAATTGAGAATAAAGTTTAGATATGTACAAACATACGTGTGTGTAGGCAGGTGGAAAGACAGAAGATAAAGGTGCCCTCTACTATTGTATTTCTCCTCTCCCCTTTCAAGACCAAAATGACTCATAACACAAACTCATGTATCAGGCTAATTAAATATCTGCTTAAAGGATTGCCCTGAAGGACTATTTTGAGTCCGCCTTTTTTAAAGTGTGTTACTTATTTTAACAATATGGTTGGGCACAGCGGGTCACGCCTGTAATCCCGGCACTTTGGGAGGCCGAGGCAGGCAGATCACCTGAGGTCAGGAGTTTGAGACCAGCCTGGCCAACATAGTGAAACCCTGTCTCTACTAAAAATGCAAAAATCAGCCAGGCAAGGTGGCAGGTGCCTGTAATCCCAGCTACTTGGGAAGCTGACACAAGACAATCATTTGAACCCAGGAGGCGGAGATCGCAGTGAGCCGAAATCGCGCTACTGCACTCCAGCCTGGGTGACAAAACGAGACTGTCTCAAAAAACAAACAAACAAAAAGTTATTCCTAGTTCTACTGAAACCTCGAACTATTTAGTCTTATTTTATATACCAACAATTTCCCAATCAAATCCCCTTTAAGTCCCAAACATTCAGCTTTTGTTTCAGAGGTCTGTGGAAAAGCAAGCTTTGTATCAATGCAAAGGAAAGTGATCCATTCTTGCTGTGAAGCAAGTTTCAGGGAGGAAAGGAGTTGCAGCCAGAGATGTTATTCCAACATTCCCAAATGCTTCTGGCTGAGACCTTCAGATTTTGTTTGAAACAAATTCTCAGAATACCAAACACACCTTTATTCAAGTGGAAGTACAAAAGCACATTCCTAAACCAAACGCATACATGTGATTTTTACATATTCTGCTTTTTAGGGATTACATAATCCTGTTTCAGTCACCACACATGACTACTGGTCTCTATACATAAGGGTATATATGTTTGATAGGAAAAAACACATGCATTTTTCATTTGCTTTTACATTTAGATCAATTCATTTATATATAAATTTCATTTAGATTCCTACCTTGCCTTGATGAGATCCTATTCTCGCTGATGGCAAAGAAGTAAAATATAGTGGCAGAACTATCCTAGAGGTTAGCCATAGGAGGATTATAGAGTGAGCAATATATTTTTATATATTTGTTGAGGGTCCCTACTGAATATTATAACACTGAACTATGAAAGCCTCAATTGCTGGACTGACAACAAGAATTTTAAATAACATTTGTCTTACTCACAAAATGTTATAAAGCTTAAGATGGAAAAATACAAAATGTTTTGACATTACCTAAAGAATCATGAACTCTTGTTAGGTATATGATGGTGGCCCTGAACTTGAGCCAACATCTGTAATCACTTTTATCAGTCAAAAAGCCATGTTCTTTTATATAGCCTGTAGACTATTAAAATACAAAAATGTGGTAATGGATAAACAACTATACGCAAAGCCCTCACACTTCAAATACTGTCCTGGATTGATGAGGGAGGAGCAGAATTCAAACATTTATCTGCAATCCTAATGGTTAAAATTTTACCAGGAACAGACCTGCCACTCTCTTGAAATACTGTCTCTGAGATTAACATAAGAACAGCATCATCTCTGTTGGAAGGCTACATTCCCTTATGATGCTGATTTGTGGGTGGGTGTGGTTTTTTTTTTTTTTTTTTTTTTTTTGAGAGAGAAAGAGTCCCGCTCTGTCGCCCAGGCTGGAGTGCAGTGGTGCGATCTCGGCTCACTGCAACCTCCGCCTCCCAGGTTCAAGCAGTTCTCCTGCCTCAGCCTCCTGAGTAGCTGGGATTACAGGCGCGTGCCACCACGCCCGGCTAATTTTTGTATTTTTAGTAGAGACGGGGTTTCACCATGTTGGCCAGGATGGTCTTGACTGCCTGACCTCGTGATCCACCCACCTTGGCCTCCCAAAATGCTGGGATTACAGGTGTGAGCCACCGCGCCCAGCTGTGTATCTTCTTTATGTTTACCCTACCAAAAGCAGACCTGAGCATTTTGCTGGCCTTAGAGGTATATAAAAGAACTCTAAGCTTAGGCATGCAGAATAGGCACTGGATGAATGTAGTGAGGCTACCAGGAGTCTTGTTGGCTCCCTGATGTCCTTATCATCTGTCTTCTTCGCAGACTGTGGATGCACACAAGACAGCTAAAACCTTGGGCATCATTTGAAAATGTTTGGCTGCCTGCTACAATCTCAGGAGAGAGAATCCTTCTTAGTTATATTGGACTGGATATATTTTCAATCAAATTCTTTTTTAAAAAAAGATGCTTCACTTTAGGAAATAAGACACCAGACCAGCAACATCAAGTAGGTATGGAATATTTGCTGGCGAAACGCTTAAAACTAGGAAACTTCTAAATCTTCGAAAGATGCTTAAGAGAATGGAGAAGTTAATCAACAGGAATCCAAGTGTTGTGGCTGTAAAGCAATACGACATAGGATCCCCAGTAAAAAGCAGGCCTAAGAGTTGGTTTTGGAAAGAACTTGAGCCAAGAACAGCAGAAAAAGCTAAATGAGCTACTTATGTCGATGTGTTTTAATACTGGTGCATTAGCAGTATCTTATGGAAGTTGTGAACACTAAGAACCAATTTCAAAAAATATAAAAATGTTTATAGGGCATTTTAAAATAAAAACAGCTTAAATGAGTTATATAAATAAAACAGGCCCAGCACAGTGGCTCACGCCTGTAACCCCGCACTTTGGGAGGACAGGTGGGAGGATCGCTTGAGGCCAGGAGTTCAAGACCAGCCTGGGCAACAAAGCAAGACCCCATCTCTGTTCTTTGTAATATCAAAATTATAATAAAAAAGTAAAAATAAATGTACCTATTTGGAATGCATATTAAATAAAGGAACTCCATGAGAAAATGTCACTGCATTTACCAAGTCAACCCTAGATTTTTGTGCAATGAAAAAGATTGGGACTATGTATTAACAATTTCATAAACAAATAATCAACGATTTTCTCTCCATTATTTCAATGTTGGATAAAGCCTGAAATGTGGTGTCGAGTTTTTCCATTTGCATTACAGCAAATTCTTGTCTACTATGGATATTCTGGTATGACAAAGACTAGTTAAACTCCTATTGAAAGATTTGCCATTTACTACACCCAAATAAGTTCTCTTAGGTATAAATTCTTTGATGTTGAATGAGCATTGGGTTATGACTGAATCTCCTCACACACATACACGTTTATTACATTTATAATCTTTTTGCATGGCGTGAATTTGATACTAAACAAGGTAGTTTCTTTGACTGATGGCTTTTTCACATTCATTGCAGCAATGGAATTTTATTCCCATGTGAATTCTCCAAATGTGTCTAAGGTATGAAAATACTAATAGCATGAAAAATCTGCCACATTCAATACATTTATAAGATTTCTCACTGGTATAGATTTGCAGGAATCGGTTAAGAGTTTAACACTAATACCTCTTCTTCATTCATCACATTCAGAGGGTTTCTCTCTGGTGTGAATTATCTGATGCTGAGCAATGGCTGAGCTATGACTGAAGGCTTTACCACATGCAGTACATACATGATTTCTCCCTGGTGTGAACTCTCAGATGCTGAATGAAGCCTGAATTTGATAAATATCTTCCCATCTTCATTACATTCATGAGTTCTCTTTGGTATGAATGCTCTGATGTTGAACCAGATGTGCTCTCTGACTGGAGTTCTTTTCCCATACATCACAATCAAAGGCTTTCTGTCTGGTGAGGACTTCTTGTTGCAGGATAAGATCTGAGCTATGACTGAAACTGCCCTCATACTCATTACATTCATATGATTTCTCTTTTCTATGCATTCTGTGATGCTGAACAAGGCATGAGGTTTGACTGAAAGCTTTTCCACATTCATTACATTCATGTGCTTTCTCTCCTGTGTGAATTCTTTGATGCTGAATAAGATGTGAATTCAATCTGAAGTCTTTTCCACATTCATTACACGTATAGGGCTTTTCTCTGAAATGAATTCCTTGTTGTTTAATATAGGCCAACCCATATTCATCATACTCATAGGCTTTCTCTTCATGATGGACCCTCTGATGTTCAAGTAGGTATGAAGTATGGCAGAAGTCACTGCCACATATAGTACACTTACAGGGCATCTCTTTGTGAATTTTCTGATGTTGAGTAAGGTGGACACTACGACTGAAGACTCTTTCACAACTGCTACATTTGTAAGATTTGGCTCTGGTGTGAATTTTCTTGTGCTGAATTATGCCTGAGCTTGGACTACAGGATTTATCAGATGCTTCACAGGATTTATCAGATGCTTCACATTTGTAAGGTTTTTCTCTAGTGTGTATTCTTTTATGTCGACTAAGACTTGAGCTCTGACTGAAAGACTTTTCACATTCTTTACATTTGTAGGGCTTCTCTCTAGTATGGATTCTTTGATGTCTAGTAAGGGCTGAGCTCTGATGGAAAATTTTCCCACATACATCACATTTATAGGATTTCTCAGTGTTAGGGATGCTCTCCCATTTATTAAGGTGGGAGAGATCCATTAAGCTTTCCTTACATTCACTACTCTGAAAATCCTCTGTTAGATTTAAGTGTTCATGTTTACCAGAGGCTGAATTCTGGTTGAAGCTCATGTCATACTTATCATTGTCATCAGTATTCTGTATTCTAAGAACTCTCTGATCTGCATCAATAGTAGAGTCCAGACTGAAGCTTTTTTCGGGTTCATTACATTCATTGTTCTTCTCACTGGTGAAGGTTTCCTTGCTGATTGTTATTTGCCTAAACTCTCTCTCCAGGTACAGAAATTTCCTTAGAATTTCCTGAAGCCTTTCTAATCTGTCCTCAGACTTATACACTTCTCTAGTCTCAGGAACTTGGGTAATATCGTGTTTGAGTCTTCCTACTCTCACTTTGTATGAATGTACTTCTTCCGAAATTTTCTGCTTAGGAATCAACAGCTTGTTCTCTTCTCTGGTCTCTCCATCTGATACAATATATAAATAGAAAATGCAAATGTAATCTGTACCCTGTGCTTAGGAAAAGAAAACTCAGATGAGAAAACTAAACAATGTAGTATCTACAAGGACAAGAAAAGTTTATTTACTCTGAAAAACAGGCACAAAATCTCAACAGCAGACGTTAAGGGCATAAACAGGAGCAGTGAGGTAAAACAGCGGACATGTTCAGCAGAGTGAGGAAATAATAGGGAAACAGTTGAAAGAATTTTAGATAAACAACTTGATTGGGGTCTAGTATGACATGTGCACAGATGCTAAACAAATGGAAAGGGTCAACCTAACTGAAGGGAAAAGGAAGGAACTCTCCATGCTAGGGCACACACAGAGCTCTTCATTCTGAGTGCCAAAGCAGCTACAACTTGGCTCAACAATTGAACTTTACTTCCCTACTAATTCTATCTGACTGAGTCTGCCTTACTCACCTGAGCAGTCATCTCTTAAGACTTCTCTAGTCTTAGTTTCCAGATCAAAGACCTGTAGATCCTGTTCCAGCTGGGAGATCCCATCAGGCTTGGAAATTGGAAATCCTGCTCATAGAGAAGGAAATGGGATGTGGCAATGTATCCCCAGGTCCTACAACAGCCACTTTTTCTTTCAACTAATGATTAAGAGAGACAGAAGGTCAATTCTGAGAAGACATTAATTAGGAAGGCCTGGAGAGTGAAGAGGGCAAAGATCTACAAGGAGCTCAGATTTGTGCTCTAGAGGGATGTGTGTTAAGGGGCAAGTTGATGACTTGGGAGCAGAAGGATCCATTTAAATATTATTCAGATAACAGAATGTGTGCATGGGTTTGTCTTCACAGAAGTTATCATTATCACGCTCCATCTGTTACCTAAAGATTAATCTTCGGATTAGATCTGATCTACAAGTATCAAAATGGAGGTCATCAAAATATAATTCTGCTGGACTGGAAAGGTGAAACTCAAGCACCTACTGCATGGTTAGCTAACCTGTAGCAAGAGAATCAGTGAAAACTGAATAAATATTCTAAGGCCCAATCTCAAGAAACAATTTGTTTCAGTACACATAAGAAAACAAAGAGTAACATGACACATTCTTACCCATTAGGAGTGTAGCGTTTATTCAATAAACATTTATGAAGTGCCTCCTCTATGCAAAGTATGCAGGGGATAAAGAGGCCAAGAAGGTCCCTTCCCTCGAGGACCTCACACTCTACACAGAGACAGCTCTAAACAACTAACTACAATAAAATACAGAGAGGGAAGTGCAATCAGTGCATCTTCACATAAAACAGTCTTTCTATGGCTTGCATAATGCAATGCTTGGATATAAATCTATTTTAAAGCTAAAGCAACAGGCAGTCTGCTTCCAAGGAGACAGAATTTTAATACTATTAGTATCAAAGGGCAGTTTTTAAATGTGTCCAGCCCAGAAAGCTTCTAATAGCACACACACAAGGTCTCGCTCAAGCCCCTCGTCTCCAAAAACCTTTCTCTCCATTTACTGAATGTGTACAGTTCCTCTTATCCTGACATGTCACATATAATGGTGTTTACATAGATTTTTTTTACGTGGTTTCAGGTATTGTCATTCATACTTGATTTATAAACTCTTTGATAGAAGAGACCAGGTATCTTGTATCTTGCAATTCTTTTGATTAATTTACTTAACAGCTACTTATTGAGTGCCAACTCTGTGCGCCCAAGTATCAATGTATTAACAGCCACCCAATTTTATAAAAAGGGCATTGGGGCTGGAAAATATGAAGAACTGACAGCTGCCCCAAAGATTCCATGTGAGAGCCTATGAGCAAGGAGATCAGAATAGACAGAAGAAAGGTATTTACTGTGTTTCTGAAATCCTGCTGGACATTTAGAGTCAATTCTCCTTGTGGACATATATTTAATTAAGGTCCGCCCTGTCAAATGAAATCGTTTCAGAAGTTTAAAAAGTAAAGTTAGTGTAACATGAAGCAGCAATCAATATTGTTCTCAGAATTCCAATAACATAATTTGCAACTTTTAACTCTGAGATATTTAAAGTGTCTGTCGATATTTGGTAACTGAAAGAAATTCTGGCTGCTTACTCCATATCTACACTTAAAACACATATGCACAACAAAAAAGGAGGCCTTCATGTGGGATGAGGGGTTTGATTTTAGACGTGTGTTTAACGTAATGTAGGAAGGTATAAGAGAAAATGCCCAGCAGGTGAGTATGCAAAGGCATACAGAGTGATAAAATGGACTTCAGAGACTAAGAAGGGAAAGGGTGGGAGAAGGGAAAAGGGATAAAAAACTACATATTAGGTACAATGTACACTATTCCAGTGACAGGTGCACTAAAATCTCAGAATTCACCACTTTGTATTATAATTCATCCATGTAACAAAAAACCACTTGTACCCCCAAAACTACTAATTTTTTTTTTAAAGAGAAAATACCTAGCAGGTAAAGATACAATATCATAGTTTAGAAGAGAGAACAGGGTATCATCAGTACCATCAAAATATTATTTTTACTAAGTACTTGGTAGGTGCAAAGTACCATGCCAAGAGCTCTCTAGGTTTTCACTCATTTAATACCATAAATTTAAAACATAGAAACTATTATTATAGCCATTTTACAGATGGGAATACTAAGATTCAGAGTGGTTAAGTAGCTTGCCCAAGGTTACAATAACGGGTAATGCTTAGTTTTCAAACCTGCAGTCTTATTTCAGAACCTAGCCTTTAAACAATCTGCTAGTAAAAAAAAAAAAAAAAAAAAAAAAAAAAAAATATATATATATATATATATATATATATATATGATTTTGCCTCCTAACAAGCCCTGAAAAAAAATAAATCACGACTATGAACAAAATCCATCCATCCCTTCCTCCAAATTACACACAGAAAGAACGTGTAAGTTTTCTTGCCACTAGCCTAAATGCCTATTGCCTAAATTTAACTCAAAACTTTGCTCTCAAAATATGCACTTGCTTTATTTACATTTTTCCTGTTTAAAATTAATGTATTAAAACCTTTTGATTTTATTTAAATCTTGAGTTTTCTAATATGATTTATAAAATATTGGCAGTGAAGTAAAAGGTAAATACAAACAACAGAGAAAAAGGGATTAGAATAACATACGGTGAGCCAGGATCCTAAATAATTGGAGTCGCAAAAGTGTTAATTAAAAGGGATCTATGGCTGGGCACAGAAGCACAAGGCACATACTTAATTTTTTTTTTTGGCCGGGGGGTATGGAGTCTCACTCTGTTGCCCAGGCTGGAGTGCAATGGCATGATCTTGGCTCACTGCAACCTCTGCCTCCCGGGTTCAAGCGATTCTCCAGCCTCAGCCTCCTGGGTAGCTGCAATCACAGGCACGTACCACCATGCCTGGCTAATTTTTGTATTTTTAGTAGAGATGAGGTTTCACCATGTTGGTCAGGCTGGTCTCGAACTCCTGACCTTCTGATCCGCCCACCTCACCCTCCCAAAGTGCTGGATTACAGGCGTGAGCCACCGCACCTGACACAAGACAGGTACTTACATGCATAATCTAATTCAATCCCGTAGAACCCAGAAGGTAGACATTATTTTTCATGTTTTATAAATGAAGAAAATGAGTGTCAGATTAAATAATTTGCTCAACATACTACAGCTGGTAAGTGGAACCCAAGTTTGATCCCACAGTTTATATTCTTTCCAACCTATCATACTGCCTATTAAAGAAAGCATTAGTAGCAGGTTCTCTTGACACTGACGTGAATGCTTTTTTTTGAGACAGAGTTGCACTGTCGCCCAGGCTGGAGTGCAATGGCATGATCTCGGCTCACCTCAACTCCACCTCCTGGGTTCAAGTGATTCTCCTGCCTCAGCCTCCAGAGTAACTGAGATTACTGGCATACGCCACCATGCCCGGCTAATTTTGTATTTTTAGTAGAGACGGGGTTTCTCCATGTTGGTCAGGCTGGTCTCGAACTCCCATCCTCAGGTGATCCGCCCGCCTTGGCCTCCCAGAGTGCTGGGATTACAGGCGTGAGCCACTGCACCCGGCCGACTCTATGCTTTCAAAATATGCACTTGCTTTACATTTTTCCCGTTTAAAATTAACTTATTAAAACCTTTTGACTTTAAGGCTGGATGTGTATCACGTGAGGCCAAGAGTTCAAGACCAGCCTGGCCAACATGGCAAAACCCCATCTCTACTAAAAATACAAAAATTAGCTGGGTATGGTGGTGCATGCCTGTAGTCCCAGCTACTCTGGGGGCTGAGGCACAAGAATGGCTTGGGCCGGGGAGGCAGAGGTTGCAGTGAGCTGACATTGTGCCACCACACTCCAGCCTGAGTGACAGAGCAAGACTCTGTCTCCAAAAAAAAAAATTATTTTATTTAAATCTTGAGAGTTTTCTAATAAAATTTATTTTAATCTCATCTTCAAAAATAACAGTTAAAGCCAAGCATGGTGTTGGCTCACATGTGTAATCCCAGGACTTTGGGGAGCTGAGGCAGGCAGATCACTTGAGCCCAGGAGTTCAACAGCCTGGGTAACATAGCGAAACACCTTCTTTACTAAAAATAGAAAAAAATTAGCGTGGTGGTACAGGCCTATAGTCCCAGCTACCCAGAAGACTGAGGTAGGAGGATCACCTGAGCCTGGATTTCCCTCCAGGCTCCAGTGAGCTGTTATCATGCCACTGTATTCCAGCCTGGGCAACAAGAGGAGAACCTGTCTCAAAAATAATAATATTTAAAATTTGCCTTATTATATGGTTTGCTGCTTTTACTACAGCTATGCTTTTAGCCATCTGAAAGCTTCACGCTTTTCTTCCTGGTCCTTAATACACAAATAATATCTCTCCTTAGCAATATCATTCTTTTGTAGATACCTGTTGGACTGGAATGTGTCCCTAGAGAGTTTTACTTTTTGAATGCATGTCCTTTCTGGTCCCAAACTATAAACTGGCCTGTCTGTCCAATTTGTCATGGCATTTTGAATTTTTCTTGTCATCAGAGTACACATAACTCACTAAAAATATTAAAAACTCCATGTAGAGCTGAACTTATTGTCCTAAGGGCACAAAGTAGTGAAAAAGTACAGGGGCTTCAGAGGCAGATCTGGGTCCCAAGCCTCTCACTGATCCTGCAAAGATCACTTAACTTCTCTGAGCCTCAGTTTCCTCAGATATAAAATAGGAGCAGTATCATCTGCTCACAGGGTTATGGTAAGGATTAAATGAGATTATATATATATCATTTATATATATATATATACACACACATATAAATGTCCTATGTCTGTGTGTGTGTGTATACATATGTGTGTATGTGTGTGTGTGTACACACATATACATAGTACCCAATAACATATTGGCTGCTCAATAAATACTAAATAGCTGTGACAATGGAAAACATTCTGTGCAAAATCACCGTAGTCCTTCATGACATCAAGTTAAAAAAGCAGAGAGTATGTGCCAAACATTCCCAATCTATTGCCCCAGTTAATATCAACTAGAATTTTAACAAGCATGTTTCTGAGGCCATCATCTAATAGGGCACCTGCCACACTGACCCATGAGAAAAGCAACCCGGTCCCCTTTCTGGGTCTTTATCTACCACACTAAGTAACAGGTAACTTCCCTATGGATAGTGACCCAGAAGCAAATTGTTCATTCATCATCAATGGAGTATGTTCCTTTTTCAATTATGTGGTAACGAAAATTACTTATTACCGACTTCTTTACTCAGCTACTTGTACTCTGTATATTTACCACTACATAGTGGAAGCACTTAAGCAAAGGACCAACATTCTGATGTCTGTGACAAATGCAATCTGGAGGCCGGGCGCAGTGGCTCACACCTGTAATCCCAGCACTTTGGGAGGCCGAGACAGGCGGATCACGAGGTCAGGAGATCGAGACCATCCTGGCTAAGATGGTGAAACCCTGTCTCTACTAAAAATACAAAATTAGCCGGGCATGGCGGTGGGCGCCTGTAGTCCCAGCCACCCGGGAGGCTGAGGCAGAAGAATGCCGTGAAACCAGGAGGTGGAGCTTGCAGTGAGCCAAGATCGCGCCACTGCACTCCAGCCTGGGTGACAGAGCGAGACTCCGTCTCAAAAACAAAACAAAACAAAACAAAATACAATCTGGAGCTCCTGCCATGGGAAAATGATGTGAACTGGAAAGTAGGACTGAATTATAAAGTCTTGGCCAGGCACAGTGGCTCACACCTGTAATCCCAGCACTTTGAGAGGCTGACTAGGGCAGATCACGAGGTCAGGAGATCGAGACCATCCTGGGTAACACAGTGAAACCCCGTCTCTACTAAAAATACAAAAAGATTAGCCAGGCATGGTGGCAAGCATCTGTAGTCCCAGCTACTTGGGAGGCTGAGGCAGGAGAATGGCATGAACCCGGGAGGCAGAGCATGCAGTGAGCAGAGATGGTGCCACTGCACTCCAGCCTGGACAACAGAGCAAGACTCCGTCTCATAAAAAAAAAAAAAAGTCTTACAACCCCAAAAAGTTAAATTAATAAATGTATAAACTTAACCCAGTTATGCCAGAGGTTGCAATTTTTTTTTGTTAAAAATCAGACCTTGGCGATGACCTTGAGCAGCAGGACATAAATAATTCCCGCAAGCTTAGTGTTCCAATAATGGAACACTAGGCATAAATGGTTTAAATTTCAGATGAAGTTTGCTGAACCCAAAAATATGAAAATGATTTCCCAAGGATTGTAAAAATAACTGCTAAGGAGATGCTGCCAACTTGATCACAAAAGCAAGATGAGGAGAAGGGTTTCTTGCACCGTGCGTGTGTCTCTTGTATGTGTAAGTGTGCATGCATGTCAACAGCATGTTGAGTGTGCAGTGCAGAGATAAGAGAGGAAAATGGGATAAAGTTCAGTCTATAGCATACTATGCTATGAGACTGCATTAAACTGCTACAAAGTTTCTTTACTCCAAAATGTAGACAGGTTAACTGTTGGAAACTCTGTAATTATTAGATAAAATTAACAGTACTTTACAATTATATGTAGGTCACTTTACAGTTTACAAAGTTATTAAGTAGATATTCAATTTGATGCCCTGAAATAAATTTAACTTCTTTGCCCTCCCTTCTCCCCTCCATCAAGGACAGAGTAAGGAGCACTTAATCAGGAAAGGCAATATAAATGTATCAATCTGTACAGAACCACAAAGAATAAAGGGGAGGAAGGCAGGACCTTGAAGAGGGCCACAGGGACTTCAAGGAAGGAGGAAACTAGAATGTTAAACATGATGAGGAAAGCCCAGGGTTCACAGGAGAGTTAGGCACCATATGGGGCAGGTTGTGTTCGCCACATAAAAGGAGGGGCACACAGCGTAAGTTTCACATTCTAAAATAATACGAAAAGACCACAACTGAAGAGCTGAAGTTGGAATTTCTGTTTTTTCACAATACAAGTAGATGATGACCACCAACCATGGTTTCTGAATGAACTGGGTTCAAAATGCATTTGGTTGCAACAGAGGGCTTCCTTGGACCCTAACATTTGAAATTAAACAGAGGTAATTTGAGGAGCTGCGATTTTACACAGTGGTGGCATCCTGGGGAGCTTCTATTCCATCAGTCAAGTTTAATATCTCACAATCGTGGAAAATGAGTTTCCGAGCAGGGACGAGCAATATCGATGGGAAGCCGATACTTGGGCCATCTCTTGGAGATTCCTGCTGTAAGGACGGCAAGTGTTTCTCCAGAGAAAGCACTTGCCTGGGTATGACTCAGGGCCGGGCAGGAATTCACACTATGAATCCGGGTGGTGGGAAGGCGGAGAAGTATGCCTACAAAGATTAAAGAGCCAGGAATGGAAAACACACTAAAAACCGTCCCAGTGGGCAGGCTGCCTCCCCACAGATAAGAAGACCTTGAATCCTGAGCATAATCAGGGAGACAAAGCAATGCCCTGGATGCCACCAGCATAGACAAAGCCAACGGAAAAAAAAAAAAAAGAAAATGTGTGATTCAGTATTTACACACACAAAAAGAAGAGTGCAGAAGCAAGCAAGAAACTAAAGAAAAAGGAGGCTGGGTGTGGTGGCTCATGCCTGTAATTCCAGCACTTTGGGAGGCCATGGAGGGTGGATCACTTGAGGTCAAGAGTTCGAGATCAGCCTGACCAGCATGGTGAAACCCCGTCTCTACTAAAAATACAAAATTAGCCGGGCGTGGTGGCCCATGCCTGTAATCCCAGCTACTCGGGAGGTTGAGGCAGGAGAATTGCTTGAACCCAGGAGGCAGAGGTTGTAGTGAGCTGAGATTGCACCATTGCACTCTAGCCTGGGCAACAAGAGTGAAACTCCACCTAAAAATAAAATAAAAAATATAATATAAAAAATAAACTAAAGAGAAAGGAACAACGCTCACACCAAGGGAGCTGCCGACAAACCCCACTGATGTTTCCCGGCAGCACTACAGCTTGCCTAATCCCAGCTTCCTACTGTACCTTTCAAAATGACAAGGGAGAGAGAGACATGAGTTAAGCATTGACCCCACCTCAGCATGGGGTAAACGTCTCAGATTTCTGCTGCCCTGGGTGTGGTTACGTGGGATTACCATTCTGGGTGACTCACTGAAATGTACTCACAGTGAGTCATGCCTTCAAATGACATCTCAAGTTCTGCCTGCTTGGAGATACATCTGGGGATCTTAAGGGGTGAGAGACTACTCAACAAGAAGGAATTTAGCCTGTCTTTTTAAATGGCATTTCTTTTTCCTAGAAAAATGGGAAATTCTTCAATTCTCCAATACACGGACACTGAGATACCAAAGAGGAAAGTGTCTGGTTGGAGGTTGGGAGGCCACCTTGGGGTCTCTCCTACAAAAATGGAAAAGATAAGAAGGGTGAGAAATCAAGCAAAGGACAAGAAAGTTTCCCTTTGCTAAAAGGGAACAGATGCCCCACAATGGCCATAAACATGAACTGGGGATAAGGAGGAGAATGTCTCCTCTTGGCACCCCCAAACGAACCTTAATTACCCCTCCCGGAGAAGATGATGTGAAAGATAAGGATTCAGAGTTTCTAAGACCTGGAATCTATGCCACACTCTACAGACCTTCTCAGAAACCTTATACTTAGGAAGAAACAAGAAAGTAAAGAAATTCAAATAGATAAACCGAATAATAAGGAAGTCCTTACCCAGTGACACCACGTTCCCATAATTCTCTAACATCACTTCTCTGTAGAGGTCCCTCTGAACAGGGTCCAGGTATCCCCATTCCTCTCGAGTAAGGTGCACAGCCACATCCTCGAATGTCACAAACTCCTGAAATAACACATCCTGGCTGCTCTGAGGAATGAGAACACTGTAGCACCATGGCCAGAGAATGAAGATCACAGAGAGGGAATGAGAATACTGTAGCACCATGGCCACAGAATGAAGATCATAGAGAGGGTATCCAGTGTGTACTTACGTTGAGGAGGAGGGAGAACAGATTAGAACCTATGGAATAAAGCCCATAACCCTTAAACATCTAATAAGTACCCATCACACAACCATGGACAAAGAGAAAACAGAGTTTGCTCATGGCACTGGGGAGATGGGAAGTTGGTTTATGTGAAGTCCAGGTCTCCAAAGAGGATCAATTCCCAAACTGGAGTCTGCTATTGAAAAAAATTCCAGGAAAGGTCTACAGATGGGATGAGAGAGAGGCCACACTCCATCAGTAGCAATAGTCCCTGAGGAAAAGCAGAGGGTTCCTCAGCTCACCTGGTACCTGGCTGTCAAGAGCGCAGCTGCCTGGTCTCCTGGGCTTCCCTCACGGGGAAGAGCAGGCACCTGGGGAACAGGTGGAGCTGAGGGAGGAGAAAGGAGTGAAGAGTGAGAGCAGCCCTTTCCCAGGGCTCCCTTTCAGAGGAGGCCTCTCCAGCCCAAGGGGTGTCAGCAGGACCCTCCTCAATACTCTAGTAAAACCAATGAACATTTTTCAGGTATTGGGTGTGTCTACTCTGCTTCGTCTCAGTACTTGCATGCCTTATGCATGTTTAGACCTGTGATACAGGATTTTCTAAGGAAAGCTTGTATTTCACTTTATCTTCATCACATGACAGTCCTCTTACAGAAGAGTAAGACTATACCTGTTTTGCAGATGGGCAAAGCAAAGCATAAAGACTTGTGGGAACTTGTCCTGGGCTAGGGTTATTTAGCAGACTTCTGACCCTTTCCAGGCACTGTTCTAGACACTTGATCAGCCTTTCTCTTGTGAATGGGCACTGTCTCAACCAGTGTGTAAGGCCCCCAAGAACAAGAAAGGGTCATCTGTTTCCTCGAAATCTTTTCCAGTCCCACAATCCCCCACAGCACTCTACACATTGTGGCACTTGATCTGTGTGGGTGACGCACAAGTTATTTCAGGCACTAGAGTTAACCACAGGCAATCTAAGACACAGCTCTTACAAAACAAAGGAAGAAAAAGACCAACCTACCTATACAATACAGCAAATGTAACTGCATAGTTAAATTACAGTATATATACATTCATACAGGCATTGTGTTCAACCAAGGAATTAAATGGTTGCTTCCTTGACCAAATTTAGTTTAGTCACAAAACACTGCAGTTACAACAGAATGGATGGCAGGTGACAAAGCAAAGAAAAACTAAGTGAAGGGAACAGGGGAAAGAAAGGTCCTGAACCTAAGAGGAAGTGAGAGCCAGGAAAGGACTGTGAGATGTGGCAAAAGCAGCATATCTTAGAAATTATTCTAGATGTGAGAACTGGGATGAAGTGAAGGTTGCCTAAAGGAAAAACCACCACAGCGAGTAAGTAACCATCACTCTGCTTATTTGAGAAAGATGAGCTGTCCTTAATAAAAGGGCTCAGACTAGGACTGAACTGAGTCACATCTGCCCCCTCTTTCATTCCTCCCTCTAGGGACCATGTTCTTATTCCAGTTCTTGGCCTCTCTCAAACCAGGCCCAGGAGCCCCCTCGGGAGCCCCTCCACACTCCCACTCTCCCGGACAGAAGTGCTGTCTCTGCCTTACCCCCAGCGAGTCCCTGTTCCATGTCGGTGTCCTGCACAAACTGAGGCTCTGGGGACAGACACTCAGACTGGGTCTCCAAAGACTGAAACTGGACCGTTGGTGACCCTGCTGCTTCCTGGGCTGGTATTTCCTCCATCACCACTCTGGAGGACAATGACCATCACTGCAAGGTGAGATTAAGAGAAATTACTGTAATAAGTTAAAACATTTCATCATTTTATATCATCAGGACTTTGCAAAGGATCTTACACACTGTGGATATTCAATAAAAATTAGTTGATAATGATTAACCACCCTAAATAAGTAACAGAAAAATGGGGCCAGGCGCAGTGGCCTGTAATCCCAGCACTTTGGGAGGCTGAGGCAGGAAGATCACTTGAGGTCAGGAGTTTGAGACCAGCCTGACCAACATGGTGCAACTTCATCTCTACTAAAAATACAAAAATTAGCCAGCGTGGTGGTGCGGGTCTGTAATCCCAGCTATTCGGGAGGCTGAGGCAGGAGAATTGCTTGAATCCAGAAGGCATATGTGGCAGTGAGCCAAGATCGCACCACTGCACTCCAACCTGGGCAACACAGTGAGACTCCGTCTCAAAAAAAAAAAAAAAAAGAAAAAAGAAAAAGAAATATGGATATGCTTCAGCTTTAAATACTTAAGAACCAAATCATAGAAGAGTCTCTAATTTGGAATTTGTGGCATTAAAAAAATCAACACAGCACAATTTAATAGTGTAAAGCTTTCTGTGGAAAGTTTAAAATATTTAAAATTGGCCACGTCCTGTAATCCCAACAGTTTGGGAGGCCCAGACGGGTGGATCCCTTAAGCTCTGGAGTTCCAGACCATCCTGGACAACATGGCGAAACCCCGTCTCTACTAAAAAAAAAAAAAATTAGCCAAGCTTGGTGGCCCAGGCCTGTAGTTCCAGCTACTCCAAAGGCCAAGGCAGGAGAATCGCTTGAGCTTGGGAGGTAGAGGCTGCAGTGAGCTATGACTGCGCCACTGCACGCCAGACTGTATGACAGCGTGACAGCCCACCTCAAATAAACACAAATTTTAAATTTACAATCGTCTTTGGAGGCTCAAGTTGGTGCCCAGAGAAAAATGCTAGTTATGATTACTCATTTTATTTTAATTTTGTTTTAGTAGAGACGGGGGTATCGCTATGTTGCCCAGGCTGGACTCAAACTCCTGGCCTCAAGCGATCCTCCGACTTCGGCCTCCCAAAGTGCGGGGATTACAGGCGTGAACCACCGTGACAGGCCCGCGTTTACGTAAATAAGATCATTTGAATAAACAAAACAGCAGGCCCCCTAGGAATGTCCTGGTAACACCGTCAGCCCACTCTGACTTACTAAACGAGCTTGGCGAATAAAACTCCATTTTTGGGGTCAGGCCCTTCGCTAACTCAGACCAGCTAGGCCGGCCTTTCCCGCAATCCTGAGAGCAACGCAGGGAAGAGCTGCGGTTCGAACAGGTTTGAGCGGCGTCCTTCAGGCCCAAGGACGCATGACAGTGCCGTCCCCCTCCCATCACCCTCGCCCTGGGCCCTCGCCCGGCTCCCAGCTCCGTCCTCAGAAGGCCTTGCCCGGCGCTGCCCTCCTCCCACTTCCCCTTTAGGCCAAGGCAAAGTCCCAAAAGGACCAGTGGGGACATACAGACCAGCTCGCACCAGGGCACGGTCGCCGGCTCCTGACGGCGGGGCCCTCGGCCCGCGAGGTGAATGAACCAGGGCTGAAGAGAAACAGGCCCTCCTCGCACCCGGACCTCCGCGCACTCTTGGGGAAGCAAACCACCGTCGGCCGCGGCCGGACGCCGCCTCCTTCTACTCCCGTGAAGGCGAAACAAGCTTCCACCCCGCTGCGACCCCAGAACGGCTTCCGGGTACTCACCGAGGGGAGGGGCGGGCCTGGCCGCTGTCCTGTCACCTACACACTCGCGCTCGGGGCCACCACAGGCTCTCCCGGGCCGCTCTAGACAGACCCGAGGCCGGCGCTTCTCGGTGGCACTTCCGGAGACGGAGTGCAGGACCCCGAATGAGGGCCCCCCCTCTCTACCCCGGCATGAGGGTCCCGGATGTGGGTGAGAGCCCCGGATGAGGGTCCCGGATGTAAGTGAGGGCCCCGGATGTGAGTGACGGTCCCGGATGAGGAACATGGAGGAGGAGCTGGGCCCCCGCGTCCAGGATTCGAAGGCTCGTTTTCGCAGCTTTTCCACGTCTTTTTCCGGTCCCACCGCCCTCCATGCTAACTCACTGGGCGTCTCTAGCCGTTATACCAGCAATGACTGCGACCAATGTTGGGAAAGCGCCCCCAAGGCCCCTCCCTGACACCAGCCCATCCTTTAGACTCCCTGCAAGGAGGCGGCCCGACCCAGTGGGTGCCTGTCGTTGGGTGAAGAGGAATGGCCGACCTACTGGTCCCGCTTCCGTGAGTAGCACAGGGGTGCCTGCTCAGAGTGTACTACAACGCTGACTCGTAGAAGGCGAGGATTGCGGGGCCTGGGTGAGATGGGACCCACAAAGTTGTGGGATCGAAATCTCGGTAGGTCCTTGGGGAAAGTGGGGACGGAAGGGGAGATGAGCAGATTGGAATGGAGCCGAGAGAGACGGAGGAAACTGACAGTTGCGTCCCTGGTGGGAAGACTAAAATCTATGCAGAAACAGGGATAGGCAAAAGCATGGTGCACGGGCGGGACAGGCAGAGCGCCGGGACAGAAACCCTTAGGACATTGTGACCCCTTGCTGATCCTGGATCCTTACAGAATATGTCTTGTGGGTGGAGCTAGATCTGCAAGGCATAGGCAAGCCTCTTAGAGAATCAAAAAGTGATTTGGAAGGAACTTCAGCTATTACTACTTTGTTGAAGCAAATCAAATGCTATTCTTTAATGTTACTTGACGTTTCAAGTTAAATACAAGAAAACCTGAAGTGTGGCATTTTATATATTTTTTCAAAATGTATCAGTTTCTTGGAGATTCTGATATTCCTTTCCTCTCTTTCCCCCTAAGTATCATTGATCCAACCTAAATTCATACTAGGACACAATCTCTCTAGTCTGCAGTAGCCGTCACAGTGGAGTCAGGATTGGAGAAAGAAAATGCACTGCTTAGTCCATTTCATGCTGGACAGCTCCAGTTAGAAACTTTTCCTTGTGTTGAACAGAAATACACCCTCTGGTGATGTCTGTCTATTGTTCCTATTCACAGGTCCCCAGGACAATAGATGACACAGTACTTCCTCCTCTTCATAACGGCTATTTTAACATCCTAGGAGAGCTAAAGGTTTGGAGTTCTTTCCTGAGTTGCCATTTCCCCACCTTAGAACCCTTCACAGGTTGTACCTATTAGCAAAGTGATGAGAAACCATTTCAGCAGCAGAGGTGAGTGAGCTATGGCAGTGAGGCACATTGCATCCAAGTTTTAGCTGACTCAGGCAATTGGCTCCAGTGAGAGGACCACAAAAGGCACCCACTTAAAGAGGCCACTTCCCACCAATACTCATCGAAACATAACAAGGAGTGTTAAGAAACAGCAGCTGCTATTCTGCTTTTGAACAAAATTTTCTTTTAACAGTTTGCCAGATGACAGAGGTGGAAACAACTCAAAAAGTTGTTACCTTTTTTCTTTTTTGTCTTTTTGTTGTTGTTGAGAGAGTCTTGCTCTGTCACCCAGGCTGGAGTGCAGTGGTGATTTCAGCTCACTGCAACCTTCCGCTCCCAGGTTCAAGCGATTTCCTTGCCTCAGCCTCCAGAGTAGCTGGGATTACAGGTGGGCACCACCACACCTAGGTAATTTTTGTATTTTTAGTAGAGATGGGGTTTCACCATGTTGGCCAGGCTGGTCTCAAACTCTTGACCTCAGGTGATCCGCCCGTCTTGGCCTCCCAAAGTGCTGGGATTACAGGCGTGAGCCACCACACCTAGCCTATTTTGCTTTTTTAGTGCAAATTAACAAACTGATTCTAAAGTTTATATAGAAATGCTAAGGATTTAGAATTGCCAAAACAATTTTGAAAAAGAATAAAATTGGAATACTTGTACACTTTTAAGATTTTTTTCCTAAAGCTATAGTAATCAAGACGATATGGTATCAGCATAAAGATAGACAAATAGATCAGTACAGCAGAACAGAAAGTCCAGAAATATGAGGGTGAATTTCTTAAAGAAAAAAAAGTCCAGAAATAGATCTAGATACATACAATAGCTGATTTTTAATAAATTACTAAGGTAATTCTGCATCTAGCTAAGCTGAAAATTAGGCAGAGGATCTGTTTATAACAGTGACAGTAATGCAAAGGAGACCAATTGTGCAGACTCAGCAGGTCCCCTGAGTCAAAGTTGTGGCTCATACAGGAAGAGGGTGGGATCCAGGGACCTGTTCTCTGTCACAGCGTAGTCCGCAGGAACTTTACCCAGCCATCATGACGGTCCACATATTGATGACAAATGCTAATAGTACCAAGTGGTGTGACAAGTGTAAGGACCAGCCCCACAGGGTCGATGGGTCTCTCCCTGTGTGTGGCGACGAGAGAGTGTAGAAATAAAGACACAAGACAAAGAGATAAAAGAAAAGGCAGCTGGGCCCGGGGGACCACTACCACCAATGTGCGGAGACCAGTAGTGGCCTCGAATGTCTGGCTTTGCTGTTATTTATTGTATACAAAGCAAAAGGGGCAGGGTAAAGAATGTGAGTCTTCTCCAATGATAGGTAAGGTCACGTGGGTCACGTGTCCACTGGACAGGGGGCCCTTCCCTGCCTGGCAGCTGAGGCAGAGAGAGAGAGAAGACAAACAGAAAGACTGCTTACGCCATTATTTCTACATATCAGAGACTTTTAGTACTTTCACTAATTTACTACTGCTATCTAGAAGGCAGAGCCAGGTGTACAGGATGGAACATGAAGGCAGACTAGGAGCGTGACCACTGAAGCACAGCATCACAGGGAGACGGTTAGGCCTCCGGATAACTGCGGGCAAGCCTGACTGATGTCAGGCCCTCCACGAGAGGTGGAGGAGCAGAGTCTTCTCTAAACTCCCCCGGGGAAAAGGAGACTCCCTTTCCCGGTCTGCTAAGTAGCGGGTGTTGTTCCTTGACACTTTTCACTACCGCTAGACCATGGTCCGCCTGACAGCGGGCGTCTTCGCAGACGCTGGCGTCACTGCTAGACCAAGGAGCCCTCTGGTGGCCCTGTCTGGGCGTAACAGAAGGCTCGCACTCTTGTCTTCTGGTCACTCCTCACTATGTCCCCTCAGCTCCTATCTCTGTATGGCCTGGTTTTTCTTAGGTTATGATTATAGAGCGAGGATTATTATAATATTGGAATAAAGAGTAATTACTACCAACTAATGATTATTGATATTGATATATAATCATATCTAAGATCTATATCTGGTATAACTATTCTTGTTTTATATTTTATTATACTGAAACAGCTCATGTCCTCGGTCTCTTGCCTCGGCGCCTGGGTGGCTTGCCGCCCACAACAAGGGTCGTAGATATCCTAGTAAGACTTCTTACTAAGGCAGTACAGAAACCTGAAGATATGGGCACTTATCAAATGGATGAAGTTTTGGTGGGGTCCAGTGGTTTGGGGACATCACCCAAAGGTAAAAGAAAGTTGTTCCACCTTGCACCCTCTAATCCCAAAACAATTGGTACAGGTCTGGTGGGCCCCTTTGGATTTGGGAGGTAGTGTATTCTACACGTGAGAAAACTGTTCCAACACATGTGTTAGGTGACCTAAAAGGCTTCCACTTTTTATTTGTTTATTTATTTATTTTGACACGGAATCTTACTCTGTAGCCCAGCCTAGAGTACAGTGCCATGATCTCAGCTTACTGCAACCTCTGCTTTCTAGATTCAACAATTCTCCTGCCTCAGCCTCCCTAGTAGCTGGGATTACAGGAGCCCGCCACCACGCCCAGCATTTTTGTATTTTAGTAGAGGAGGGGTTTCACCATGTTAGCCAGGCTGATCTTGAACTCCTGACCTCAAGCAATCCACCCACCTCGGCCTCCCAAAGTGCTGGGATTACAGGCATGAGCCACCATGCCCGGCCAGCTTCTACTTTTTATTGGGGCGAGAGAGCTCTATAGTAAATCCAAGCAACAGTGCAAGCTTACTTGCAAATTCAGTGGTTCCAGAAATATCCTTGATGGATACAGGTGCTGTATGGAGTCGCTGGCAAACCCCAATAAGAGTGTGAATTCGTGTGCTAGGGCTCCCATAACAAAGTACCACAAACTGGGTGGCTTAAACAACAGAAATCTGTTGGTTCACAGTCTGGAAGCTAGAAGTCAGAAATTAAGGTGTGGTTCCTATTGAGGCTGTGAGAAGGAATCTGTCCATGCCTCTCTCCTAGTTTCTGGGGATTTGCTGGATATATTTTGCATTCCTTGGCGTCATAAGAAGCATTTTCCCAGTCTTTACCCTCATCTTCATTTGGCATTCTCCCTGTGTGCTATGTCCAAACTTCCCTTTTTTATAAGGATACCAGTCATTAGATGAGGGACCCACCCTAATCCACTATGACCTCATCTTAAGTAATTACATCTGCAACGCTCCTATTGCCAAATAACATCACATTCTGAGGTATTAGGGGCTAGAACTTCAACGTATTAATTGGGGATGAGGTGGAGGTACATACAATTCAACCCATAATAAAAGAGTCACAGCACAAATACCTAAGATTCTGGAGCAAGGTCATGCCTTCTAAGGCAAAAAACAAAACCAAACCCACGTTTCCAAACTCCCAGGTCACTTACCTCTGCTCTACTGCCACCTCTCCCATAAACTTACACCTATGGCCTTATAGAAGTTCCCTACAACTAACTGATGGAGACAGAAGAGCCTTGGCCTCTGCACAGATTGGGGATTGGGTCAGTTCGGCATGTCGGCATCTTCCAGAAACAGACTGTTCATTACAGCCCCATTCGCGTTGCCCTGAAGCATACTGGTGAAGAAAAATTATCTCAGTGAGCAATGGTACATTTGGTCACCCATGCCGTATTTTGGAGGAGGTAGCCTAAGGTACGGATATGCATTGACTCCTGGGCAGTGATGAATGGCTTGGCTTGTTGGTTAGGGACCATCTTATTGTTTATGCAATAGGCTTATGAACAAAGACCATGGTAGCAGGGATAGAGGCTGTGCTTGGTCCCAACAATATGGGCTACCTCTTATTTTTCTTTTTTTTGAGACGGAGTCTCGCCCTGTTGCCCAGTCTGGAGTGCAGTGGTGTGATCTTGGCTCACTGCAGCCTCCACCTCCCAGGTTCAAGCAATTCTCCTGCCTCAGCCTCCCGAGTAGCTGGGACTACAAGTGCACACCACCGAGCCCGGGTAATTTTTGTATTTTTAGTTGAGACGGGGTTTCACCATGTTGCTCAGGCTGGTCTCGAACTCCTGAACTTGTGATCCACCCACCTCGGCCTCCCAAAGTGCTGGGATTACAGGTGTGAGCCACCGCGCCCGGCCAATATGGGCTACCTCTTACCAAGGCTGATGTAACTCTCACCATGGTGGAGTGTCCAGCCTGCCAGCATTAGAGACCAACACTGAGTCTTGGAGATACCAGCTACCACCAGGTTGAGTGCATCAGATCCCTTTTACCTTGGAATGGGCATCAATTTGTTCTTACCAGAATTGATATATGCTCTAAATGAGCTTGTCTTCCCCAACTACTTTGTCTCCAGCAGCACCACCATCTGAGAGCTTACAGGGTGCCTTATCCATTGACATACCTGAAACTAAGGAACCCATTAATAGCCAAGGAGGTGTGACAGTGAACTTGAAGGTACAAAATTCATGGTGCATACTCATCATCCAGAAGCAGCTAGCCAGATAGGATTTTGGAATGGCCTGTTGAAGACTGAGCTAAATTGCCGACTAAGATGTAATGCCTTGTAAAGTTGGGAGCAGTTCTTCAGGATACGGTATATGCACTGAAATGCATTGGGCCAAAATGGATGTATAGTATTGTGTCTCCAGTAGGACTACGTGCATACAGGAGTAGCCTCTATTACTATCACACCCAGCCACTCATCTGTAGAATTTGTGCCTCCTCGCTCCGAAATCTGAAGCCAGCTAGGTTATGATCCTCATTTCCAGGAAGAACATTTCCTCTAGTAGACATTAAATTGTTCCACTGAACTGAAAACAGAATACCACCAGGCCACTTTGAGTTTCTTGTGCCAGTAGGTCTGTAGGCAAAGAAAGGAGTCGTTACAGAGATGCCCACAATTCCTGCCACACACAACATAAATACAAAATCATATACCCAGTCAGCAGCATCCAGTAATCTGCCTCCCTAGACCCTTTAGGCACTTCAGTGTACGAATGGGGACAGGGGTGGGGAGGAGAGACTGTTTTAGACAAAGAAGAAAAATACAGTACGTAGCAATGTAATGGCTCTTAGCGATGACTTGGAACACTGGAAGGAAATATGAGGATGTATCTGGAGGAATAAGTTCTGAGACTATGATGTCATCAAGGAGGACTGTACGTTAGAGAGCCAGCCAGTGATAAAGGAGCAAATATTGGACTTGATGGTGCCGTAGGAGAAAAAAAAATATATATATATAGAGAGAGAGAGAGAGAGAGAGAGAGCAAAGATGCACTCAAGTGGATTATTGAGAAGACTCATGGGTAAGTAGAAAATGGCAACCACAAGCAAGATCAAACCCCATAAGGAATGGAGCATTAGTCAGGGCCTAGAAGGTAATTTGGGATACCACGTAATCACAGGCTCTGTAGCAGGTAGCAGTTCCTTTTGTAAGCTTTTCTCTTGTTGGGCTGTATCACAGAACTTTAGAGCCCAGAACTTTAGAGTCATGCCACAGCCATTCAAGGTCTCAGTTACTATTTTATAAAAGGTGAAGTTATTCTTGATCTAATCATAGAAGCCCTAATTATTACAATAACACTTGGACAGCAAAAACGCCTCAAATTCAACTTATTTCACCGTTGTTAATCTGAAAACTCCCTGGAAACATAAGGCAAACTCAGAATTTTGTAACTATCTAGTGTTGCAAAGAACGTCTGTTGCCTATAGATCAAGTATTTGAAAATACTGCCCATTCAACTGGCAATACATACATATTCAGTGTCTCAACAGACAATCTCTTCGTTTTGTGAAACCATTTATTCTTGATCTTCCTGTCTCCACGTTCGTTTCTTTCAGCTCCTCTGCCACAGACACACAATCACTATTTTTATTGTAACTATTAAAATTATTGTCATCAAGAAAAATAGAAGGAACATATAAGTATCTGAGCAGGGCGGTATAAAGGGAAATTCATCCCTTTTCCCCCGCCCTGTGCACCTCCTTGGAGCGGACAAGCTGAGGAACAAGATCCCCAAACCCGAGATTAGAGCCCTATACAGAGATGCATCCTCCCGCGATCCTAGAGAGGCGGAGCGCAGCTTCCGAAGGCGGGTGTGACGCACTTCCGGTTTTTGTAACGCTTTCCTTGGGCTCTGACGGCCAGGGGACCTGGATGTGAGTCCAGTGCTCCTGGTCCCGAAAGTCACAACCCCTTCTATCCCAGCACCTCAGACTTCTCCAGGCGGGGACAGAGTTGGACGTGCACGGCTGTGTCCTGCAATCCCCTCGCCACGACCGCCCCGGACGGAGTGGAAGCGGGTCCGTGTCCCCCAGCAGAGGTGTCCCTGGATACAGGTGGGAAGGGAACGAAGTTTTGGTTTCCGGATTGGAGACACTCCTGGGACTGGAGAGAGGCGGTCTGCGTGTCCCTTCTGGACCTCCAGTCCTGGTGTTTTACCCCAAAGACGCGCGGACAAAATGACCCCAGTCAGATATCTGTGCTCCCCAGTTGTCCCCACTGGTTTTTCTTGTGGTGGGGGCTTTTCTGGTTTCCTGGGTACCCCGAGTTGTAAAATTCTGGCGATCTTACACGATACCAAGTGCCGTTGGCCTTATAATTTGTTTTATTCGGATGGGCTTGTTAAGCCAGTGTCCGCGGATAATATGTTCACCCTCAAACCCATCACCGTTATGGTGGTGATTAGAGTGAAGGCCGAGCGCAGTGGCTCACGCCTGTAATCCCAGCACTTTGGGAAACCAAGGCAGGCGAATCGCTTGAGGCCAGGAGTTCTGAGATCAGCCTTGCCAACCTAGAGAAATTCTGGCTCTACTAGAAATACAGAAAATTAGACGTGGCGGCACACGCCTGTAATCCCAGCTACTTGGGATGCTGAGGCAGGGGAATCGCTTGAACCCGGGAGGCGGAGGTTGCAGTGAGCCGAGATCGCGTCACTGCACTCCAGCCTGGGAGACAAAGTAAGAGAGTGAGACTGTGTCTCAAAAACAAAAAAAAAAAGAGAATGTTTGAAGCCTACTGAATAAAGAAGTGATTTGGATGTAATAGGAAAAGCTCATTTACACTTCACCCTTTCAAGACTTTAGGAAGGGATTTTTTTGTTTGGTTGGTTTTTTTGTTTTTGAGACAGTCTTGCTCTGTCGCCCAGGCTGGAGTGCAGTGGCGCGATCTCGGCTCACTGCAACCGCCAGCGCCCGGGTTCAAGCAATTCTCCTGCCTCAGCTTCCTGAGTAGCTGGAATTACAGGCACCTGCCACCATGCCCGGCTAATTTTTGTACTGTTAGGAGAGACAGGGTTTCGCCATGTTGGCTAGGCTGGGAAAATGAACTCCTGACCTCAGGTGATCCGCCCGCCTCAGCCTCCCAAAGTGCTGGGATTACAGGGGTGAGCCACCACGCCCTGCCAGGAAGGGTTTTAAATGAGCAATTTCGGACATGGTGGGGGGGGGGGTTCAGTTGTGGGAGGTATCTATGCTTGACATCGAGGGATAAAGGAGAGAAGGGAATTTGTGGACGGTGCAGCGGACCACTGGGGACTGGCACCAGTTCTGCCATTGACGTTCTTGGATGAAACACATAGACCCACAAAGTCTCAAATGTGTCCTAAGTAAAGTAAAATAGATTATCTCAAGGTCTCTTCCAATTTTGGAATCTGCCGATAGACTGAATTTAACATTCAGCTAAGCAAAACCTACTGCCCCACATTCATTTCCAGTTGTGCCACCAACATACAGAAAGTTACTTGCATTATTGAGAGAGGCTAAGTGACACAGTACCAAAGAAAAGGTGGGGTTCGTTGGCCAGGCGCAGTAGCTCACGCTTGTAATACCAGCACTTTGGGAGGCCAAGGTGGGTGGATCACGAGGTCAGGAGTGTGAGACCAGCCTGGCCAACACAGTGAAACCCCGTCTCTATTAAAAATACAAAAATTAGCTGGGCATGGTGTTGGGCGCCTGTAATCCCAGCTACTCGGGAGGCCGAGGCAGAAGAATCACTTGAACCCTGGAGGCAGAGGTTGCAGTGAGCCGAGATCGGGCCACTGCAGTCCAGCCTGGGCCACAGAGCTAGACTCCATCTCAAAAAAAAAAAAAAGATGGGGTTCATTTAGTAAAGTCAGGTAATAACCTTTTTTAAGTTGTTTTTATTTTTTTTATTTATTTATTTTTATTATACTTTAAGTTCTAGGGTACATGTGCACAATGTGCAGGTTAGTTACATACGTATACATGTGCCATGTTGGTGTGCTGCACCCATTAACTCGTCATTTACATTAGGTATATCTCCTAATGCTATCCCTCCCTGCTTCCCCCACCCCACGACAGGCCCCAGTGTGTGATGTTCCCCACCTTGTATCCAAGTGTTCTCATTGTTCAATTCCCACCTATGAGTGAGAACATGCAGTGTTTGGTTTTCTGTCCTTGCGATAGTTTGCTCAGAATGATGGTTTCCAACTTCATCCATGTCCCTACGAAGGACATGAACTCATCCTTTTTTATGGCTGCATAGTATTCCATGGTGTATATGTGCCACATTTTCTTAATCCAGTCTATCATTGATGGACATTTGGGTTGGTTCCAAGTCTTTGCTATTGTGAATAGTGCCGCAGTAAACATACGTGTGCATGTGTCTTTATAGCAGCATGATTTATAATCCTTTGGGTATATACCCAGTAATAGGATGGCTGGGTCAAATGGTATTTCTAGTTCTAGATCTTTGAGGAATCGCCACACTGTCTTCCACAATGGTTGAACTAGTTTACAGTCCCACCAACAATGTAAAAGTGTTCCTATTTCTCCACATCCTCTCCAGCACCTGTTGTTTCCTAAGTCAGGTAATATCTTTAAATCCACTAAGTTCACATGAATGGTGAAATATTGCAGTGTACTAAAAGCAAACAAATGAGGGTGTTTTGTCAATCCTGTGTGTTGTAGAAATCTCATTCTCCCTCCAGAATAATTCATGGATCTATGTAACATGAACGTTTCAGTATTCGTAATACTGAATAATTATACAGCTTAATTTCTTATTTTTAAGAAATACAAGTTCTAATTTTTTTTCCCTATGCCCCAGTGCCCCAGTGGATCATCTTGTGTACCCTACTTGATGTTCTTTTTTTTTTTTTTTTTTTTGAGACAGAGTCTTGCTCAGTCACCCAGGCTGGAGTGCAGTGGCCCAATCTCGGCTCACTGCAAAGTCTGCCTCCCGGGTTCACGCCATTCTCCTGCTTCAGCCTCCCGAGTAGCTGGGACTACAGGCGTCCACCACCATGCCCAGCTAATTTTTTTGTATTTTTAGTAGAGACAGGGTTTCACTATGTTAGCCAGGATGGTCTTGATCTCCTGACCTTGTGATCCGCCTGCCTCGGCCTCCCAAAGTGCTGGGATTACAGGCCTGAGCCACCGTGCCCGGCCTTGATGATCATTTTTAAGAGTGACTAGATTGGCCAGGCACAGTGGCTCATGCCTGTAATCCCAGTACTTTGGGAGGCTGAGGCGGGCGGATCATCTGAGGTCGGGAGTTTGAGACCAACCGTGACCAACATGGAGAAACCCCATTTCTACTAAAAATACAAAATTAGCCAGGCGTGGTGGCACATGGCCTGTAATTCCAGCTACTTGGGAGGCAGAGGCAGGAGAATCACTTGAACCTGGGAAGTGGAGGTTGCAGTAAGCCAAGATCATGCCCTTGCACTCCAGCCTGGGCAACAAGAGCGAAATTCCATCTCCAAAGAAAAAAAAAGAATGACGAGATCACTTTTTAGAGTTGGCAGTGTAGCAGCATATTAAGGACACTCGCTTCAGACATGGATTTGAGTGCTGGTTCTATACTTACTGTGGGTTGTTAGACACATTTAATCTTTCTGAATTTTTATTTTTCATCTGTAATATAAGAATAGTAATTATGTGAACCTCATTAGGTTTCCCTGGGTATTAAATGAGTGGTGTATATAGTACACCAAATCTTCCTGACACACAGCCAACATGAATGATAGTTATTCATTATTTACCATGTCACACCACTAGATTTAGTGAATTGTTTTGTATGAGTTGTTAGCCCAGCAATACCATGTTGCTTTTTAATACTGCCGTTACATTTTTCTACCCTGCAGGATAGCAAAACCTGATCTCATAAAACCTAGGTCACAAAGGACAGCCCTGCAAAACAGACCCTATTTGGATCAAGTGAGCCAGTTCCTGGAACCTGAATAATGACTCCTGAATCAAGAGATACTACAGATTTGTCTCCAGGGAGTACCCAGGAGATGGAAGGCATCGTGATAGTGAAGGTGGAGGAGGAAGATGAAGAAGACCATTTTCAAAAGCAAAGAAACAAAGTAGAGTCATCGCCACAAGTTCTCAGTCATTCTACAACTATGAATGAGAGAGCCTTATTATCATCGTATTTAGTTGCATATAGAGTGGCAAAAGAGAAAATGGCTCACACAGCAGCTGAAAAAATTATCCTTCCAGCATGTATGGACATGGTACGGACAATTTTTGATGACAAATCAGCTGATAAACTAAGAACTATACCTCTTAGTGATAATACAATATCTCGTCGAATCTGTACGATTGCAAAACATTTGGAAGCAATGCTTATTACACGGCTGCAGTCCGGTATAGACTTTGCAATCCAACTTGATGAGAGCACTGATATTGCAAGTTGTCCCACACTCTTGGTTTATGTCAGATATGTGTGGCAAGATGATTTTGTAGAGGATCTCTTATGTTGTTTAAATTTAAATTCACATATAACTGGATTAGATTTATTTACTGAATTAGAAAACTGCCTTGTTGGTCAGTATAAATTAAACTGGAAACATTGTAAAGGAATTTCAAGTGATGGAACAGCAAATATGACCGGAAAACACAGCAGACTTACTGAAAAATTGTTAGAAGCAACCCACAACAATGCTCTTTGGAATCACTGTTTTATTCATCGAGAAGCTTTGGTATCCAAAGAAATTTCACCAAGTCTAATGGATGTATTGAAAAATGCAGTGAAAATTGTTAATTTTATTAAAGGAAGCTCACTAAATAGCCGACTTCTCGAAATATTTTGTTCAGAGATTGGAGTGAACCACACCCACTTATTGTTTCATACAGAAGTTCGTTGGCTTTCTCAAGGAAAAGTATTGAGCAGAGTATATGAACTTAGGAATGAGATTTACATTTTTCTCATTGAAAAGCAAGCTCATTTGGCAAATATTTTTGAAGACGACATTTGGGTAACAAAATTGGCATATTTAAGTGATATTTTTGGCATTCTTAATGAATTAAGCCTGAAAATGCAGGGGAAAAACAATGATATATTTCAGTATCTTGAACATATTCTAGGATTCCAAAAGACATTATTATTGTGGCAAGCAAGACTTAAAAGTAACCGCCCTAGCTACTATATGTTTCCAACGTTATTGCAACACATCGAAGAGAACATTATTAACGAAGACTGCTTAAAAGAAATAAAATTAGAGATACTGTTGCATCTCACTTCTTTGTCTCAAACTTTTAATTATTACTTTCCAGAAGAGAAATTTGAATCATTAAAGGAAAATATTTGGATGAAAGATCCATTTGCTTTTCAAAACCCAGAATCAATAATTGAGTTAAACTTGGAGCCTGAAGAAGAGAATGAATTATTGCAGCTCAGTTCATCATTCATACTAAAGAATTATTATAAGACATTAAGTTTATCAGCATTTTGGATTAAGATTAAAGATGACTTTCCACTGCTAAGTAGGAAGAGTATATTACTGTTACTACCATTCACAACTACGTATTTGTGTGAACTAGGATTTTCAATCTTGACACGATTAAAAACAAAGAAAAGAAATAGGCTCAATAGTGCACCAGATATGCGGGTAGCATTATCTTCGTGTGTTCCTGACTGGAAGGAACTTATGAACAGACAAGCACACCCATCACATTAAATAAAATCTTTACAAAATTCTGTGTTTAGCCAGGTGTGGTGGCTCATGCCTGTAATCCCAGCACTGGGAGACCGAGGTGGGCAGATCACTTGAGATCAGGAGTTCGAGACCAGCCTGGCCAACATGGTGAAACCTCATCTCTACTAAAAATAGAAAACTTAGCCAGGTGTGGTGGCACATGCCTGCAGTCCCAGTTACTTGGGTGTCTGAGGCAGGAGAATCTCTTAAACCAGGAAGGCAGAGATTGCAGTGAGCTGGGATAATCCCGCTGCATTCCAGCCTGGGCAGCAGAGTGAGACTTCATCTCAAAAAAAGAAAAAAAAAATTGTATCTGTACTTTTAAAGGGATTTTGCAGTACGATGTATTTAAATGTTAATAAAATTATATTTGCAATTAACTAGGATTTTATTTCTCTACATAGTATGTTTCATGAAACTCAGTTACATGAATGTGTGTATGTATACAAGGTGATTATATGAAATATATGTCCTTCTGTGAATTACAGTCAAGAATTTTGAAAACTAAGAGGCCAGCACAGTGGCTCACACCTGTAATCCCAGCACTTTGGGAGGCCAAGGTGGGTGGATTGCTTGTGCCCAGGAGTTTTGAGACCAGCCTGGGCAACACATTAAAATCTCGTCTCTACAAAAAGTACAAAAATTTAGCCAGGCTTGGTGGTGTGCACCTGTAATACCAGCTACTCGGGAGGCTGAGGTGGGAGGATCATTTGAGCCCAGTAGGTCGAGGCTACAGTGAGCTGTGATCGTGCCACTGCACTCTAGCCTGAGCAACAGAGCAAGACCCTGTCTTGAAAAAAAAATTTTTTTTTAATACTGCTTTTTTTTTTTTTTTCTGAGACAGAGTTTTGCTCTTATTGCCCAAGCTGGAGTGCAACAGCGCCATCTCGGCTTGCTGCAACCTCCACCTCCCAGGTTCAAGCAATTCTTATGCCTCAGCCTCCCAAGTAGCTGAGATTACAGGCACGTGCCACCATGCCCAGCTAATTTTTTTTGTATTTTTAGTAGAAACGGGGTTTCACCATGTTAGCTAGGCTAGTCTCGAACTCCTGACCTCAGATGATCCACCCACCTCAGCCTCCCAAAGTGCTGGGATTACAGGCATGAGCCACTGGGCCCAGCCTAAATAGTGCTTTTAACACTTATTTTTATACTCAAATCTGTTCCCCTGTCCACCGCCATCACCATGCTTCCTCTTTTCCATCAGAGCCTTGTTGACGTTCTGCTACTCCCTGTCTATGTGCTTTTCCTTTTTTGTTCTAATTCCAGGAAATGAGTCTTTTTGTTTTGTTTTGTTTTGTTTTTTGAGACAGAGTTTCGCTCTTGTTGCCCAGGCTGGAGTGCAATGGTGCAACCTCGGCTCACTACAACATCTGCCTCCCAGATTCAAGGGATTCTCCTGTCTCAGCCTCCCGAGTAGCTGGGATTACAGGCACCCACCACCACACCTGGCTAATTTTTTGTATTTTTAGTAGAGACAGGGTTTCACCATTTTGGTCAGGCTGGTCTCAAACTCCTGACCTTAGGTGATCCACCCACCTTGGCCTCCCAAAGTGCTGAGATTACAGGCATGAGCCACCATGCACCACCGGAAGTGAGTCTTAATGCCAGTCTTGCTGGGTTTTTTTAGATGGGCATGTGTTATAATTTAGCTAATGAGATGTTTAGGCCATCTATCGGGATATTTCTGTGACTTCCCCTGTTCTCAAAAAGGATACAAGAGGCCAGGTGCAGTGGCTCCCACCTGTAATCCCAGCACTTTGGGAGGCCGAGGCAGGTGGATCACTTGAGGTCAGCAGTTTGAGACCAGCCTGGCCAACATGGTGAAACCCCATCTCTACTAAAAAAAAAAGTACAAAAATTAGCTGGGTGTGGTGCTGGGTGCCTGCAATCTCAGCTACTCAGGAGGCTGAGGCAGGAGAATCGCTTGAACCTGAGAGGGAGAGGTTGCAGTGAGCAGAGATTGTGCCACTGCACTCCAGCCTGGCAACAGAATGAGACTCCGTCTCAAAAAAAAAAAAAGGCCAGGCACGGTAGCTCACGCCCGTAATCCCAGCACTTTGGGAGGCCAAGGCGGGCAGATCATGAGGCCAAGAGATCGAGACCATCCTGGCTAACATGGTGAAACCCTGTCTCTACTAAAAATACAAAAAAGTTAGCCGGGTGTGGTGGCGCATGCCTATAATCTCAGCTACTTGGGAGGCTGAGGCAGGAGAATCGCTTGAACCTGGGAGGCGGAGGTTGCAGTGAGTGGAGATCGCACCACTGCACTCCAGCCTGGCAACACAGCGAGACTCCTCAAAATAAATAAATAAATAAATAAATAAATAAAATCGGGACACAAGAAAGAAGATAGTGATGATGGTGATTTTTTTTTTTTTTAGATAGGGTCTAATTCCATCACCCAGCTGGAATGCACTTTGCAATCATGGCTCACTACAGCCTCTTCCAGGCTCAAGCGATCTTCCTGCCTCATCGTTGTTATTTTTTGTAGAGACAGGGGTCTCACTGTGTTGCCCAGGCTGTCCTTGAACTCCTGGCCTCAGGTGGTCCTCCTGCCTCCGCCTCCCTAAGTGCTGGAATTACAGACGTGAGCCACTGAGCCTGGCCTGAAATCCAATTTTTAATGTTGCCTCAAAGATACCGAAAACATGGTGAGGGACAAATGGCACGTCTGTTGGACACATCAGACAGTGGCCATCGATTTGCTAGTTTAGCCTTTCACTGGGGTACAAGGTGAAGCCTAAAGTTTTCTAAACTTCAGACTTGAAGTTAAAGTGCTTCTCTCCACTTCCAGGGGTTGGTGCCCCTGTGCCAGACAGAGCAAACGGGAGGTAGCTGTTCTTCGACCCCTTTCTCCTTTTCCTAGGCCCTCTGCAGCCCCACCACACTTGGTCCCCACGCTGACTGGCTAAGGGTGTGTTGGGCCCGCCTGAGGCCCAAGCCTTCCCTCTGCCCAGAGCTGGGGACCCCTGTCCAATGGGCACTGAGCTCACAGACCCTCGGTATTAGGTGGCTCCTTTGTAGACCACGGACAGAGCCTGGGCCGCAGAACAGAACCCACACTCGGGCGCAAACCACTACTCAGGGCTGCTTCCTGGGATGGAGAAGAAAGGCTTTGGGAGTGGGTGCACCAAGGGCACAGGAGTCCTCGGCTCGGCCACCCCAGTCCGGCAAGTGGCAGGACAGACCCAGCCTGCCCTTCGCTGAGCGCCATTGGGAGCTGGTGCCCCTGCCCCGGCCACAGTCGCGATCGCAGAAAATCCAGAGCCAGAACTGTAGTTATGCAAAAGACTCCGGTGCTCCATACCCACCCTGGGTGGCAAGGCCTGCAGGCGAGCATTGTGAGCATGCAGTTGGTGCCTGCAGCGAACACGTCTGTCCCCCACCCTGGGTGCCCCGTGCACCCGCCCTACCCAACAGCCTCGCCCAGGCAAGCGTGGGGTCTGGAGCATGGGGCACAAGCAAAAGGGACGGTGAGGCACCTGGACCCCGACCAGGAGACGCTGAAGTTAGGGTTTTTGATGTGGGACAGGTGGAACTGGAGTTAGAAGGTGAGTGTTAGCAGACAGTCCCATAGACAGGAGTCAGGAGACCCAAGTTAGTCGTGGGACTGTCACTCCCTAACCGAAGTGGCCCAAGATTTCTGTGAGGCTGTACTTTTTCTTTTGGCGGGGCCTGGGGTGGGAGGGTGGCAGACAGACCCTTTCTTTGGTGCCCAGGTTGGCACGATCACAACTCACTGCAGTCTCAACCTCCAAGGCTCAAGTGATCCTCCCACCACAGCCTCCTGGGACTATAGGCATGTGCCACCACACCCCACTAATTTTGGTATTTTTTGTAGCCGTGGGGTCTTGCCATGTTGCCCAGGCTGTTCTTAAACTGGGCTCAAGCAATCCTCCCACCTTGGCCTCCTAAAGTGCTAGGAGGCCTCGCCACTAGGCCCAGCCTGAGCCACTGTGCCCAGCCCCCAGTCTTTTTCTAACCACTCTTTTTTACATGGATGAAAAACACCTATTGATAAATAAACACATATATAATAGTACCTACCTAATGCAGTTACTGTATGAAATAACTGAATTAATACATGTAATGCACTTAGGAGACTGCCTGATGTTTAGTAAGTGCTACACAAGTAATAAATAAATAAATGTTAAACAAAAGAGGATTATAAATGAGTAATTTCAATTAAATGAGGGACTGTAGAGAAGACTGGGGAAGAATTAAGCACAAAGGTCTTTGTAGAGGAAGTAAATACATGGCAGGCTGTAAAATGATCATTCAGAAGCAGTCCAGGCCGGGTGTGGTGGCTCACGCCTGTGATTCCAGCACTTGGGGAGGCCAAAGTGGGAGGATCAATTGAGATCAAGAGTTCAAGACCAGCCTGGCCAACATGGTGAAATCCCATCTCTACTAAAAATAAAAAATTAGCCGGTCATGGTGGCAGGCACCTGTAGTCCCAGCTATTTGGGAGGCTGAGGCAGGAGAATCACTTGAACCCAGGAGGCAGAGGTTTCAGTGAGCCAAGATCGAGCCCCTGCACTCTCTGCACTCTAGCCTGGGCAACAGAGCAAGACTCCATCTCAAAAAAAAAAAAAAAAAAAGTTAGCCAAGGGCTATGGCAGTCACTTGTAATCCCAGCTACTTGGGAGGCCTAAGTGGGAGAATTGCTTGAACCTGGGAGGCAGAGGTTGCAGTGAGCTGAGATCACACCTCTACACTCCAGCCTGGGCAACAGAGACTCCATCTCAAAAAAAAGAAAAGAAGCAGTCCATATGAGCCCATGAAAAAGACCTTGCTCAGGGGTTGTTTCGACAGAGTCACCCAAAGCTACCTTCCTTCTAGCTTTGCCTTTGAGCTCTGTAAATTACTTCAAAGAAACTTACACTTAAACTGAATCTAATGCAATTGTTCCTGTTATTTTTTTTCCCAGTTCCATACCCTACTTCAAGTCTAACACCTTCACTTTGTACTTTTGCCTTTGGATTCTAATGTGAAGAAGGAAAAGGACTTCAAGGCAGAAAGCGGTGAAAAAAATACCTGCCAGGACATTATGAGGAGAAACCAAACAATAAACCGGCCATGGTTTTGCAAGGTGGGCAAGGCCAGGAAGAGGAGATCGGGAGAGAGAGGTCCGACGTGAAGATGTGCACAGAGATGTCTGGAAAATAAGCCTAGAAAAAATAGTCTTCATAACCCGTATAGGGGAGAGTGGAAAAAAACTTGGGCAGAGTTCTGATGTGGTGTGCCATCACAAGACACATGCCAGAGAGAAGCCGTACCAGTGTAAAGAATGTAGGCCAGGCTCGGTGGCTCACACCTGTAATCCCAGCACTTTGGGAGGCTGAGGCAGGCGGATCACGAGGTCAGGAGATCGAAACCATCCTGGCTGACACGGTGAAACCCCATCTCTACTAAAAATACAAAAAAATTATCCGGGCATGGTGGTGGGTGCCTGTAGTCCTAGTTACTCGAGAGGCTGAGGCAGGAGAATGGCATGAACCCAGGAGGCGGAGCTTGCAGTGAGTTAAGATTGCGCCACTGCACTCCAGCCCGGGCAACAGAGTGAGACTCCGTCTCAAAAAAAAAAAAAAAAAAAATACGGGAAAAGCTCCAGCCAGAGCAGAGCTGAGAGTGCATACCCAGGAGAGGCCCCAAACATGTGGCAAGTGCAAGAAGAGCTTTAGTTCTGGCTCAGGCCTCACCATGAATCGCACCAGGGAGAGGTGATATCATTGCCTTGACTGTGAGAACACTTTACATGCACCACTGGGATGGTGCATGGAAGAATCCACACTGAAACAAAAAAAGGGTGGAAACAATTCCACCCTTACGGCGAGTGTGGGAAAAGCTTCAGGTCAAGCTCATGCTTCACTGTGTACCAAGAATCCACCTGGGGAGAGACCCTACAGTGCAATGGGTGTGAAAAGGCTTCCAGCCTCAGCATGACATTTGTGGTAGACAGAAGAGAAGCCCTGTAAATCCTGGAGGTGGGAAAGTTTGGGCCACAGCATTAGCTTAATTTTACATTATAGCATCTACCTGAGAGATAAACCTTACGAGTGTCATGCATGGGAGAAGAGATTTGGTGGAGCCCTCATCTTTTAAGATGCCAGAAAACCCCCATCTCAGGAATGACGTAACAGAGGAAAGCTCTAAAAGACTAGGTTTCTGGCCAGCCTCGGTGGCTCACACCTGTAATCCCAGCACTTTGGGAGGCCGAGGCAGGGAGATCATGAGGTCAGGAGATCAAGACCATCCTGGCTAACACAGTGAAACCCCATCTCTACTAAAAGTACAAAAAATTAGCCAGGTGTGGTGGCAGTCGCCTATAGTCCCAGCTACTCAGGAGGCTGAGGCAGGAGAATGGCGTGAACCCAGGAGTTGGATCTTGCAGTGAGCCGAGATTGCGCCACTGCACTCCAGCCTGGGCAACAGTGCAACACTCCATCTCAAAAAAAAAAAAAAAAAAAAAAAGTCTAGGTTTCTGCTGGGGTCAGTGGCTGTCACATGTAATTCCAGCACTTTCAGAGGTCAAAATGGGAGGATCACTTGAGGCCAGGAGTTCAAGACCAGTCTGAGCAACATAGCAAGACCTCAACTCTACAAAAAATTTTAAAAATTAGGAAGGCTGGGTGGTGCACCCATAGTCCCAGCTATTCAGGAGGCTGAGGCAGGAGGATCACTTGAGCCCAGGAGTTCAAGGCTGCAGTGAGCTGTGATTGTGCCACTGCACTCCAGCCTGGGCAACAGGGAAAGACCCTGTCTCAGAGGGAAAAAAAAAAAAAAGACTAGATTTCCTTGGTCATAAGCAACAATATCCAGCAAAGGAGAGAAACCACTACTCCAAAGGCGTGTGTCTTGTGAATAAAATACCACATGAACAAAGCCATCTGGTGTTTTCCTTCATCCCAGGATTAATTACATGGTGTTGAATAGATAGTACAGGCACGGGAAAGAGTGTGTGTTTTCACTTCCTGTGTCCTATCTTCACATGTCAGCCAGTGGACAAAATACTGAGCAAGGGTCAGGGATGTCAAGACCAAGGGAAGATTCCCTGATAGGAAGGGACATAACCCTTGAAATATAACAGGGTTATCTAGGCCACAAATGGTGATTTTAGGGTGACCTCTGAGAGTTTTCTCTTGACCCCCACTCATCACTCTGGCTTTATTTGCTGGCCCTGGCTAAGCACGTGGGCTCCCTCAGGGAAATATCATCGAGGTTAACAATCATGCTTAGGTTTTTAAGAAATACAAGTGTTGGCCGGGCGCGGTGGCTCACGCCTGTAATCCCAGCACTTTGGGAGGCCAAGGCGGGCAGATCACGAGGTCAGGAGATCGAGACCATCCTGGCTAACATGGTGAAACCCCGTCTCTACTAAAAATACAAAAAATTAGCTGGGCGTGGTGGCAGGCACCTGTAGCCCCAGCTACTCGGGAGGCTAAGGCAGGAGAATGGCATGAACCCAGGAGGCAGAGCTTGCAGTGAGCCAAGATCGCGCCACTGCACTGCACTCCAGCCTGGGCGACAGAGCGAGACTCCGTCTCAAAAAAAAAAAAAAAAGCAAGTGTTTTCTGTACTAGTACTGAATGATTGTTATGTAGAGAATGTATATCATCAAAGCAAAAAGGAAAAAAAATGAAGCTGGGTGCAGTGGCTCATGCCTATAATCCCAACACTTTGGGCGGCTGAGGTGGGTGGATCGCCTGAGGTCAGGAGTTCAAGACCAGCCTGGCAAACATGGTGAAAACCCATCTCTACCAAAAAGTACAAAAATTAGCTGGGCGTGGTGATGGGTGCCTATAGTCCCAGCTACTCGGGACGCTGAGGCAGAAGAATCGCTTGAAACCAGAAAGTGGAGATTGCAGTGAACTGAGATCATGCCACTGCCCTCCAGCCTGGGGGACAGAGTGAGACCCTGTCTCGAAAAAAAAAAAAAAAAAAGGAAAAAAGGCAATTTTCTCCCCTCTTTTTTATTATTACTTTGAGCTGCCAAAGTACTTTTCTTTTTGCCTACTTTCTCATTTGTAGTGCAGATTCTGTAAACCTTTTCCCCACTCTCTAACATGACATCCGTGCCTGGTAATGCTTTGGTGTTCTCTTACTTTAGGTAGGATTGTGTCACTCCCCCCAGTGCTCCTAATGCAATTCCCCCCAGCCAGTTTTTCCTCTATGTCCCTTCTTTTGGAATTTTCAGATAGCCCTAGTGGGTCCACAGACATTCTGACATTGTGCATCAGACTCTATAAATATGGACTTTTCTGGGGGAAAGGCCGGTGGATTTCAACAGATTCTAAGAAGGCTACCTTATCCCCAAAATGTTAAGACCAATTGCTTTAGGAAGTCTTTAATGTTCTTATGGGTTCTTCTTCCTAAAGAGACAGCAGGGCCAGGTGTAGCGGCTCATGCCTGTAGTCCCAACACTTTGGGAGGCTGAAGTGGGCTGAAGTCGGAGGATCGCTTGATCCTTTGCCCAGGAGTTTGAGATGAGCCTAGGCAACATGGCAAAACCCCATCTCTACGAAAATGCAAAAATTAGCCAGGCACGATGGTGTGTGCCTATGGACCCAGCTACTCAGGAGGCTGAGGTGAAAGGATTGCTTGAGGTCAGGAGTTAAGAGACCAGCCAGGGCAATGTGTGACAGCCCGTCTCCTCACACAAAAAAATTAAAAATTAGCCAAGAATGATGGTGAGCACCTGTAGTCCCTGCTGCTCAGGAGGTCGAAGTGGGAGGATCACTTGAGCCCAGGAAGTTGAGGGTACAGTGAACCATAGTCACACCAGCCTGGGTACTCCAGCCTGGGTGACAGAGTGAGACTCTGTCTCAACAACAACAAAAAAGCAGATTTTAATCATTTCCCCCTTTTTCACTTTTAACAAATGGAAATAACTCAATGTAAAAATTAACTGCTTCATATTCCAATTGATCGCCTTAGAGCTATACTGTTCCATCGGTGTCAGGTTCACTACTACGCCAACTGTCATGCCCAGGGTCAGGTTCCAACTCATGCTGAGGTCCAAAGGGAGTGGGTGGATGAGCAGATCGCTGAAAACACTCGGGGGGCCGTAGGCAGGTGAAATGTAGTTTTATTTAGCAGCTTTCTTATCAGATGCTCACTTACACTAGTTCTCTTATACTGTCCGCCTTGTCTCGGCTGCTTAGTCTGGTGGCTCCCACACGCAGCTGTGAAGCTGGCTCTTCAACACCAGCTACTTAGGAGGCTGAGGCAGGAGAATCGCTTGAACTCGGGAGGCAGAGGTTGCTGTGAGCCGAGATCGCGCCACCGCACTCCAGCCTGGGCGAGGGAGTAAGACTCCATCTCAAAAAAAAAAAAAAAAAAAAAATCCTTAATATGCTAATATTCACAAAGGAGAATACACTCGTGCATTCATTTTCCAGGTCTGCTGTAACAAAGTACCATAAGCTGGGTGGTTTAAAACAATAAAAAAGTATTGTCTGTCAGTACTGGAGTTTAGAAGTCAGAAACTAAGGTGTCAGCAGGTCTATGCTCCCCCTGAAACTTGCAAGGGAAACCTTGGCTCTTCATAGCTTCTGGTGGTTTGCTGGCAACCTTTGGCATTCCTTGGCTTGCAGCTGCATAACCCCAGTCTCTGCCCTTGCGATCACGTGACCTTCTTTCTTGTGTGCCTGTGTCCACACAGTCAGCTTCTCATAAGGACATCAGTCACTTTGGATTAGGGGCTCATCTCATCCCAGTAAGATCTTGTCTTTTTTTTTTTTTTTTTTTTTTTGAACAGAATCTCACTCTGTTGCCCAGGCTGGAGTGCAGTGGTGCGATCTCAGCTCACTGCAACCTCCACCTCCCGGGTTCAAGCGATTCTCCCTGCCTCAGCCTCCTGAGTAGCTGGGATTACAGGCACCCGCCATACCCAGCTAAGTTTTGTATTTTTAGTAGAGTCACGGTTTCGCCATATTGGCCAGGTTGGTCTCAAACTCCTGAACTCAAGTGATCTGCCTGCTTCGGCCTCCCAAAGTGCTGGGATTACAGGTATGCGCCACCATGCCTGGCCAAGACTTCGTATTAACTAATTATATCTGCTATGGTTCTATCTCCAAAAAGGTCACATTCTGAGGTACTAGGGGCTGGGAGTTCAACAATTCCTTCTGTAGGGGGAGAAGTGGAGAACACAGTTTATGACAACTTGTAATTTGCACCTATCTAATCACACCAAACAGATCTGAAAGAGTTGTCAAAAAGAGGCTAGTATCCTGATAAGGGATGGCCAATATGAATTTATACGAAACATGGTAAGAAGGGGCATAGTTTGGCTTCAAGCCAAACTTGAAGTAAAGTAGGACCTTCCTTTTTAAGGAGGCAAAAATCCCTGCTGAAAGTCTTTGCTTTCACTTTCACCCCAATGGTTTTTTTTTTTTTCTTATTTTTCTTTTTGTTTCCTTTTTTCTTTTTTTTTTTTTTTGACGGAGTCTTACTCTGTTGCCCAGGCTGGAGTGCAGTGGCACGATCTCGACTCACTGCAACCTCCGCCTGCCAGGTTCAAGCGATTCTCCCACCTCACCCTCCTGATTAGCTGGGAATACAGGCGCCTGCCACTACACCCAGCTAATTTTTTGTATTTTTAGTAGGGATGGAGTTTCACCATGTTGGCCACACGGTCAGCTTCTCATAAGGACATCAGTCGCTTTGGATTAGGGGCTTATCCCATCCCAGTAGGACCTCATCTTCTTCTTTTTTTTTTTTCATCAGTTCAAGACTGATGGTCCTCACTCTCAACCTCAAGTGATCCACATGCCTCGGCCTCCCAAAGTGCTGCGATTTCAGGCATGAGCCACTGTGCCTGGCCCACCCCAATGTTTTAGAGAAACTGGCACAATGCTGCAGAAGAATTCTGAAACACTATTCCATTATTTCATTTATTTAATGAAATAATGAAAATTAAAAAAAATTATTTATTTGCAATAGGGTCTTGCTCTGTTGCCCAGGCTAGAGTGCAGTGGTGCAATCATAGCTCACTGCAGCCTTTAATTCCTGGGCTCAAGTGATCCTCCCACCTCAGCTTCCCAAGTAACTGGGACTAGATGTGTGCACCATCACACCCAACTAATTTATTTTTTGTAGACGGTGGGGCACTGGCAGAGTAGGGAGGATCTCACTATGTTGCCCAGGCTGATCTTGAACTCCTGGGCTCAAACGATCCTCCTGCCTTGGCCTCTCAAGATGTTGGGATTACAGGCATGAGCCACAGTGCCCGGCCTTATTCTGCCTGTTGAAGACAGCACCTTTTAATGGCTGTTGGTTTAAAGTGTATGAACCAATCATGTTGGCTCATGCCTATAATCCCAGCATTTTTGGGAGGCAGAGACAGGAGTATTCCTTGATCACAGGAGTTCAAGACCAGCCTGGGCAACATAGTGAGACCCCATCTCTACCAAAAATAGAAAATAAAATAGCCTGGTGTGGTGGCCCATGTCTGTAATCCCAGCACTTTGGGAGGCTGAGACAGGTGGACTGCTTGAGCTCAGGAGTTTGAGACCAGTCCCGACAACATGGCAAAACCCTGTCTCTACCAAAAATGCAAAAATGAACCAGGCATGGTGGCACATGCCTCTGGTCCCAGCTACTTGGGAGGCTGAGGTGGGAGGATCGCTGGCACCCGGGAAGTTGAGGCTGCAGTGAGCTGTAATCATGTCACTCCACTCCAGCCTGGGTGACAAAGCGAGACCCTGTCTCAAAAAACAAACAAACAAACAATGGTCCCCATGGCCACATGCCCACTGCTGCACCTCTGGCTGTAATGTGAATGGTCTGGGGTGATGTTATGTAACAACCAGCCCCTGCAAATGAGGATAGCCACTACCAAGCTTCTCAGTGATGCTGATGGCCCCCCAGCCAGGGCATTCCTTGGAACCTTGGTAAACAGAATGCTCTCCAGACCCTCCTAAGGAACATAACTGAAGGTGGGTTGTTTGGTCTTACCTTCTAGTTCTATCCTAGTTTGTGTATGTATGAATCTTTGGATCCCTTTGTTAAGTCCGCCATGGTTTTGTCATCTCTACTTCATTTAATGTGGGCCACTGACTTTTCTAAGCTTTCAAGAATCACTCCAAGGCCAGGTGCAGTAGCTCATGCCTGTAATCCCAACATTTGGGAGGCCAAGGCTGGAGGATCACTTGAGCCCAGGAGTTCGAGACCACTCTGGGCAGCCTAGGGAGATATCATCTGTCCAAAAAAATGGTTTTTTTTTTTTTTTTTTTTTTTTTGAGACGGTGTCGCTCTGTCAACCGGGCTAGAGTGCAGTGGCGTGATCTCGGCTTACTGCAACCTCTGTCTCCCAGGTTCAAGCGATTCTCCTGCCTCAGCCTCTGGAGTAGCTGGGACTACAGGCATGCGCCACTATGCCCAGCTAATTTTTGTATTTTTAGTAGAGACCGGGTTTCACCATGTTGGTTGGCCAGGATGGTCTCGATCTCTTGACCTCATGATCTGCCCGCCTCAGCCTCCCAAAGTGCTGGGATTACAGGTGTGAGCCACCGCGCCCAGCTAAAATATGTTTTTTAAAAATTAGCCACTCGTGGTGGCATGTGCCTGTAGTCCCAGCTACTCAGGAGGCTGAGGTGGCTAGATCACTTGAGCCCAGGAGGTCAAGGCTGCAGTGAGCTGTGATTGCACCACTGCACTCTAGCCTGGACAGTAGAGCAAGACCCTGTCTATAAAAAAATTTAAAAGCTACCAAGAAGGTCCTCTGACACACACTTGGCATTAAATTGGTGGTTACTTGCCCTGTCATTTTTTTCTCTTCAAGGAGTCAGTGACTTTCAGCAAGAGCCACCCAGTTCCATAGTCCTTATTTTCCTGTTTGTCCCAAACCTCTACAAGTCAATAGATCCCTTTTCACCTGTATCCCATCCCAGTTCCCCACAAGTGAATGACTTAGTGACTGAACAGGTACCACATGCCAGGACTATTAACAGTGATGGGGGTCTTCACTCCCTCCTGGCGAGTGACCAACTCCACAATCCACTCTCACAGCAGCTTCCTAGGACCACTCGTGGCAACAAATGTCTAGATCAGGTTATCTAAAGCAGAGCCTGAGACAGGGATTCAGAACCATGTGACTGACAGTGTGATTTATTTGGGAAATGCCTTTGAGGGAGGGAATGAAACAGGATAGAGAAGGGAGAGAGCCAAGCATGGATGAAGGCTCAGAAAAAGTCTAGCTTGGCCTGATCCAAGGGTGCCAGAGCAGTCATAGCACCCTGGAGTCTTCCCCACTTTAATCAAGTGAACCAGGTGTTGGAGTGTAGAGAGGAAGTGACTCCTGGGTGAGGTGAGATGGCTCTCATCTCCTGAGGGCAATTCTCCAGTTTTAGAGAACAAGAGCTGTGAGCACTTGTGGCCCAAACTCAGAGCAGCTGGGGATGGGGGTCTCAGCTTGGTAGAGGGGACTGGACAGGGCACCACAGTGTATGACACATACGGTCAACAAATATTTATTGGGCATTTATTGTAAGCCAGGCAAGTCAGCAGAAACAGGGCCTGAGCAGTGCCCAAGAGCACTCACTCACTCTCCCTAGCAAATAGGCTCAGGGGAACTCTCTCGTGCATGTCATCCTCTTTCCCACTCAAAACTCCCACCCTGACCTTCCTGGAAGGCAGGGCTAACAGGACCTCCTGCCTGCCTGCTCATGACTGATTACTTTCAATCCCAGGTGCAATGCAAACTGAAACTCATTCTGTATATCACCACTCTATGGGAGAGGTCTATTTCTGGGGCACCCAGGAGTCAGCACACATACTGCTGGGACCAGGACTCGTAATTCACCTTGGTCCAATTCCTTCTATGGGTTTAGCTGGCTTCATTCCTGTGGGTAATACAAGATCAAACAGTCCACAGCTTTGCCTGTCTTCTCTGTTCCCCTAAGGTTCCTCTCCCTTTGCCGTAAGATGTGACTGACCAGCACAGTTTCTCCTGAATTGACAAACTGAACTCCTCCTTCTACTGGCTAAACCTTGACGTCAGTAGAATCAAACCAAAAACAAGGTAGAGTGTTTCACAGAGAAGTGGTGGATAGAGTAAGGCAGCAGAAACACATACCATCCATCCCCTGAGCCTGAATTTTGCCAAAATAGAGATACTTTAAGTCCATTTCTTTTCAAAGGGGTTAATGCTCAAAGTGGGAATAGTGACTAGGGTATTCTAGTGGTTGGAATAATAATTTCTAGAAAAGGTTCATTGCTGAGATGCCAAAACCGACATCATGCTGAAGAATTCTTTTACTGTGCACTTCCCTGAATAGATAGACCGTCAAACAGGCAGAAGCTACAAATAAAGCTTACTTCTACTGAACTCATGAGGCTGTTCCTAGTGTCAGTTTTGAGTTTCAAGTGAAGATCGAATGTCATCTGCAGGCTTTCCGAATTCCTCAACCATGTCCATCCATGGATTCTCTTCTTGTCTAGATTCCCAAGCATGAAGATGCTAACTAAAGCATTTCTCAATGGGGAATACAAACAGATATCTATTATTGTGGGTTCTCCAGTGTTCCTAAAGGCTGAGTTCTAACTAAAGGATTTCAACCTATTTGTGGGTTTGATGGTTACGCTGGAAAAATGCTTGAAGTTGTTACTTTGCTCATTATAGGAGTATGGTTTCCCTCCAGGAAGGCTTCTCTAAAATTAAGAGCTATTCTACAACAGAGACCCCTCTACACTTAAGGTATTTATGGGATCTGTCCTCTCATGGCTTCTCAGGTGTTTAAAGAGGCTACAACTCCAGCTGAAATTCATTCCACATTCTTTACATTGAAAAGGTTTCTCACCAGTATGGATTCTCTGATGTTGATTAAGATGTGACTTTAGAGTGAAGCCTCTGCCACATTCATGACATTGATGGGATTTTGTGCTGGAGTAGATTTTTTGATGTTGTTTGGTGTGGGAACACTGGCCAACATTTTCTCTACATATATCACATTGATAGGGCTTCTCTGCTGTATGAGTTCTGTAATGCTGAATGAGGTCTGAACTGTAACCAAAGGCTTTTCCACAGATATCACACTGATAAGGCTGCTCTTGTAACTCAATCTTCTTGTCTTCAATCACTGTCAAGTTCCAACTATATGCTTCCTCACAGATGCCATTTTTTTCATTTTTCTGACCCATGTGGAGCACCTGATGTTCGATCAGGCTAACGTACTGAAAAAAGATTTCCCCACATTCACGACACTGATGGGATTTCTCTCGGGAGTGGAGTCGCAGATGTCCAGCCAGGTGGGAACGCCTCCCAAAGCCTTTCCCACATTCATTACACTTGAAGGGTCTCTCCCCACTGTGCACGCTCTGATGCTGAACAAGGTGGGACCTCACTCTGAAGGCTTTCCCACATAAAGGACAAGTGTAGGGCTTCTCACCTGTGTGGACGCGCTGATGCTGAGTTAGGTGCACGCGCTGGTTGTAGCTTTTCCCACATTCCTCACACCTGAATGGTTTCTCCCCAGTGTGTATTCTTTGATGTTGAATAAGATGTGCACTCTGAATGAAGCTTTTCCCACACTCATTACATTTATGTGGTCTCTCTCCAGTGGAAGATTTTTTGTGGACATATGGGACTTCACTGCAGTTCATCCTCTTTGAAGAGGGTTGTCCTAGTATCTCTTTCATGGGAATTCCCTGCTTTCTATCCAGCTTGCCTTGAAACTCACAGCCTTCCCCAAAATCTTGAACTTGAGAAACATTTCTTTGGGTTTTTCCAGATAGTTCCATGTCTGCTTCTGAATATTCTGAAATTTTCGTCTTAACACTTAATTTTGTGTTCTTACTTCTTTTGTCACTGCCTAAAAAAAAATAAAGAGCAAGTGCAAATGTCATCAGTTCTTTTTTTTTTTTTTGAGATGGGGTCTTGCTCTGTCGCCTAGGCTAGAGTGCAATGATGTGATCTTGGCTCACTGCAACTTCTGCCTCCCGGGTTCAAGCGATTCTCCTGCCTCAGCCTTCCAAGTAGCTGAGACTACAGGTGTGCATGACCACACCCAGCTAATTTTTGTATGTTTAGTAGAGATGGGGTTTTGCCATGTTGGCCAGGCTGGTCTCAAACTCCTGACCTGGGTGATCCACCCGCCTCAGCCTCCCAAAGTGCTGGGATTAAAGGTTTAAGCCACCATGCCTGGCCCATCAGTTCTTTTATAAAGGAAAAATAAACTGTCATAAAAAATGTTCATCAGATGAAACTATGATGTAACAGGAGTAACAGAGGTGGATGTGTGTGTGCACTTGATGCCAAGAGGAATGTAAACAATGAACTTTTGGAATTTTCCGATGAAAAGAGTAAGACACATCCATGGGATGGCAGAAAATATTTGCAAACTATGCATCGGACAAAGGACTAATATCCAGAATCTACAAGCAACTCAAACAAGTCAACAAGAAAAAAAAATCCCATCAAAAAGTAGGCAAATGACATGGAGACATTTCTCAAAATAATATATACAAATGACCAACAAACATGAAAAAAATGCTCAACATCACTAATCATCAGGAAGGTGCAAATTAAAGCCACAATAAGATACTGCCTTACTCCTGCAAGAATGGCCATTATTAAGAAGTCAAAAGACCGGATGTGGTGGCTCACACCTGTAATCCCAGCACTCTGGGAGGCCAAGGTGGGCAGATCACCTGAGGTCAGGAGTTCAAGACCAGCCTGGCCAACATGGTGAAACCTCCATCTCTACTAAAAATACAAAAATTAGCTGGGCATGGTGGCAGGCACCTGTAATCCCAGCTACTCGGGAGGCTGAGGCAGGAGAATCGCTTGAACCCAGGAGGCAGAGGTTGCAGTAAGCCGAGACCACGCCATTGCACTCCAGCATGGGCAACAGAGCAAGACTCCATCTCAAAAAAAAAAAAGGCTGAGTGCAGGTGGCTCATGCCTGTAATCCCAGAACTTTGGGAAGCTGAGGTGGGTGGATCACGAGGTCAGGAGTTCAAGACCAGCCTGGCCAAGATGGTGAAACCCCGTCTCTACTAAAAATATAAAAATTAGCTGGGCATGGTGGTGGGTGCCCTGTTATCACAGCTACTCTGGAGGCTGAGGCAGAGAATTGCTTGAACGCACGAGGCAGAGGTTGCAGTGAGCCAAGATTGCGCCACTGCACTCCAGCCTGGGCAACAGAGAGAGACTCTGTCTCAAAAAAAACAAAGAAGTCAAAAAACAATAGATGTTGGCATGGATGTGGTGAAAAGGGAACACTTATATATTGCTGGTAAGAGGTAAATTAATACAACTTCTATGGATAACAGTATGGAGACTTCTTAAAGAACCAGAAGTAGATCTGCCATTTGATCCAGCAATTCCACTACTGGTATATCTACACAAAGGAAAAGACAATATACCAAAAAGACTGTAAGCGTATGTCTTCTGCAGCACAATTCACAACTGCAAAGATATGGAACCAATCTAAGTGCCCGTTGAACAATGAGTTGATAAAGAAAATGTAGCAGGCTGGGTGTGGTGACTCATGCCTATAATCCCAGCACTTTGGGAGGCTGAGGCAGGTGGATCACCTGAGGTCAGGAGTTCAAGACCAGCCTGACCAGCATGGTAAAACCTCATCTCTACTAAACATACAAAAATTAGCAAGGGATGGTGGTAGATGCCTGTAGTCCCAGCTACTTGGGAGGCAGAGGCAGAAGAATCGCCTGAACCCAGGAGGCAGAAGCTGCTGTGAGTCGAGATTGCATCACTGCACTCCAGCCTGGGTGACAGAGTGAGACTCCATCTCAAAAAAGAAAAACAAAAAACAAATACACAACTGGGTGGTGAGAACTGACAAAAACTGGAAGAATGAGAGCGAAGGATGATGAAGAGGGTATGCAGTCAGGGAACATCTGACTAGGAGTCAGGAAATAAGGCAAAATAAGCCAACAAGAAGCACTGTCAAGAGGGTGGGTGATGCAGCAATCCCTGTCCCCTTCACCCTTAGCCAATATTCTAGCCTCAGTTTTCCTCCCCTGGCACATCATCCTTCTCCTTTGGGAATGCTCATCACCTTTACTATCTGCTACCCCCACCAGACCATCAGCTGCATGAGGGCATGGACTGTATCTCTGTTCTGGTCACTGCAGATCCTGTGCAACTAGCAACACAGACTCTCAATAATATGGCTGGATGTGCAAAACATGTGTTCCCCCTTTGATCCAGAAAAATGAGGGAGGACCAGGCATGGTGGCTCACACCTGTAAATCCTAGCACTTGGGGAGGCCAAGACTGGAGGATCGCTTAAGTCTAGAAGTTCGAGACTAGCCTGGGCAACAGAGCCAGATCCCTTCTCTACAAAAAATACATAAATTAGCTGGGTGTGGTGGTAAACACTTGTAGTCCCAGCTACGCAGGAAGCTGAGGTGGGAGGATTAGTTCAGCCCAGGAAGTGGAGGCTGCAGTGAGCTGAGATCCCACTACTTTACCCCAGCCTGTGTGACAGAGCAAGACCCTATCTCAAAAAAAAGAAAAAAACCCAAAAAAAAACAAAAAATGGGGGAGGCAAGTGAGCATTCACTGGGAAACTAGCCATAGAAACAATTGCAAGGAAGGAATAAAACAAAAGATAACTATTTTAAAGCGATTGCTTTTCAAGTCCAAAGCGCTATTGGTGGATTTCCCAAATGAGGGAGTCATCGAGTAGAATGGGAAAACGCTAGCTGAGAGGATAGCTCAGCGCAACCCAGAACTTTAAAGACACTTTACTGACTTCTATGCCACGGTGGAAGGTGCAGCGTGGCTCTAAACATCAAAGGCAGAATTTTAAAAAAAAAAGAAAAACATTTTGGCCAGTCTTAGAATCGTCTGAAGAATATTAGTAAGGGCCTTTAAGTTCACAGCACGGTTTCTGACTATCTCATTCACAGATAAATTTACTGTCACTTGAACAGATGTTTAAAAATACCGGCCAGATGTGGTGGCTCACACCTGTAATCCCAGCACTTTGGGAGGCCAAGGCGGGTGGATCACTTGAGGTCAGGAGTTTGAGACCAGCCTGGCCAATATAGTGAAACCCCGTCTCTGCTAAACATACAAAAAAAAATTAGCTAGGTATGGTGGCACATGCCTGTAATCCCAGCTACTCGGGAGGCTGAGGCACAAGAATTGCTTGAACCTGAGAGGCGGAGGTTGCAGTGAGCTGAGATCGTGCCATTGCACTCCAGCCTGGGCAACAAGAGTGAAACTCCATCTCAAAAACTAGAAAAGAAAAGAAAAAAAGAATGGCTGGGCACAGTGGCTCACGCCTGTAATCCCAGCACTTTGGGAGGCCGAGGTGGGTGGATCACGAGGTCAGGAGATCAAGACCATCCTGGCTAACGGTGAAACCCTATCTCCACTAAAAATACAAAAAATTCTCTGGGTGTGGTGGCGGGCGCCTGTAGTCCCAGCTACTCCGGAGGCTGAGGCAGGAGAATGGCGTGAGCCTGGGAGGCAGAGCTTGCAGCGAGCCAAGATCGCGCCACTGCACTCCAGCCTGGGGGACAGAGCGAGACTCCATCTCAAAAAAAGAAAAGAAAAAAAGAAAAAGTCACAGGCATAAACAGTTATCAGGACAAAAGAGAAAAAAATTGAAGTTCAGCAACTGGAAACAGTTGAGTAAATTACAATGCCACCACACAATGGCAGAATGTCAGAAATAAACAGGAGGGCTGAACAGCACTGGAAAATGTGTATGCTTAATATTTAATTCTGAGTACGACTACGTGAAACAGACTTTTGAAAAAAAGGAAACATACTAAGTAATAACAGTTCTATTAGTTAGGGTGATGTGATTTTGGGTGATTTATTTTTTCTTTTTATTTTCTCCAAGCTTCCTGTACTACTATTATGTTATTGGGTTTGTGCTTGTTTGTTGTTTGAGAAGAAGTCTCGCTCTGTTGGCCAGGCTGGAGTGCAGTGGCTATTCACAGGCACAATTAAACTCACTGCAGTCTTGAACTCCTGGGCTAAGAGATCCTCCCGCCTCAGCCTTCCGAGGAGCTGGAACTACAGGCACATGCCACCATGCCCAGGCAATTTTTAAATTTTTTTGTAGACACAAGGTCTTGCTATGTTGCCCAGGGTGGTCTTGAACGCCTGGCCTCAAGTAATCCTCCTAGCTCAGCCGCCTCCCGAAGCACTGAGATTACAGGTGTGAGCCACTGTACCCAGGCTATTGTTTTAAAATAAGTAAAATAACTAAATTGGGAAAAGGGGAAAGACAGAAAAGCATATAAGGGAGCCAAATCCTCATTTACTACCATAGAAAGTCAATAGATAACATTTAAAATTGATGAGCCAACTAATAATAGCAGTATTATTTTAAAATACGGAATTACCAGAAGGAACCACTAACAGCTGAGAGCACAGCCTGCACAGTGGCTCATGCCTATAATCCCAGCACTTTGGGAGGCCAAGGCAGGCGGATCACCTGAGGTCAGGAGTTCAAAACCAGCCTGGCCAACATGGGGAAACCCTGTCTCTACTAGAAACACAAAAATTACTCGGGCGTGCTGGTGCGCGCCTGTCGTCTCAGCTACGTGGGAGGCTGAGGCAGGAGAATTGCTTGAACTGGGGAGGCGGAAGTTGCGGTGAGCTGAGATCTCGCCACTGCACTCCAGCCTGGGCGACAGAGTGAGACTGTCTCAAAAAATAAATACATAAGAACCAAATAAACAATAACCTTTGCCTCTTCCTACCCCTCCAGTATCACCACCCATCTGTCCTGTTGTACCATACTAATAAAACACCTTTTGCTTTTTGCCTCCAGTTATCCCCCAGATATAAACTCCTCACACGTACATCTCTGGGATTTCTCCCTGAAGTGGCGTTTTAGGTGTTCGATCAGATGCGAATGGCGACCGAAGTTCTTCCCGCACTCATTGCAGCCATAGGGCCTCTCTCCGCTGTGGACGCTGTGGTGCTGAACCAGGTGGGAGCTCACCCGGAAAGCCTTTCCGCACACCTGACATTTGTAGGGTTTCTCCCCTGTGTGGACGCGCTGATGCTGGGTGAGGTGCACTCGCTGATTGTAGCTCTTCCCACATTCTCCGCACTTAAATGGTTTTTCTCCAGTGTGGATGCGCCGATGCTGAATAAAGTTTGAGGCTTGGAGGAAGAATTTGCCACAATCGCTGCATCTGTGCCCTCTCTCGCCATGTGTGCTTTGCTTAGGGCTAATGTCTGTGATTGCGTCCAGATCCCTTTTCTGGGAAGGAGTCTGCCTTGATTTCCCCACAGTGGGGTTGACCTGCCACCTTTGTACCATGCCTTTAAGGTCACTGACTTCTGCAAAGTCTGGATCCTGGGGAACGCTCCTTTCGGTGTGTTCTGGCACCACCCAGTGTGATTCAGAGTCATCAGAAATCTGCTTCGCTATGAGCTCCATATTGTCCCTGGACTCATAACCTGAAATAACAGAGGGAGAATTTAAAAATGAGCTTTTCCTTGAATTTGAAGAAATAAAATGAGGGGATAATGAAGTCAAACTGACATGTGCTAGGGATCCATGATTCTGTAAAGGGACTTTTACAGTACAGGGATGGGATGAAAAATATTCAAGCAGAAAAGTGAGGGAGGTTAAGGAAGGAAGAGCTGGCAAAAAATGTTCAAAGGAAGGAGACTGAAAATCAGTCATTCCACTGAACGAAGAGGGTCTCCTCTCAGTGTGGCACTTACAAATACCTGTATCATGTTAAATGTTCTCTTGTGTGTGTGTGCGCGCGCGTGTATGTGTGTGTTTTGAGACAGGGTCTCACTTTGTCACCCAGGCTGGAGTGCAGTGGGGCCATCATGGCTCACTGCATCCTCAACCTCCTGGGCTCAAGCGATCCTCCCACCTCAGCCTCCCAAGTAGCTAGGACTACAGGTGCACACCACCATGCTCAGCTAATTTTTATATTTTTGTAGAGATGAGGGTCTCATTATGTTGCCCATGCTGGTTTCAAACTCCTGAGCTCAAGTGATCCTCCCACCTCAGCCTCCCAAAGTGCTGGGATTACAGACGTGAGCCAACGCAACTGAGCAATATTCTTTTTTTTTTTTTCTGTTGAGACAGAGTCTCGCTTTGCCACCCAGGCTGAAGTGCAGTGGTGTGATCTCAGCTGACTGCAACCTCTGCCTCCCGGGTTCAAGTGATTCTTCTGCCTCAGCCTCCCGAGTCACTGGAACTACAGGCGTGCACCACCATGCCCAGTTAATTTTTGTAATTTTAGCAGAGATGGGGTGTCACCATATTGGCCAGGCTGGTCTCGAACTCCTGACCTAGTGATCCGCCCACCTGGGCCTCCCAAACTGCTGGGATTATAGATGTGAGCCACCGCGCCCAGTCACGACTGGGCAATATTCTTAATAAAACTGGATAGCAGGTTAGGCAGCTAACCCCATCTTCACCTTCCTCTTCTTGTGAATTCATAGCCTAGAAAAGAAAGGTGATCTTTCTAGGTTTCTCAGTGCCCAGAGGATTTCAGTTTGGTATGAATTAATCTGAAGGAAAAAAGACATTCTTTCTATATCCAGAGAAGAACCTACTGCTTCCAAGAGCTAGGTTAATGTTCAGCAGTCACTGATAAAACGGTGGATGTTTCAGTGGCTATAATTAGTCCCTTTGTGCAACTGTATCAGCAAGATACTTTACTCAAAACATTGATGTTTTAATATGGTTTGCAGAGACAAATCTTCAGTAGTTAACAAAAAACAGAGTATTGGCCAGGCACACTGGCTCATGCCTGTAATCCCAGCACTTTGGGAAGCCAAGGCGGGCGGTTCACTTGAGGCCAGGAGTTTGAGATCAGCCTGACCTACACGGCAAAACCCTGTCTCTACAAAAAATACAAAAATTATCAGCCGGGTGTGGTGGCTCACGCCTGTAATCCCAGCACTGTGGGAGGCCAAGGTTGGCGGATCATTTGAGGTCAGGAGTTTGAAACCAGCCTGGCCAGCATGATGAAAACCTGTCTCTACTAAAAATACGAAAAAATGTAGCCAGGCGTCGTGGCACACGCCTGTAATCCCAGCTACTCAGGAGGCTGAGGCACAATAATCGCTTGAACCCAGGAGGCAGAGGTTGCAGTGAGTTGAGATCACACCACTGCACTCCAGTCTGGGTGACAGAGCGAGACTCTGTCCCCCCAAAAAAAACAAAAACAAAAAACAACCCAGGGAGTATCATGGCCTATTGAGAATGTCCCAAGATAGTTTCGTGAGGAGAGTGTTCAGTATTATATTAGTAATAAGAGCTAAACATTTGCTGAGTGCTATGAGTCCAGCACTACACTAAGTACTTTACAATTTTATGGTATATTTAATCCTTACAATGACCCTTTAAGGGAGCTACCATAATCCTTTTTTGATATAGTCAGAAGTTATAATTCCTAAACTATGAAGACAATTTTAATTTTAATTTACCATATAGCTACTTTTACTTACCTTCCTAAAAAGACACTGAAACAGTAAAAATAGGGATATAAACAAAAAACCCTATCACAAAACCAGACTTTTTATGTTTTTTCCTCCCTCATTTAACTATGCAGCTAATCCCAGCTACCACAGTATTTTTTTCTCTTTTATTCATATCTACTAGTCTCACACATTCATTTATTTATTTATTTATTTATTTATTTATTTATTTGAGACTGGGTCTTGCTCTGTCACCCAGGCTGGAACATAGCAGCACAATCACAGCTTACTGTTACTTCTAACTCCCTGGTTGAAGCAATCCTCCCACCTCAGCCTCTATAGGCATGCACCACCATGCCTGGCTAATTTTCGTATATTTTGTAAGGGTTTGTCTCACTATGTTGCCCAGGCTGGTCTCAAACTCCTGGCCTCAAGTGATCCTCCTTCCTTGGCCTCCCAAAATGCTGAGATTACAGGCATGAGTTCCTGCGCTCTGAGCAGGCAGCCTACTCACTTCCTCCTTCCCTTGTCTCTCAATGGAGACATGTCTCTTGAGCTGAGGTCAGTCCTTCCTCCTTCCTGTGCCCCAGATCTCACCATACCTTCCTGCTTTCTAGGGATCTCCCAACATCAGCTAACTGGCCCTCCATTTTTTTCTCTTTTTTTTTTTTATTTTGAGATAGGGTCTCACATTGTCACCTAGGCTGGAGTGCAATGGCATGATCTCAGCTCACTGCAACCTCCACCTTCCAGATTCAAGCAATTCTCCTGCCTCAGCTCCTAAGTAGTTGAGAGTACAGGTGCGTGCCACCATGCCCGGATAATTTTTGTATTTTTAGTAGAGAGAAGTTTTTGCCATGTTGGCCAGGCTGATCTCAAACTCCTGGCCTCAAGTGATCTGCCCACCTCAGCCTCCCAAAGTGCTGGGATTACAGGCATGAGACATCACGCCCAGCCTGTCTGCTCCTCCTTGCCTCCATATTCTACTCTACTAGTTCTTCTCCAGTAGCATTTAAATATGCTGAAAATTTCTCCCATTAAAAAAACATACGGGCCAGGCGTGGTGGCTCACGCCTGTAATCCCAGCGCTTTGGAAGGTCGGGGCGGTTGGATCACCTGAGGTCAGGAGCTTGAGACCAGCTTGGCCAACATGGTGAAACCTCATCTCTACTAAAAACACAAAAATTAAGCGGGTGTGGTGGAGGGTGCCTGTAATCCCAGCTACTCGGGAGGCAGAAGCAAGAGAATAGCTTGAACCCAGGAGGCAGAGGTTGCAGTGAGCCGAGATCATACCACTGCACTCCTGCCTGGGCAACAGAGCGAGACCCTGTCTCAAAAAAAAAAAAAAAAAAAGAGAAACAAAAAACAATCCCCCCATCCAACCCATTACTCTTTCAGTGACCAGGCCTCTCTTCCCCTTTAGAGACAAAGTCCTTACGTTCATCTACGATAGCTTTTTCAAATTCCACTCCTTTGCAATCCTCAAAGAAACTGTCCCTTGTTCCCCAACACCCCTGCCACACCACGGAAACTGCTGCCTCCAAGGCTCATTTACTTATGTTGTAAAAATCTCACTTCCAAATCTGATGGGTACTTTCTTTAATTTTGACCTTTGGTGATGCTGTTATTAATGGAAATCCGCAGATGTGAAAATAATCTAACATGGCCTTCCGAGAGAAGTAAAGGAGGCAGAAACCACTGGCCATATAATCAATGTAGAATAGTGTATTGAAGTGATAAATACAGATTGTTATAATGAAGAGATAGAGAATGAGAAAAACATCAGAAACTACACATTTAAAACTGCTCAGAGAATACCATAGAAAAGAACTATGCCAAGAACCTCAAACTCTGAAATCCATTAGGTACCTGTAAAGTAACTGAAAAAGATAAAGCAAGAGTAACAGGCTCAAATAAACAAGCAAGCTATTGGAAATTAATTTTAAAAGAAGAGAATTTTTAAAATTTGCATTAAATATAACACACTATATGAGTAATTCACTGAGATAAAGGGCTCCATGAAAAATCAATAGTCATAAAATTGACTTAATCAATAATTTTAAAGCATAAATTTGATTTTTAACCACAAAAATTAAAACATCAAAATAAAAAGACTACCAAGATCCCAATAGATTAATGAACAGAGGCATGCACAAATAAATCAAAAAAAGGAAATAAATACAAATAAATATCAATAGTAATCAAAAATTGAAAATTTAAAAGAGGCCGGGCGTGGTGGCTCACGCCTGTAATCCCAGCACTTTGGGAGGCCAAGGCGGGTGGATCATGAAGTCAGGAGATCGAGACCATCCTGGCTAACACGGTGAAACCCCATCTCTACTAAAAATACGAAAAATTAGCCGGGCGAGGTGGCGGGTGCCTGTAGTCCCAGCTACTTGGGAGGCTGAGGCAGGAGAATGGCGTGAACCCCGGGCGGCAGAGCCTGCAGTGAGCCGAGATCGCGCCACTGCACTCCAACCTGGGCAACAGCGAGACTCCGTCTCAAAAAAAAAAAAAAAAAAAAAGAAAATTTAAAAGAGCAGGAGTCGGCTCTATACCTGTTAAATAAAAGCCTGTGAGTGAACTAAAACGGTTAAACAATGTAAACTGACATAGTGCTTTTCAAAAGAAATTTTGCATTGTGGGCCAGGTGCGGTGGCTCACGCCTGTTAATCCCAGCACTTTGGGAGGCCAAGCTGGGCAGATCATGAGGTCAGGAGTTTGAGACCAGCCTGGCCAATATGGTGAAACCCTGTCTCTACTAAAAGTACAAAAATTAGCTGGCCGTGGTGGCACACACCTGTAACCCCAGCTATTCAGGAGGCTGAGGCAGGAGAATTGCTTGAAACCAGGAGGCGGAGGTTGCAGGGAGCCGAGATCGCGCCATTGCACTCCAGCCTGGGAGACAGAGTGAGACTCCATCTCAAAAAAATAAAATAAATATATTTTGCAGTGTGTATGTTTGCATCTGAAGTCTTCCAGTATGCCTGATAGAGTGGTTCTTCTAAAATAATTTACTAAAAAAAGGGTAAAAGCTATAATCTCCAAAATGTCTGCAGGAGTGCTGAGATTTTTATAACTGCTCCAGACAGTACAATTAAATATTAGCTTCCAGGATTATAACTTAGTTAGAAATAGGGCCACAAACTTCAAGAAGCGATATGACAGGTAAAATGTAGGTGCCAAGGCGAACATCGTAAAATAGGTATCAGTGACTTAAGAATGGTAATGAAGTCCTCCCGAGTAGCTGGGATTACAGGTGCCCGCCACCACGCCTGGCTGATTTTTGTATTTGTAGTAGTGATGGGGTTTCACCATGTTGGCCAGGCTGGTCTTGAACTCCTGACCTCAGGTGATCCACCCGCCTCGGCCTCTGGAAGTGCTGGGATTACAGGCGCGAGCTACCACACCTGGCAAAATTATTCAATTTATTAAACAGTATAGTAACTACCAAAAATCTGTTGAAGTCCAAAGGACTCAAGTGATTCTCCCACCTCGGCCTCCCAAAATGCTAGGATTACAGGCGTGAGCCACCACAGCCGGCCCACTCTTATTTTAAAGCAGTAAAAAGTTAGCATCTGCTGGATTGCAAAAACAGTCCCCACAAGTACTATCAGTGTTTAATCATACTCTTATTAAGATGAAAACAATCAGAATAAGCTGAATAAGAAAAAAAAAGTGAAGGTTGATTTATTCTTTTACAAAAAAAAAAAAAAAAAGCAAAGTCACAGCACGTAAAACATAAATGCCATTATAAGATGTGCCAGAAATACTCTTTACAAGATAACAAAATAAAGATGTCCTAATCCATGCAGATGAAATAATCCTTACCCATGGAAGTAATACTCCCATAGTTCTCCTTCCTGTCATCCCTATAAAGGGACTTCTGGGACTGGTCCAAATGCCCCCATTCCTCCAGGATGAAGGATACAGCCACATCAGCCACCTCTTCAATTTTCACCAACTTCTGAAACAGGAGATCTCCACTAAATTCTCATTCCCTATGTCCAAATTTGGAGTGAGGGGAAGAACTGGGCTCATTAAGAAAAGAAACGGGGAGGAACTGTGCCTCAGAGAGGATGGGAAAGGACTAGGCAGAAAGGAAAAAGGCCAAAGGAATGAAGGTACCAACTCAAGATGGGCCTGGTCACTGGCTAAAGAAACAGAACTCCTAGTGAAGGTTCAGGATGGGTCCTCTCTGAGGGCAAAGGGGCACCAGCTCACCTGGGACCCAGTTGAGAGAAGTGAAGCTGTCAGCTCCTGGCTGTCCTTCAGGGGAAGGGAAGGAACTTGGAGAACAGGAAGGGCTAAGGGAGGAGAAAAAGAGGTTTAAGTGAGAACATCTTTGCCTGGTTCTCATTGCCATCACGTTCCTCTTATGCTCAGGAATCCATAATGGCCCCTACTGCACCGAGGCCAAATTCTTCTGCCTGGCTGTCAAGACTCTCTAATTTCTGGATCCTCTCACACTCTGTTATTTCTCCTTTCCCCTAGACTTCCTACTTTGGTCAGGCTAATCCCTGCTTGCCTTTCCGCTATAAAAGATGCATTCTGTGACCAGGCACAGTGGCTCACGCCTGTAATACCAGCACTTTGGGAGGTCAAGGGGGGGCAGATCACTTGAGGCCAGGATTCAAGGCCATCCTGGCCAACAAGGCAAAATCCCATCTCTACTAAAAATACAAAAATTAGCCAGATGTGGTGATCCTGTAACAGGATTACGCCTGTAATCCTGGCTGCTTTAGAGGATAAGGCATGATAACCGCCTGAACCTAGGAGGCAGAGGTTGCAATGAGCCAAGATTGCACCACTACACTCCAGCCTGGGCAAGAGTCAGCCACTGTCTCAGGAAAAAAAAAACAAAACACCGGGTGTGGTGGCTCATGCCTGTAATCCCAGCACTTTGGGAGGCCAAGGCAGGCGGATCACAAGGTCAGCAGTTCGAGACCAGCCCGGCCTATATGGTGAAACCCCGCCTCTACTAAAAATACAAAAATTAGCCGGGTGTGGTGGCGGGTGCCTGTAGTCCCAGCTACTCAAGAGGCTGAGGCAGGAGAATTGCTTGAACCTGGGAGGTGGAGGTTACAGTGAGCCAAGATCGCGCCACTGCACTCCAGCCTGGGCGACAGAGCAAGACTCCGTCTCAAAGTGGGGGCCAGGCACAGTGGCTCACGCCTGTAATCCTAGCACTTTGGGAGGCCGAGGCAGGCAGATCACAAGGTCAGGAGTTAGAGACCAGCCTGGCCAATATGGTGAAACCTCATCTCTACTAAAAATGCAAAAATTAGCCAGGCATGGTGGCGGGTGCCTGTAGTCCCAGCTGCTCAGGAGGCTGAGGCAGGAGAATCACTTGAACCCAGGAGGTGGAGGTTGCAATGAGCCGAGATCACACCACTGCACTCCAGCCTGGGTGACAGAGCAAGACTCCCTCTCAAAAAAAAAAAAAAAAAAAAAAAGGATGCATTCTGCTTTGCCAAGATCAAATTTTATTATCTCAAAGAACCACCAAAGTCCCACATCTTCCATGAAACTGAAGCATTCCTAACAGTCCAGGGCTGCTCAAGCCTTAATGTACAAATAAATCACCTACATCCCCTAGGAGATCTTGGTACTTGCAGATTCTGACTCAAAAGGCCTGGGGTGAGGCCTGAGAGTTTGCATTTTTTTTTTATTTTTTAATTTAATTTAATTTTTTTTTTTTTTTTTTTTGAGACAGAGTCTCGCTCTGTGGCCCAGGCTAGAGTGCAGTGGCGTGATCTCAGCTCACTGCAACCTCTGCCTCCTGGGTTCCAGCAATCCTCCTGCCTCAGCCTCCCGAGTAGCTGGGATTACAGGTGTGCACCACCAAGCCTGGCTAATTTTTGTAGTTTTAGTAGAGACCGGGTGTCACCATGTTGTCCAGGCTAGTCTCAAACTCTGGTGATCCGCCTGCAAAGGCCTCCCAAAGTGCTGGGATTACAGGTGTGAGCCACCGTGCCCAGTGCCTAGTTTGCACTTCTAATAAGCTCCCAGGTGATGCCAGTGCCACTGCTTCCTGGACCACTCTTGGATTACCATGGCCTCAGAAATCCCTTCCAGAATTTCCATGGTTAGTTTCTATTCAGTCAAGAAGTATGTATTAAATCTACTCTCTCTCTCTGTCTGCCTATCTCAGGAATAGACAGAACAATTCTTACCTTGGAAAACTGTCTAATGCAAGCTTGTCCAACCCATGGCCCATGGCCCAGGATGGCTTTGAATGTGCCCCAACACAAATTTGTAAACTTTCTTTTTTTTTTTTTGAGACAAGGTCTCACTCTGTCACCCAGGCCAGAGTGCAGTGGTGCAATCTCAGCTCACTGCAACCTCCGCCTCCTGGGTTCAAGTGATTCTCCTGCCTCAGCCTCCCAAGTAGCTGGGATTACAGGCGCCCACCACCACACCCGGCTAATTTTGTTTTGTTTTTTTTGAGATGGAGTCTCGCTCTGTTGCCCAGGCTGAAGTGTAGTGGTACAATCTTGACCAAATGCAACCTCCGCCTCCCAGGTTCAAGAGCGTCTCCTGCCTCAGCTTCCCGAGTAGCTGGGATTACAGGCATGTGCCACCATGCCTGGCTAATTTTTGTATTTTTAGTAGAGATGGGGTTTCGCCATGTTGGCCAGGCTGGTCTTGAAGTCCTGGTCTCAAGTGATCCGCCTGGTTCGGCCTCCTAAAGTGCTGCAATTACAGGTGTGAGCCACCATGCCTGACCCACAAATCTGTAAACTTTCTTAAAACATTATGAAGGGCCAGGCACGGTGGCTCATGCCTGTAATCCTAGCACTTTGGGAGGCCGATGCGGGCAGATCACCTGAGGCCAGGAGTACAAGACCAGCCTGACCAACATGGAGAAACCCTGTCTCTACTAAAAATACAAAATTAGCTGGGTTTGTGGTGGATGCCTGTAACCCCAGCTACTCGGGAGACTGAGGTAGGAGAATCGCTTGAACCTGAGAGGCAGAGATTGCGGTGAACTGAGATCACGCCATTGCACTCCAGCCTGAGCAACAAGAGCGAAACTCCATCTCAAAAAAATAAACATGAGGTTTTTTTTGCAATCTTTATTTTGTTTAAGCTCATCAGCTATGGTTAGTGTTAGTGTATTTTATGTGTGGCCCAAGACAATTCTTCTTCCAATGTGTCCCAGGAAAGCCAAAACACTGGATACCCCTTGCCTAATGGGAAGGACACACAGGTAAGCCTTACAGCACAGCATGAAGAGTGCCATGATGAAAGTTGACCCAAGTTCCTGTGGGACCATAGAGGCAGGAGCACTTACAGAGTGGAGCAGGGGAAGCAGGGGCAGCAGCAAAGCCTTTCCCCAGAAAGTGACTCTGGGCAGTAGGAATGGAGATCGGGGAGACGGGGTGCTTTCCCCACAGCAGGAACAGCATGTGCAACACCCGGACGTCTCACCTCTGGAAGCTAGGGACCACCTGACCCCCTGAGGTCACCTCTGCTTGCTCTTTGTCTAAGGTCCACGGCATGTCTGGATCTCACCATCCACGTGTGCCTTGACTTGCACAGACCTGCCTGGGATTAAGCTGTAACCGGACAGTTTAGACCCTGTTAGTATTTAGATCTGGAGTCCTGGAGCTCTCGGGGCATCCGTGGCTTGCTGATTTCCAATCACTACGAAATAAGGAGCAATGATACAAAAAGGACGGGACAATGGTTACAGATGAAAGCCGAAAGCAGAGAAGGGATCTGAAACCGGGAGTGGCTAAAGACTGAAAACAGAAGTTGATGAAAATGGTGAATAAGGTCTATGTCCGAATGAAAAGTAATTTTGCTAAAATAAACCAGCTAGGATCTGGTTAACAGGGCAGAGAGGATGAGAAGCAGCTAGAAACAGAGGACAAGAGCCAGATGGAGAGAAACCCTGAAAGTGGACAGAACCCAAGTGACTCGAGGAGGGAGCAGTCTGTGCCTAGGAGAAGCTGGTGCTGAAGCAAAGACCAGATGTGGCCAGGCATGGTGGCACATGCCTCCCAGCTACTCAGGAGGCTGAGGCAGCAGAGTCGCTTGAACTTGGGAGGCAGAGGTTGCAGTCACGCCACTGCACTCCAGCCTGGGCAACAGAGTGAGACCCTGTCTCAAAAAAAAAAAAGCAAAGATGAGATGGCTCAGAAGAGGGGAGGAGGATGGATTCAGTGAGGGTGCTTGGGTTCAAATCCCAGCTCTGTTATTCCATAGCTTTGTGACCTTGGACAAATCAACTTAACCTCTCGAGGACTCAGCTTAATTTCTTTTCTTTTTTTTTTTTTTTTTTTGAGACGGAGTCTTGCTTTGTCACCCAGGCTGGAGTGCAGTGGCACAATCTCTGCTCACTACAACCTCCATCTCCTGGACTCAAGTGATTCTCCTGCCTCAGACTCCCAACAAGCTGGACTACAGGTGCCTGCCACCATGCCCAGCTAATTTTTTTGTATTTTTAGTAGAGACGGGGTTTCACCATGTTGGCCAGGCTGGTCTCAAACTCCTGACCTCAGGTGATCCACCCGCCTTGGCTTCCCAAAGTGCTGGGATTACAGGCGTGAGCCACCAGCCCCAGCCCTGAGCTTAATTTCTAACAGAAGGATAACAGTAACAGCTATTCCACTGAGCTACTGTAAGGATTACCTGTTGGCATACCCAGGTGTCCTGCACACAATCCTAGTGGTTTCCATTTCTTTCCTGAGCAGTTTTTTTTTTTTTTTTTGAGACAGAGTCTCACTCTGTCGCCCAGGCTGGAGTGCAGTGGCACAATCTCGGTTCACAGCAACCTCCACCTCCCATGTTCAAGCGATTCTCCTGTCTCAGCCTCCCAAGTAGCTGGGATTACAGGCATGTACCACCACGCCTGGATAATTGTTGTATATTTTTAGTAGAGACGGGGTTTCACCACATTGACCAGGCTGGTCTCAAACTCCTGACCTCAGGTGATCCACCCACCTCAGCCTAGCAAAGTGCTGAGATTACAAGCATGAGCCACCACCCCCGGCTTTTCTGAGCAGTTTTAAATTTTATTTTTAATTTTTTTTTATGGAGACAGAGTCTCACTCTGGCTCCCAGGCTGGACTGCAGTGGCACAATCACAGCTCACTGCAGCCTCGAACTCCTGGGCTCGAGCAATCTCCCACCTCAACCTCTGGTATAGCCGGGACCACAGGCGTGTGCCACCATGCCTAGCTAATACATATTTTTTTTTTTTTTGAGACAGAGTTTTGCTCGTCACCCAGGCTGGAGTGCAGTGGTGCAATCTCAGCTCATTGCAACCTCCACCTCCCGGGTTCAAGCAATTCTCCTGACTCAGCCTCCTGAGTAGCTACTAGGATTACAGGCGTCCGCCACCACGCCCGGCTAATTTTTTGTATTTTTAGTAGAGATGGGGTTTCACCATGTTGGTCAGGCTAGTCTCAAATTCCTGACCTCAGGTGATCTGCCCGCCTTGGCCTCCCAAAGTGCTGGGATTACAGGCATGAGCCACCGCACACGGCCAATTTTTGTATTTTTTGTAGAGGCGAGTTTTCGCCACGTTGCCCAGGCTGGTATCAAACTCCTGGGCTCAAGAGATCCAACTGCTTTGGCCTCCAAAAATGCTGGGATTACAGGCATGAAGCTACTTTCTTTTATACCAAAAAAATCGCTAACACCTTTGTTTAGCTTTCATTGAACACGGTTGAGAATTCCGAATTTTTCATTTGCTGCCTACATTGGCAAAGAGAGGAAAATTAGCAGAGGACGACTATTATCAGGCAATTCAGTAGATGACACAGAAAGACAGCTGTACTCGCTAATGAGAATGATGAAACTGAAAGTGTAACAGAGATTCTAGAATGAGTTTCAAATGATAACATCCTAGATAAATTTTCTTAAACTCAAGAATCAATGATGAACAATGTATTTCTAATTTCAAAAAGGAAAATGGCATTCTTATCCTGTGAGGCATTCAACAGTGAGGACTTCATCACACAGTATTTTGCAATAATAAGATAATAAGAGATTCTGGACCATCACATTTTGCTAGAAGGACTAAATTTGCTAAAAGCATTGTGTGACAGTATTCTTTTCTTTTCTGAGACGGAGTTTTGCTCTTGTTGCCCAGGCTGGAGTCCAGTGCCATGGTCTCAGCTCACTGCAACCTTTGCCTCCCCGGTTCAAACGATTCTCATGCCTCAGCCTCCTGAGTAGCTGGGATTACAGGCGCGCACCACTACGCCCAGCTAATTTTTTGTATTTTTAGTAGAGACAGGGTTTCATCATGACGGGGTTTCATCATGTTGGCCAGGCTGGTCTTGAACTCCTGACCTCAGGTGATCCACCCACCTTGGCCTCCCAAAGTGCAGGGATTACAGGTGTGAGCCACCACGCCCAGCCGATAGTATTCTTTTTTTTTTTTTTTTTTTCTGAGATGGAGTCTCACTCTGTTGCCAGTCTGGAGTACAGTGGCGTGATCTTGGCTCACTGCAACCTCCGCCTCCCTGGTTCAAGCGATTCTCCTGCCTCAGCCTCCTGGGTAGCTGGGATTACAGGCACGTGCCACCACACCTGGCCAATTTTTGTATTTTTAATAGAGACGGGGTTTCACCATGTTGGCCAGGATGGTCTCGATCTCCTGACCTTGTGATCCGCCTGCCTCGGCCTCCCAAAGTTTGGGATTACAGGCATGAGCTACCACGCCTGGCCTTTTTTTTTTTTTTTTTTTTTTTTTTTTTGAGATGGAGTTTCACTCTGTCACCCATGTTGGAGTGCAGTGGCACACTCTCAGCTCATTGCAACCTCTACATCCTGGGTTCAAGCGATTCTTGTGCCTCTACTCCTGAGTAAGTGGGATTACAGGCGCATGCCACCACACTCAGCTAATTTTTGTATTTTTAGTAGAGACAGCATTTCGCCCTGTTGGCCAGGCTGGTCTCAAACTCCTGACCTCAAGTGATCCGCCTGCTTCGGCCTCCCAAATTGCTGAGATTACAGGCGTGAGCCACCGAGCCCGGCCTCTTTCATCTTTTATGATGTTCATACATAAAAATGTACTTGATATATTAAAGTTTCTAAAAAGTTGTTTTTCACTATCCTTTGATTCTTCTGTCAACTATTCATAAAATGACTCTTAAAATAGAAAAAAATTAGAAGGATCCACTGGCCCCACAGGGTCAATAGTGAGATCTATTTTTCCTGGTACACTGAGGGTTAAATGAGTTCATTTAGGGAAAATGCTTAGAACAGTTCCTGTACAGAGCACGTGCTATGCAAGCCATATTGCTGCTGCTGCTGTTCTTTCTATCACAGTGAAAGGAAAGCTGGAAATGATTAGGGCGGGGGCACATGTCAAGGGAAAGACCTGACCAACAAATGGAGCCTAGAAGTCTGGAATTAAACCGAGAAAATACAGTCCTTTATCCACAGTCTCTTATCCACAATGCTGAAATCTGAAAGCTTAAATACCAAACGTGTTTTTTTTCCTTTCATTAAACTTAGGCATTGAACCAATTTGACAGCAAAATTTGACCTGATGTGAAGGTATTTAAGTCTTTATTTAATCAACTTACTGTAAAAATGTACACAATTCACTGCAGAAATATTAATGTGTGTGATTATGGGTACCAACTCAAACCCTGTTGCTAGTTTGATGTGTGGTATATAAATCATATTATCCAAAAATAAATAAATAAATAAATCATATTACCTTACTAAATCTGCAAAATGCTGAATTCTAAAATATATCTGACACCAAGAGTTTCCTGATTAGGGACTGAACACATGTCATAATATAATACTTAGCTGTTCCTTTTTTTCTAATTTGATGTGTATCTAAGGCTGGTTAATAAAACTGAGGAGGGGAGGAAGAAGGAGAGAATAGATGTTTTAAAGGTCATTGTGAAAAGCTACTTCACGTTAGATTTCAACGTGAGTGAATGAGCAGTGAGAAATGAATGCAGTTAGGAACTGGGGAGCTTTTTTTTTTTTTTTTGAGATGGAGTCTCACCTGTTGCCCAGGCTGGAGTGCAGTGACACGATCTCAGCTCACTGCAAGCTCCGCCTCCCGGATTCACGCCATTCTCCTGCCTCAGCCTTTCGAGTAGCTGGGACTACAGGTGCCCACTGCCACGCCTGGCTAATTTTTTGTATTTTTAGTAGAGACGGGGTTTCGCTGTGTTAGCCAGGATGGCCTCGATCTCCTGACCTCATGATACACCCGCCTCGGCCTCTCAAAGTGCTGGGATTACAGGTGTGAGCCACTGCGCCCGGCCTTTTTTTTTTTTTTTTTAACATAAGCATTAAGACAAGAAAATCTATGAGGGAGGCTGAGTGCAATGGCTCACACCTCTAATGCCAGCACTTTGGCAGGACAAGGTAGGTGGATCACTTGAGGACAGGAGTTCAAGACTAGCTTGGCTAACATGGTAAAACCCCATCTCTACTAAAAATCCAAAAATTAGCCGGGCATGGTGGCAGGCACCTGTAGTCCCAGCTACTCGGGAGGCTGAGGTGTAGGTATCACTTGAACCTGGGAGGCAGAGGCTGCAGTGAGCCAAGATCGCACCACTGCCCTCCATCCCAGGCAACAGGGCGAGACTCTGTCTCAAAAATAAAAGAAAGACAACCTATGACGGAAAAGCAAAAATCTGTGATACTTTTGTAAAAGACTTGTAGATCTTTTAACAGTCCCTGTACCCAGAGCTGTCATCATTTGCATTGTAGCTTTTTAATGAAACTGGTGTAATTCCTAGCCATCCTAGGAATGGCTTTCATTGAACACCAGGGACTCAACTCCAGGTCCCTGGCCTTTCCCTACTTCTAGACCCTGCAGGCTGTAGAGAGGCTGCTCAGCCTAGAGTCTCTCTCCTGCAGATGGTGCCTGCCACATGGCCAAGGCACCTACTCTCGAGCTGTATCTGTTCCACTGAATCACTGAGCCTCACCATTTTCCTCCAGGGGATGAGGCTTCTGTGGCGCTTGCTCAGGCTGGGTGTCCACGGTCAGGGGCTGGGGGCTGCAGGATTCCTGCACTGCTCCAGGTGGTGCCATCTTCCGAGGAAGCACGTCAGGGCAGGCAACAATCTAACAACCACAACCAAAACTGATCAGTACAGTTACAGAGAAGGCCATGAAAGAAATCAGTGGAATCATGGTGGACCTTCATTCATTCCTTTGCCAAATATTTAATGTGCATCTACAATGAGCCAGGCACTGATTATGCAGTTATTTAATAAACATGGTTTACTTCTAGTTAGAGAAGACGTTCATCAAACACATCAAAACACAAATAAATACATAATTATGAACTGGGCTGTGTGTTGGAAAGGAGAAGAAACTAATTCCATGAGACAGAACACAGGAGACCTATTTTAGACTGGGAGGCCAGGGAAGGCTTTCCGGAGGAAGTGTCCCGTAAGTAAACACTTAAAGGTTGAGAAGGGCTGGGCGCATCGGGTGGCTCACACCTGTAATCCCAGCACTTTGGGAGGCTGAGGCAGGTGGATCATGAGGTCAGGAGATCGAGACCATCCTGGCTAACACGGTGAAACCCCGTCTCTATTAAAAAAATACAAAAAAATTAGCCGGGTGTGGTGGTGGGCGCCTGTAGTCCCAGCTACTCAGGAGGCTGAGGCAGGAGAATGGCGTGAACCCAGGAGGCGGAGCTTGCAGTGAGCCAAGATTGCGCCACTGCACTCTAGCCTGGGTGACAGAGCAAGACTCCGTCTCAAAAAAAAAAAAAAAAAAAAGGATGAGACGAAGCTAGCCGGGAAAAATGTAGAAGTGACCCAGGCAGAGAGAACACTCAAAAACTCTCTCAGGACCAGGCAGGGGTAGCTCATGCCTGTAATCTCAACACTTTGGGAGGCTGAAGCAGGAGGATCGCTTGAGCCCAGGAGTTCAAGACAAGCCTGGGCAACACAGTGAAACCCTGTCTCTCCAAAAAATTAAAAAATTAGCTAGGCATGGTGGCATGTCCCTGTGGTCCCAGCTACTTAGGAGGCTGAGGTGCGAGGATTGCTTGAGCCCAGGAGGTCAAGGCTGCAGTGAGCGATGATCACAGCACTGCACTGTAGCCTTGGTGACAGAGCAAGACCCTGTCAGAAAGAAAGAGACAGACAGACAGACAGACAGAAAGAAAGAAAGAAAGAAAGAAGGAAAGAAGGAAAGAAAGAAAAAGAAAGAAAGGAAAAGAAAAGAAAAGAAAGAAAACAAAGAAAGAAGGAAAGAAAGAAAGAAAACAAAATTCTTAGGCAGAAAGAGAATGTCTGGTACAGTCAGGAATCATGAGAAGGCCAGTGTGTGAAGAGGAAAGAGAGGTGAGAAGGGAGATTGCAATGGTCATCATAGACTCAGGAAGTCACACTGGACAGACCAACACCGAGACTGAGGCTACCTCACACCCTTTCTGTTTTTGGTTCTTGCTCAGCCCTAGGTATACACAATTACTCTGCCACAACCACTCTCTAGAATCTGCCAATTCTGGAAGGTACTAGCTCACTACTAACATATTGGAATGTAGTAAGTTCCTTTCCCCTTTTCTCCCTCCCTTACGTTTCAAAGCACTTTTTTTTTTTAAACCCTCCTGCTACTGGCAAAATGTGGTGCAGGAGTTCCATTAAGAGACAGCTGCAGGCCGAGCACAATGGCTCATGCCTGTAATCTCAACACACCGGGAGGCAGAAGCGGGTGGATGACTTGAGCTCAGGAGTTCGAAACCAGCTTGGGCAACATGGCGAGACCACACCTCTACTAAAAATACAAAAATTAGCCAGGCCTGGTGGCATATATCTATATAGTCCCAGCTACTCGGGAGGCTGAGGTGGGAGGATCGCTTGAGCCTGGGAGGCGGAGATTGCAGTGAGCTGAGATTGCACCAATGCTCCAGCTTGGGTGACAGAGCAAGATTCTGTCTCAAAAAAATAAATAGACCAGATGCAGTGGCTCATGCCTGTAATCTCAGCACTTTGGGAGGCCAAGGTGGGCAGATAACCTGAGGTCAGGAGTTTGAGACTAGCCTGACCAACATGGATAAACCCCATCTCTACCAAAAATACGAAGTTAGCCTGGTGTGGTGGTGCATGCCAGTAATCCCAGCTACTCGGGAGGCTGAGGCAGGAGAATCGCTTGAACCCGGGAGGTGGAGGTTGCAGTGAGCCAAGATCGTGCCATTGCACTCCAGCCTAGGCAACAAGAGTGAAACTCTGTCTCAAAAAAAAAAAAAAATTAAATAAATAAAAATAAAAAAATAAACAAAATCCATTAACCATAAAATGAAATACTTAACTAACTGTACAAAAATTTTAAAACCTTCAGGAGACTGAGGCAGGAGAATCAACGCGGAGGTCGAGGTTGCAGTGAGCCAAGATCAGGCCACTGCACTCCAGCCTGGGTGGCAGAGCCAGACTCCGTTTCAAAAAAAAAAAAAAATTTAAAACCTGGCTGGGCACAGTGGCTCACACCTGTAACCCCAGCACCTTGGGAGGCCAACACAGGAGCAGCACCTTGGGAGGCCAACACAGGCTCACTCCTTGAGCCCAGGAGTTCCAGACCAGGCTAGGCAACTAGGCAAGACCTCATCTACAAAAAAAAAATTTTTAATTAGCTGTATGTGGTGGCAAGTGCCTGTAGTCCTAGCTATTCAAGAGGATCACTTGAGGCCAGGAGTTCGAGGCTGCAGTGAGCTATGATCGTGCCACTGCACTCCAGCCTGGACAATGGAGTGAGGCCCTATCTCTAAAAAAAGAAAACATGAAAAACAAAAACCTCCACAAGTGAACACAAACAACAAACTGGATAAATAACGCTTACAACTCCTATGACAGACACAATGCTTATTGTTTTTAAAAGGTAAAAAATATATAGATAAGGAATATAAACAGACAATTCACCACCAAAAAAGGGTATACGAATAATCTTTAAAAAGATATGCTGTGGCCGGGCGCAGTGGCTCACACCTGTAATCCCAGCACTTTGGGAGGCCGAGGCGGGCAGATCACGAGGTCAGGGTATCGAGACCATCCTGGCTAACACAGTGAAACCCCAACTCTACTAGAAATACAGGAAATTAGCCGGGCGTGGTGGCAGGTGCCTGTAGTCCCAGCTACTTGGGAGGCTGAGGCAGGAGAACGGCGTGAACCTGGGAGGCGGAGCTTGCAGTGAGCAGAGATCATGCCACTGCACTCCAGCCGAGGCAACAGAGTGAGACTGTCTCAAAAAAAAAGAAAAAAATGCTGTGGTCAAACAAAAGAAATTCTATTGAAATTTCACAGAAATGGTCAGGCATGGTGGCTCACACCTGTAATCTCAGCACTTTGGGAGGCCAAGGCAGGTGGATCACCCGAGGTCGGGAGTTTGAGAACATCCTGGCCAACATGGTGAAACACCGTCTCTGCTAAAAATACAAAAATTAAGCCGGGCATATGGCTCACGCCTGTAATCCCACCACTTTGGGAGGCAGAGGCAGGAATATCACCTGAGGTCAGGAGTTCAAGACCAGCCTGGCCAACATGGCAAAACCCTGTCTCTATTAAAAATACAAAAATTAGCTGGGCACGGTGGTGTATGTCTGTAATCCCAGCTACTCGGGAGGCTGAGGCAGGAGAATCACTTGAACCCGGGAGGCTGAGGTTGCAGTGAGACGAGATTGCAACACTGCACTCCAGCCTGGGTGACAGAGTGAGACTCCATCTCAAAAAAATAAAAATAAAAAAACTAAAAAAATTAGCCAGGCGGGGCCGGGCGCGGTGGCTCACGCTTGTAATCCCAGCACTTTGGGAGGCCGAGGTGGGCGGATCACGAGGTCAGGAGATCGAGACCATGGTGAAACCCCGTCTCTACTAAAAATATAAAAAATTAGCCGGGCGTGGTGGCGGGCGCCTGTAGTCCCAGCTACTCGGAGAGGCTAAGGCAGGAGAATGGCGTGAACCCGGGAGGCGGGGCTTGCAGTGAGCCGAGATCGTGCCACTGCACTCCAGCCTGGGCGACAGAGCGAGACTCCGTCTCAAAAAAAAAAAAAAAAAAAAAAACAAAAAAAAAACAAACAAAAATTAGCCAGGCGGTAGTGGCACATGCCTGTAACCCCAGCCATTTGGGAGGCTGAGGCAGGAGAATCGCTTGAGCCTGGGAAGTGGAGGGTCAGCCAAGATGGCACCATTGCACTACAGTCTGGGTGACAGAGTAAGACCTTGTCTCCAAAAAAAAAAAAAAAAAATTCACATAAATAAAATATTGTATCTTTTTTTTGAGACAGAGTCTCGCTCTGTCGCCCAGGCTGGAGTGCAGTGGCACAATCTCGGCTCACTGCAACCTCTGCCTCCCAGGTTCAAGCAATTGTACTGCCTCAGCCTCCCGAGTAGCTGAGACTACAGGTGCATGCCACCACACCCAGCTAATTTTTGTATTTTTAGTAGAGACGGGGTTTCACCATGTTGGCCAGGATGGTCTCGATATGACCCCGTGATCCACCCGTCTCAGCCTCCCAAAGTGCTGGGATTACAGGCATGAGCCACGGTGCCCAGCCTACACATGTATTTCTAAGCCAACAATTTTGAGTTTCAAGCATTCATTCTACAGTTAATTTTATATACATATATTTTTTCAATTTAAATTTTTTTTAACTTTTTACTTTTTTTTTGAAATAGGGTATGCCTCTGTCACATAGGCTGGAATACAGTGGCAAAATCACAGCTCACTACAGCCTCAAACTCCCAGGCTCAAGGGATCCTGCTGCCTCAGCCTCCTGAGTAGCTGGAAGTATAAGTGCATGCCACCACACCCAGCTAATTTTTTGTTTGGTTTTTCTAGTAGAGATGGGGTCTTGCGATGTTACGCAGGCTGATGGAACTCCTGGTCTTAAGTGATCCTCCCACCTCAGGTTCCCAAAATGCTGGGATTACAGGTGTGAGCCACCGCGCCCAGCCCATATATATATACACACACACACATACACATGTATATTACATACCTATGTACATATACATACACATATGTGAGATAGTCATTGCAGCAGTTTGTTATAATACAAATTTAGAAACAATCTCAAGGAACAATTTAAATGGAACAACTCAAACTCCTTCCATAAAAGTTAATACAATGCAATTTCAAAGAGTGAGATAGCTGTAATGGCAGTGGCATGGAAGAAACCAAGATATAAGAAAAAAGAGGCAGAAGTGCACAGTGACTTAAAAGACATTTGCGTTTTTCCAAAATATGAGACATATATATTCCTATACATACAGAATATGGTACTGCTCTGTAAGAATACACAGGTGAGAACTAGGCAGTTGAGAGAAATTGGGGATGGGAGGAAAACTTACTTTTCATTACAACCTTATGTACCTCTTTGAATTTTGTATCATGTCACTCAAAAAATAAATACAGTGGCCGGGCATGGTGGCTCACGCCTGTAATCCCAGCACTTTGGGAGGCCGAGGCGGGAGGATCACCAGGTCAGGAGATCAAGACCATCCTGGCTAACACGGTGAAATCCCGTCTCTACTAAAAATACAAAAAAAAAAAAAAAATTAGCCGGGTGTGGTGGTGGGCGCCTGTAGTCCCAGCTACTCCAAAGGCTGAGGCGGGAAAATGGCGTGAACCCGGGAGGCGGAGCTTGCAGAGAGCCGAGATCGCGCCACTGCACTCCAGCGTGGGCGACAGAGCGAGACTCTATCTCAAAAATAAATAAATAAATAAATAAATACATACATACATACATACATACAGTAATTTAAAAAATAAATAAAATCGCAGACTGTCTTCTACACGTTAACACACTTCTCTTTGCTGGAGTGGCAGGAAGTCACAGGGTACCTAATCCCAGGAGAACAAAAGAATATGAATGAAGCACCAGAGGACTAAGAATCTCACCCTTGCTCAGCAGATCGTTCACTCCTCTCCTTCATTGCTCATATAGCTTCTCTTTGACTCACCTGCTGTCTGCGTTCCTCAAGTTCTCGCTGTATATTTTCTATCACGGCCACCGCCTCTTCTCCACTTTCAGGGTGATGTTCCCTCACCCAGGGCTGGAACTCTTCAGGCAGGATGGTCAGGAACTGCTCCAGCACCAGCAGCTCCAGGATCTGCTCCTTCGTGTGCAGCTCGGGCCTCAGCCACTCACAGCAGAGCACCCGGAGTTGGCTGAGAGCCTCCCGGGGTCCTGAAGCCTCATTGTACTGGAAGTGCCTGAAGCGCTGGTAAAAAGTCTCAAACGTTGGCGGGTTGTACTCCTGCATCCAGGTGCAGTCTTCTTCTTCCACCTTCACTATGAAAAGGTCTTCCTGCTCCTGGGAAGTCTCAGCTGGGGGGTCTAAGTCTATAACTTCTCGGGATTCGGTCATTATCATTCCAACTCAGAGGGAAGTCCTGGAGGCTGGCTGTTTTACACTGAACCAATTGGTTTTCTGCTCTTTAAGATCTTCTGAACGACACTTTCAGTAGCATGCAACCTACTGATGTATTGCGAATCATTATCAGCAAAGACAGATGGCAAAGAGGTCATCTATACTAAAGATGACCACTCGACAAAGTAATTTACTTAAACATAGGTACTACAAGGTAGCCATCACTTCACCCACAAAATCATAAGGAATATCCCCAATATTTTAAAAGTGTAAAAGAGAGCCATACAAATCAGACATCAGGCCCAACCTAAAACACAGTTTTAGAGTGAAGAACTTTACATTCCATATAAATAACGGGACGAGACGAACTAGTCCAGACGCAGCCGCTCTTTCTGTCTACCATAAGACAAACTTAAGTCGGAGTAAGGGTGAAAATCATTATAATGGTCAAAACTGAGCCTGTCCTCTAAGCTACAAGAGCTTGACAGGCCAAGGGGAGACTCCATCGGTCCCAAAGAGAAGCAGCGTTTATAAGGTACAGATCTGGACCTGGATTCCTCAGAATGGCCCCTGACCCCGAGATACAGACTGTGGCCCGGTCAAGGTTAGGGACAGGACCCCCGTCCAGTCACGAAGCCCCTGCCCCCTCCCCTCAAGGTCCAACTCTAGGGGAGCTCTCCTGGAACATCAAGCTCCCCGCAGCCGAGGCTGGGAAGATGCAGTTCTTCCCACGGAGAGAAACCGAAGCCGACACTTCCCAACACTTCCTCGCCGGAAGTAACCAAGTCCAATCTTGCCCTGTCCAACGGGGTTAAACCGTTAGATCCCACCCCCCCCCCGAAAGCACTTCCGCGTCCTCTCTAGGAATCCCGGAGGACCTCGCCTCGCATGGGGGGCGTACCAATCGGCGGGGAGATGGGACGCGGGCCCCGAGTCCCAGCCCACCCTCAGTGACTCGGACGTCCCCAGGGCCCCCGAAGCCGCTCGCACAGCATCACCAAAGTGGGGAGGCAAACGGAGCCACTCTCTCCCATGCTCCATCCCAAGGCCATTCAAACAGCCCAAGCTCCTCCCCTTTCCGTGGGACGGGGATGGGAGCGGGGCCTCCAGAGTGGGGCTGACGTTGCTCGTGTCTGATTGGCCGGGGAGCTTTCGCCTTCCCCCACCCCCAACGCCCTGCGCCCCGATTCGAGGTAGGTCTGTACCTTGCTGATAGCCCGCAAACCTCGCTTATGTTTAATTTGGGACCCTTAGGTTTTCTTCACCCGCATCCTCGCTACTCTCACTACCCACTTTCCAAACACACCCACCTCTTGACCACCGCAGTCGGTCAGAGGGCCGACATCTTCAACGTCACACCCGCAAGTCGCAGGGGCCAGCGGCTCCCGGGACTACATCTCCCAGGAGGTGGCGCGCGGGACTCGCCGGTTGGCCAATGGGGAGCGGCTCTCTTTGCAGCCTCGGTCTCGCGAGCCTATCAGAAGGTGGCAGGACCGGGAGTCGTGTCCTCGGGAGCCAGGGCTGGAAGGCTGAGAGTGGGCGGAGGAAGCGGGGCAACCCTTTGAAGAGAGGGGCGTTGCTTACGCAGGCCTTCCCTGGCCAAGGGGGTCTCGTCCTTAATGATACCTCTTTTCAGCCGGGCGCGGGGTCCCACGCTTGTAAGCCTAGCGAGTGGACAGGCTGAGGAAGCAGGATAGCTTGAGCCCAAGAGTTCGAGACCAGTTTGGGCAACATAGCGAGACCCCCGTCTATTAGTAATACCCTTCCTTGGCCCGGCTCGGTGACTCACACCTGTAATGCCAGCACTTTGGAAGGCCGAGGTGGGTGGATCACCTGAGGCCAGGAGTTCGAGACCAGCCTGGCCAACATGGTGAAACCCCGTTTCTACAAAAAAATACAAAAACTTAGCTGGGCGTGGTGGCGTGAGCCTGTAATCCCAGCTACTTGGGAGGCTGAGGCAGGAGAATCACTTGAACCCGGGAGGCTGAGGTTGCAGTGAGCCGGGATCGCACCATTGCACTCCAGCCTGGGCAACATAGTGAGACCCCATCTCTTAGTAATAATCTCTCCTGGGTTTTTTTTTTTTTTTTTTTTTGAGACGGAGTCTGGTTGTCCCCCAGGCTGGAGTGCAATGGCACGATCTCGGCTCACTGTAACCTCTGCTCCCAGGTTCGAGCAATTCTCCTGCCTCAGCCTCTCGAGTAGCTGGGATTACAGGCACGCTCACCACGCCCGGCTTATTTTGTATTTTTAGTAGAGACGGAGTTTCCCCATGTTGGCCAGACTGGTTTCGAACTCCTGACCTCAAGTGATGCGCCCGCATCGGCCTCCCAGTGCTCTCCTTTTCATATGGTGCTTTATAGTTTCCAAGCCCCAGCCCTCCCCTCCACCCCCGCCCTGCGCCCGGCGCAGTTTACAAAGTTGATGGGCAGGCAGGAGAAGAGTTACTGTTGCCACTGTTTTACAGGCGCGAAGGAAGGAACTGCTGTGAAAGTGCAGCATTTGCAAAAAGATGAGAAGATATTTAGAAGTTAAAGGTCTCTTTTCAGGGAGCCCAAAATCTTGCATTGTAAGTAGCTCCTATCTAGGACTGAACCCCTGGTGAATGTTTGCAATGCCTGTATTTTGTGTGTTAGTGAGTTGGTAAAGAATTTTGCACCAATGGCTTAATTTTGTTGCTCGTATAAAGTTGTTTAATGTCTATGAAAGTTGTTCCAGATGGGCATGGTGGCTCACGCCTGTAATCCCAACATTTTGGGAGGCCCAGGTGAGAGGATCACTAGAATCCAGGAGTTGAAGACCAGCCTAGCCTTTTTACCCCGTCTCTACAAAAAATAAAATAAAATTAGCTAGGCATGGTGGTGCATGCCTGTAGTCTCAGCTACTCAGCAGGCTGCGACTGGAGGATCACTTGAATTCAAGAGGTTGAGGCTGCAGTGAGTTATGATTGTGCCATTGTACTTCAGCGCCTCAGTGACAGAGACACCCCATCTCAAAAAAAAAAAAAAAAAAAAGTTTGGTAGATACCCATTCTTTTCTAATATATTTACCTCCATTTAAATTATTTTATTTATTTGTTTATTTTTTTGAGACCAAATCTCACTCTGTCGCCCAGGCTGGAGTGCAGTGGCATGATCTCGGCTCACTGCAACCTCCGCCTCCCGGGTTCAAGCAATTCTCCTGCCTCAGCCTCCTGAGTAGCTGGGATTACAGGCGTGTGCCACCACACCTGGCTAACTTTTTGTATTTTTAGTAGAGATGGGGTTTCACCATGTTACCCAGGATGGTCTCGATCTCCTGACCTCGTGATCTGCCTGCTTCAGCCTCCCAAAGTGTTGGGATTACAGGCATGAGCCACCGCAACCGGCTTGAATTATTTATAAACACCTTTTGCATTTCAATAATTTATTTATTAAATAGATAACACATTTGCATGAGTCAAAATTCAATAGGGCACTTAAAGTCTTCCTCTCATTCTCTTTCTACATTCATTTTTCTCTCTAGAGATAGCCAAGATGACTAGTTTCTTTTTTTTTTTTTTTTTTTTTGAGATGGAGTTTTGCTGGTTGCCTAGGCTGGAGTGAATGTGAATGGCGCGATCTTGGCTTACTTCAACTTCTGCCTCCTGGGTTCAAGTGATTCTCCTGCCTTAGCCTCCCGAGTAGCTGCGATTACAGGCATGCACCACCATGCCCGGCTAATTTTGTATTTTTTAGTAGAGACGGGGTTTCTCCATGTTGGTCAGGCTGGTCTTAAACTCCCGACCTCAGGTGATCCGCCCGCCTCGGCCTCTCAAAGTGCTGGGATTACAGGCGTGAGCCACCGCACCTGGCTCCATAGGAGATATTTTTATGTCTAGTTATTAAACACGCCTGGATTGATAAATAGTGTTTGGTTTGTTCGGGCGTGGGGTGGGGAGGGGGATTGCTTGAACCCAGGAGGCAGAGGTTGCAGTGAGCCGAGGTCAGGAGATCAAGACCATCCTGGCTAACATGGTGAAAGCCCGTCTCTACTAAAAATACAAAAAATTAGCCGGGTGTGGTGGCATGTGCCTGTAATCCCAACTACTTGGGAGGCTGAGGCAGGAGAATCGCTTGAACCCGAGCGATACTTCTCTCAAAAAAAAAAAATTTAAATTTTATGTGGAGACACATCCTCACTATGTTGCTCAGGCTGGCCTGGAACTCCTGGTCTCAAGTGATCGTCTCATTTTATGCAAGTTGCAAGTCACCAGCAGCTTGACATCAACCAAGACACTTTGTTTTAGAGACAGAGTCTTGCTCTGTCACCCAGGCTGGAGTGCACTGGTGCGATCATATCTCACTGCAGTCTTGACCTCTTGGGCTCAAAGGATCCTCCCACCTCAGCCTCCCAAGTAAGTGGTGTGTCCTGAGTTGGTTCCTTCAGGTGGATTCATCCTCTCGCTGACTTCAAGAATGCAGCCTCGGCTGGGCGCAGTGGCTCACGCTTGTAATCCCAGCACTTTGGGAGGCCGAGGCGGGCGGATCACGAGGTCAAGAGATCGAGACCACGGTGAAAACCCGTCTCCACTAAAAAATAAAAAAAATTAGCCGGGCATGGTGGCGGGCGCCTGTAGTCCCAGCTACTCGGAGAGGCTGAGGCAGGAGAATGGCGTGAACCCGGGAGGCGGAGCTTGCAGTGAGCCGAGATTGCGCCACTGCACTCCAGCCTGGGCGACAGAGCGAGACTCCGTCTCAAAAAAAAAAAAAAAAAAAAAAAGAATGCAGCCTCGGACCTTTGCTGTGAGTGTTACACCTCTTAAAGATGGCACCGACCCAGAGTGAGTAGCAGCAAGATTTATTGTGAAGAGCAAAAGAACAAACCTTCCACAGCATGGAAGGGCACTCCAGCAGGTTGCCTCCACTGACTGGGGTGGGAGCTTTTAGTCTCTTATTTGTCCCCTCCCATGTCCTGTTTCTGTCCTATCAGAATGCTCTTTTTTCCATCCTCCCTGCGATTGGCTGCTTTTAGAATTCTGCTGATTGGTCCATTTTACAGAGTGCTGATTGGTGCATTTTACAAACCTCTTGCTAGCTACAGAGCACTGATTGGTGCATTTTTACAAACCTCTTGTAAGACAGAAAAGTTGTCCAAGTCCCCACTGGACCCAGGAAGTCCAACTAGCTTCATCTCTCACTGGGACTACAGTTGCACACCACCACACCCAGCTAATTTTTTATTTTTTGTAGAGATTGGGGTCTCCAATTCCTGGCTTCAAGCGATCTTCCCCCCTCAGCCTCCCAAAATGCTGGGATTACAGGCATACGCCACTGAGCCAGGCCAGGACACATCTTTGAGCCTCAATTTCCTCATCTTTGTTAGGATCAAAGTCATTAACATCTGATGTACATGGAAGCACTTAGTTTTTTTTAAAAAACAAAACTTTTTCCAACCGGGCACAGTGGCTCACGCCTGTAATCCCAGCACTTTGGGAGGCCGGGGCAGGCGGATCACGAGGCTTCAGGAGTTCCAGACCAGCCTAACCAACATGGTGAAACCCCGTCTCTACTAAAATACCAAAAGTAGCCGGGCATGGTGGCGCGCTCCTGTAGTCCAAGCTACTCAGGAGGCTAAGACAGCCTGGCGACAGAGCGAGAGTCCGCCTCAAAAAATAAAAAAAAAAACAACTTTGTCCAACCAAGGCAATATAGTGAAACCCCGTCCCCACAGAAAAATTAATAAAGCCGGGCGTGGTCGCGCGCACCTGGAGTCCTAGATACTTGGGAGGCTGAAGCTGGAGAATTGCTTGAACGCGGGAGACAGAAGTTGCAGTGAGCTGAAATCGCGCCTCTGCAGTCCAGCCTGGGCGACAGAGCCAGACCTTGTCTATTTAATCCTGAAGGTTCCCGCCCTTGCCGGAGATCGGCCACCGGCTCGGACGCCAGTATTTCCCAGGGATGCGGGAATCCGTCGAGACCCGCTGCGTCGGGCGGGGCTAGGACGATAAACCAGCGAGATGTACCTCACTCTATCAGGCGCTTAGAGAGGCCCCGGAAATGCAGGGAAAGGTGCCGCAAGGCGTCGATGACGCACTTCCGGGACGGGATGTTTTCCGTTGCTTGACGGAGGGAGTTGTAGGCGCAAAGCTGAGAAAAGGAGAAAGTGTGGGAGACGGGCCTGGTGTAGTGGGGCCTGGTGTTTGGGACCGGAGGGTGTTGAGGGCGGATGAGTTCCTTGGGTTTGCTCTTCACCTGAAAAGAAGACTCCAGGAAGGGCAGCACATGCCAGAGAAAGATGAATTCCAGCTTGACCGCCCAGAGGCGCGGCAGTGACGCCGAGTTGGGACCCTGGGTGATGGCTGCGAGGTCCAAGGACGCAGCGCCGTCCCAACACGACGGACTTTTGCCCGTGAAAGTGGAGGAAGACTCACCCGGAAGTTGGGAGCCCAGCTATCCCGCGGCTTGGACGGACCCCGAAACTTCTCGACTGCACTTTAGGCAGCTGCGTTACCAGGAGGTGGCTGGACCGGAAGAGGCGCTGAGCCGGCTCCGAGAACTCTGTCGTCGGTGGCTGAGGCCCGAGCTGCTCTCCAAGGAGCAGATCCTGGAACTGCTGGTGCTGGAGCAGTTCCTCACCATCCTGCCCGAGGAGCTCCAAGCCTGGGTGCGAGAGCACTGCCCAGAGAGCGGGGAGGAGGCGGTGGCCGTGGTGCGGGCTCTGCAGCGAGCGCTCAATGGAACCTCACCCCAGGTAAGAAGCGAAAGGCCCGTTCTGGAGGTGAGAGTGTGGAAAATAGGCGTGTATGGGGTGCTCTGCGTTTCGGAACTTTTTTCCTTATTACATTTCGTGTGAACATTGGGGTGTGTATGGACTTCCTTTCTGTAGGCCACAGTGACAGATCCATCCAGGAGATAACTTGAGTTATAGACCTCAGCATAAAGCGAACACGGATTACTGGTTTTCTTTCTTTTTCTTTTTCTTTTTTTTTTTCTTATTGTTGTTCTTGTTGTTCTCGTTGTTGTTTGAGTTGGAGTTTCACTCTTGTCGCCCAGGCTGGAGTGCAGTGGCGCGATCTCGGCTCACTGCAACCTCTGACGCCCGGGTTCAAGCGATTCTCCTGCCTCAGTCTCCCGAGTAGCCGGGATTACAGGCGCCCGCCACCATGCCCGGCTAATTTTTGTATTTTTAGTAGAGACGGGGTTTCACCGTGTTGGCCAGGCTGGTCTCGAACCCCTGACCTCAGGTGATCCGCCCGCCTCGGCCTCCCAAAATGCTGGGATTACAGGCGTGAGCCACCGCGCCCGGCCTTGTTTACTTTTAATCTATATCGTATTTCCATTCCCATACATCACAGTGATATAAGTTAAAGAAATATTTTGCTCCTACCTACCCCCAAAATTAGTGTAAATAGTCCACAGAAAGGCTTTTCAGGATTACAAGAGAATGTCAGCCTCGATCTCTGATCTCTCCAAACTCCCTGGTCAATACAAGACTCAAGAAGAGTGGTAGTGCTGTACAGGGACAGCAGGTACTGAATGGGGCTCTTGTGTTGTTCCAGGGGATGGTGACTTTCGAGGACATGGCTGTGTCTCTAACCTGGGAGGAGTGGGAGCGCCTGGACCCAGCACGGAGGGACTTCTGCAGAGAGAGTACGCAGAAGGATTCCGGGAGCACAGTTGGGCCGAGTGAGTGCTGTTGCTCTGCTGGTTTATTGCGGTGTGTGGTTTGTGAAGGGCTGGTTCACTACCATCCCTGAGCCATTATGCCATTCCCAGACTTGGGCTGAGAGCCTTCAGGTGCCTTCTGTAACGCAAGCAGGGGCCTCTACTGCAAGCAGGGGCCTCTGTACTGCTAGGTGCTAGATTCAGCTTTTTACTTTGGTTCATTTTTAATGTTTTGTACATACAGAAAACTATAAAAAAAAGATAATGACCATCCCCTGTGTTCACCACCCAAGTTTAACAGATCTTAATACTTGGCCATATTGCCAAGGAAATAGTATGTTACAGCTGTAGGTGAGGCCCCCACATAGCCTCCCTGAAACCCTTCCCCTCTATCCTTTTCCAGAGGTAGCCAGTAAGCTGAGTGTTGTGTTTATGACTTCCATGCATGTCTTATATTGTCTCTACATAGACACGTAGCTCCACGCTGTATATCATTACTGTATGGCTTTTCTTACTCAACATTACATTTTTGAGATTTACTCATGTTGATGCATGGAGCTCTACCTATTTCACTGTCCAGATACTCCAGAATTCTATCCATTTCTGCTGATGGACATTTAGGTGTCTTAAGTTTTTAACCATTACAGCATTGCACCGAACATTCTTGTATATTCCTGCATATTTTTGTATATTTGTTCCTATGTTGGAGTTTTTGAAGAGAATATGCCTAGAGACAGGCAGTAGTCCCCCCCTTCCTGGTTTTGCTTTCTGTGGTTTCACTTACCCACAGTACGCAGTACAATCAAATATTTTAAGACAGGGAGAGACCACATTCACATGACTTTTATTACAGTATAGCATTTGTTTTTCGTTTTTTGTCTTTGGTTTTGAGGGTTTTTTTGAGATGGAGTTTTACTCTTGTTGCCCAGGGGAAGTGCAGTGGTGTGGTCTCAGCTCACTGCAACCTCTGCCTCCCAAGCCAAGCAATTCTCCTGCCTCTCTCTCCCGCGGAGCTGGAATTACAGTTATGCCCCACCATGCTCAGCTAATTTTGTATTTTTAGTAGAGACGGGGTTTTACCATGTTGGCCAGACTGGTCTTGAACTCCTTTCCTCAGGTGATCCTCCTGCCTCAGCCTCCCAAAGTGCTGGGATTACAGGTGTGAGCCACCAAACCTAGCTAAGTATATTGTTATAATTAATAGTTACTGTTAATCTCTTAATGTCCCTAATTTATTAATTAAACTTGATTAAAGGGATGTACATATAAGAAAAAACATTATAGGCTGGGCACGGTGGCTCACCCCTGTAATCCCAGCACTTTGGGAGGCTGAGGCGGGTGGATCACGAGATCAGGAGATTGAGACCATCCTGGCTAACACAGTGAAACCCTGTCTCTATTCAAAAATACAAAAAAAAATTAGCCGGGCGTGGTGGCGGGTGCCTGTAGTCCCAGCTACTCAGGAGACTGAAGCGGGAGAATGGCGTGAACCCGGGAGGCAGAGGTTGCAGTGAGCCGAGATCGTGCCACTGCACTCCAGCACTCCAGCCTGGGTGACAGAGCGAGACTCCATCTCAAAAAAAAAAAAAAAAGAAAAAGAAAAAAAAAACATTATATATATATATATACACACACATATATATACATATATACACATATATATATATAGGCTTTGGTACTATACACAATTTCAGGCATCATTGGGGGTCTTGGAATGTGTCCCCACAGAGAAGAGGGAACAACTGTATGTTCATCTTGCTCTCCAAAGAGCCCATAACTAATGTATACGCCACCAGCAATACTGATAATTTTTCTTTCTCCATATTCTTGTCAACATTTGCTGTTGGCTGGGTATGGTGGCTCACACCTGTAATCCTAGCACTTTGGGAGGCCCAGATGGGAGGATTGTTTGAGGCCAGGAGCTCAAGACTAGCCTGGGCAACATAGCAAGACCCCATCTCTTTAAAAAAAAAATTAATTAAAAAAACAGTAATACATTTTGGCCGGGCGTGATAGCTCACGCTTGTAAATCTCAGCACTTTCGGAGGCCGAGGTGGGCAGATCACGAGGTCAGGAGTTCAAGACCAGCTTGGCCAACATAGTGAAACACCGTCTCTACTGGAAATACCAAAAATTAGCCAGGCCTCTGATGCCTGATGTGCAGGGGCCCTGGCACCCTGCTCACCCACCCATCCCTTCTGCTGCCCTTCACCTACTCTGGCCACACTGCCTTGCTGCTCCAAAATATGCCAAACTCCACTGCCTCCTGGTCTTTGTGCTATGTGACCACTCTGCCTGGAATATTCTACTCTAGCTCTGTAGGAAGCAAAGCTTCAGGGCTTTGCTCAAATTGCTCCCTTGTGCTGGGTGTGGTGGCTCACACCCGTAACCCTAGCACTTTGGGAGGCCGAGGCAGGCGAATCACTTGAGGTCAGGAGTTCGAGACCAGCCTGGCCAACATGGTGAAACCCCGTCTCTACTAAAAATACAAAAATTAGCCACGCCAGTTAATGGGCACCTGTAATTACAGCTACTCAGAAGGCTGAGGCAGGAGAATCTCTTGAACCTGGGAGGTGGAGGTTGCAGTGAGCCGAGATCATGCCACTGCACTCCAACCTGGGTGACAGAGTGAGACTCTGTCTCAAAAAGATAAAATAAGAAATAGGCTGGGTGCAGTGGCTCACGCCAGTAATCCCAACACTTTGGGAGGCCAAGGCAGGTGGATCAGCTGAGGTCAGGAGATTGAGACCAGCCTGACCAACATGGTGAAACCCCATCTCTACTAAAAATACAAAAATTAGCCAGGTGTGGTGGCACGTTGCCTGTAATCCCAGCTACTCTCGAGGCCGAGGCAGGGGAATTGCTTGAACCTGGGGGGCAGAGGTTGCAGTGAGCCAAGATCACTCCACTGCACTCCAGCCTTGGCAACAAGAGCGAAACTCCATCTCAAAAAAATAAAATAGCTGGGTGTGGTGGCTCACGCCTGTAATCGCAACACTTTGCAAGGCTGAGGGGTGGATCACAAGGTCAGAGGAGTTCGAGACCATCCTGGCCAAGATGGTGAAACCTCGTCTCCACTAAAAATACAAAAAATTAGCCGGGCATGGTGGCGGGCGCCTGTAATCCCAGCTACCCGGGAGGCTGAGGCAGGAGAATCACTTGAACCTGGGAGACAGAGGTTTCAGTGAGCTGAGATCATGCCATTGCACTCCAGCCTAGGCAACAGAGCAAGACTCCATCTCAAAAATAAAATAAGATACAATAAGATAAAATAAAATATAGGCTGGGTGCTCATGCCTGTAATCCCAGAAGTCTGGGAGGCCGAGGCAGGCAGATCACGAGGTCAGGAGTTCAAGACCAGCCTGGCCAATATGGTGAAATACCGTCTCTACTAAAACTAGCAAAATTAGCACCTGTAATCCGCACTATTCAGGAGGCTGAGGCAGGAGAATCACTTGAACCCGGGTGGCAGAGGTTGCAGTGAGCCGAGATCGCACCACTGCACTCCAGCCTGAGCAACAGAGTGAGACTCCGTCTCAAAATAAATAAATAGCGACAGAGTAAGACTCCATCTCAAAACAAATAGGGAGGCTGAGGCGAGCAGATCATGAGGTCAAGAGATAGAGACCATCCTGGCCATCATGGTGAAACCTCATCTCTAATAAAAATACAAAAATTAGTTGGGTGTGGTGGTGTGTACTTGTAATCTCAGCTACTTGGGAGGCTGAGGTAGAAGAATCACTTGAACTCAGGAGGCAGAGGTTGCAGTGAACTGAGATCAGACCACTGCACTCCAGCCTGGTGACAAAGCGAGACACCGTCTCAAAAAATAAATTAATTAATTAAAATAAAAAGTAAAAGGGGTTTGAGGGTTTAACATTCTGCCAGCACTTGCTTATTTCTTTGTTGCACAAGGATGCAATGGCAGGAATTTGTATTTTCATGTTTCAGGTTTGGAAAGCAGAGTGGAGAACAAAGAGTTGATTCCAATGCAACAAATTTTAGAAGAAGTGGAGCCACAGGGGCGACTACAAGAAGCGTTCCAGGGGAAGCGTCCCCTGTTTTCTAAGTGCGGCAGTACCCATGAGTACAGGGTGGAAAAGCAGTCTGGAAACCCCTTGCCCCTGAAACTTGAAAATTCTCCTGAAGCAGAAGGACTCAACAGCATCTCAGATGTCAATAAGAATGGTTCCATAGAAGGGGAAGACTCTAAAAATAATGAATTGCAGAACAGTGCCAGATGTTCCAACCTTGTTCTGTGTCAGCACATCCCGAAAGCAGAGAGGCCCACTGATGGTGAGGAACACGGGAAAAAGTGCAAGCAGAGTTTCCACAAGGTGACGTGGCACGTGCTGAAACCTCACAAGTCTGACAGTGGAGACAGTTTCCATCATTCCAGCCTTTTTGAGACCCAGAGACAGCTCCATGAAGAAAGACCTTATAAATGTGGTAACTGTGGGAAGAGTTTCAAACAACGCTCTGACCTCTTTAGACACCAGAGAATCCACACAGGTGAGAAACCCTATGGCTGCCAAGAATGTGGGAAAAGCTTCAGCCAGAGCGCTGCCCTGACCAAGCACCAGAGGACACACACAGGTGAGAAGCCATACACCTGTCTGAAGTGTGGGGAGCGCTTCAGGCAGAATTCACACCTAAATCGTCATCAAAGTACCCACAGTAGAGACAAACATTTTAAATGTGAGGAATGTGGGGAAACCTGTCATATTTCCAACCTTTTTAGACATCAGAGACTACATAAAGGGGAGAGACCCTATAAGTGTGAAGAATGCGAGAAGAGCTTCAAACAGCGCTCTGATCTCTTTAAACACCACAGAATCCACACTGGGGAGAAGCCCTATGGATGTTCTGTCTGTGGGAAACGCTTCAATCAGAGTGCAACCCTCATTAAACACCAGCGAATTCACACTGGGGAAAAGCCTTACAAATGTCTTGAATGTGGGGAAAGATTTAGACAAAGTACACACCTTATCCGACACCAAAGAATTCATCAAAATAAAGTGCTGTCGGCTGGGCGTGGTAGCTCACGCCTGTAATCCCAGCACTTTGGGAGGCCAAGGCAGGCAGATCGTTTGAGATCAGGAGTTTGAAACTAGCCTGGCCAACATGGTAAAACCCTGTCTTTACTAAAAATAGAAAAATGAGCTGGGCATGGTGGTGCACACCTGTAAGCCCAGCTATTCGGGAGGCTGAGGCAGGAGAATCACTTGAACCCAGGAGGCGGAAGTTGCAGTGAGCCGAGATCACGCCACTGCACTCCAGCCTAGGCAACAGAGCGAGACTCCATCTCAAAAAAGAAATAAATAAAGTGCTATCATTTTGATATGTTTGTATGTGACTTGGCCTGTTTCTTTTCTTGTCCAGAACCACATTCCTTGCCATTTGGAGTATATCAGTCAATTATGGATCTTCCTTGAGTATCTCCTACAAGATAGGTTCAATCTGTCCTGAGCCTCATTACAGACTGATAGTTTCAGTGAGTGAGGAATGAGGAAGTAGGGGGCCTTCTGAAATGTGAGCTGGTGCCAGGTAAGAGACTTCTGATAAGAGCCAGGCTGACATGTAACAGGGTTCTGTCCTTGTTATCTGCGCTCTACCTTTATGTATTATTTTTGAGACTGGGTCTCGTCGTAGCCCTCCAGTGGGAGCCCAGTGGTGTGATCATGGCTCACTGTGGCCTCAGCCTCCTGGGCTCAAGTGATCCTCTTGCCTTAACCTCCTGAGTGGCAGGGACCACAGGCACACACCACCACACCCAGCTTCTTTTTTTTTTTTTTTAAGAGATAGGGTCTTGCTATGTTGCCCAGGCTGGTCTCAACCTCCTGGGCTCAAGGAATCCTCCTGCCTCAGCCTCCCAAAGTGCTGGAATTACAGACGTGCCACCACACCCAGCCTACATTTATTTACTTTTTTTTTTTTTTTTTGAGATGGAGGCTTGCTCTGTCACCCAGGCTGGAGTGTAGTGGCATGATCTTGGCTCACTGCAACCTCCACCTCCTGGGTTCAAGCAATTCTCCTGCCTCAGCCTTCCAAGTACTTGGGACTACAGGTGCACCATGCCATGCCCAGCTAATTTTTTGTATTTTAGTAGAGATGGGGTTTCACTGTGTTGCCTAGACTGGTGGTGAACTCCTAAGCTCAGGCAATCCGCCCACCTCAGCCTCCCAAAGTGCTGGGATTACACACATGAGCCACCATGCCCGGCCTCTATTCACTTTTGAACCAAATCTTGCTCACTACAATTATTAATACTTCCCTAAGAATGTATTTTAGTCATTTAAAATTTGCCTTTGGCCTTAGATTGTAGAGAGGGTTTCAACTACTTCATAATCCCCAAAAGATCTGGTAAAGCTCAGTACTCAAAAGAAGCACTCTATTTTTCACTTTCCAGAAAACCTAATTTTGCATAGTCCCTCTTTCTTTCCCGTTCTAGGAGCCTGGGAGTTCAGTTTTACGACTTGATGATTTTTTTTTTTTTTTTTTTTTTTTTTTTTTTGAGACGGGGTCTCACTCTGTCACCCAGGCTGGAGTGCAGTGGCGCAATCTCGGCTCACTACAAGCTCCACCTCCCGGGTTCATGTGATTCTCCTGCCTCAGCCTGCTGAGTAGCTGGGACTACATGCACCCCTACCACGCCTGGCTAATTTTTTGTATTTTTAGTACAGATGGGGTTTCACCGTGTTAGCCAGGATGGTCTGGATCTCCTGACCTCAAGATCCGCCCGCCCCGGCCTCCCAAAGTGCTGGGATTACAGGCCGGAGCCACTGTGCCCGGCTTTTTTTTTTTTTTTGAGACAGATTCTTGCTCTGTCGCCCAGGCTGGCGTGCAGTGGCACGATATCGGCTCACTGCAACCTCTGCCTCCCGGGTTCAAGTGATTCCCCTGCTTCAGCGTCCCGAGTAGCTGGGACTACAGGCACTCACCCACACCCGGCTGATTTTTTGTAGTGTAGAGAAAGGGTTTCACCATGTTGGCCAGGATGGTCTGTATCTCCTGACCTCGTGGTCCGCCCACCTCGGCTTCCAAGTTTCTAATCATGCCTTGATCTTTCCAGTGACCAGCCCCCAAGCTGAACCCATCGGAAATCCAAGAGTTGCCTTATTAGAACAAAGACATGCATCACTAAGGAAATTCCAATGGGTTTAGTAGCTGCGTGTCAGGAACAAGTGTCAAAGACCAAATATTATAAGAAAAGATGCTCTTAGCACCCTTATCCCTCAGGAATTCTCCAAGGTTTGCGGAGCTCTCTGCTAGTCACTGAGAATGAAGACCAGATACATATTTATCATATCACAAGGCTTATTACACAAAATTTGAGTATTTCATGCAGAAGTGAATAAAATAGAACATAAGAATCATCTCCAGTAAAGCAAGTGTGCTTGTCCTTTCCAGGTCCTGTGAAAATGAAGGGAAGAGGGTGTCTGTTCAGCTCCACTAGGGGTTCCCACCATCACGGTCAGGAGACCCCTCTCTCCCTGATGCAGGTGAGCCGGGGCACGTGTAATAGAGGCCTCTGCTTGAAGGAGTATCATCAGGAAACAGCAGTCAGGGCACTAGTGGCCCCTGAAAAACACAGGGCAGAGCCCCAGGTCTTGTCTGGGTGTAGGTGATAGTGGCTTCTCTTCCTCTAGGAACTGTCTGGAAACTGAAGGGTGTCTGGCCTGGACAGCACCTACACCTCCCTCTAAGTTTGAAGCCATCTCAGGATGGCTGTGCTTTGGATGTGACTCTTCATTTTCTGTGGCTGAGTCTCTCTAGATTTGGCAGTTCCCTGTGGCTCAGTGAATTAGAAACAGTTCTCTCCTGTTTGTACCTTCTTTAAACATGAGGATTAATCTGAGTGACAAGTGCCTGAATGTCTGAACTGGTCATCAGAGAGAATCGTAAATACAAACTATGTTTTTGTTTTTTTTTTTTTAAAAAAAGGTCTCACTTTGTCGCCCAGTCTGGAGTGCAGTGGCATGATCTCAGCTCACTTGCAGCCTCAACTTCCTGGGCTTAAGCGATCCTTCCACCTCAGCCTCCCAAGCAGCTGAGACCACAGGCACATAACCACCACACCCAGCCAATTTTTGTACTTTAAAAATATGAGAGAGGCCAGGCGCAGTGGCTCATGCCTGTAAGCCCAGCACTGGGAGGCCGAGGCTGGCAGATCACGAGGTCAGGCATTCAAGACCAGCCTGGCCAACATGGCGAACAAAACCCCATCTACTGAAAATACAAAAATTAGCTAGACATGGTGATGGGCACCTGCAGTCCCAGCTACTCAGGAGGCTGAAGCAGGAGAATCGCTTGAACCCAGGAGGCGGAGGTTGCAGTGAGCCGAGATCTCACCGCTGCACTCCAGCCTGGGCAACAGAGCAAGACTCCATCTCAAAAAAAAAAAAAAAGATGAGGTTTCACCATGTTGGCCATGCTGGTCTCAAACTCCTGGGTTGAAGTGATCTACCTGCCTCAGCATCCCAAAGTGTTGGGGATTACACATGTGACCCACTGCACCTAGCCTGAGAGCAATGTTTGTTTGTTTTTTGACATGGGGTCTCTGTCGCCCAGGCTGGAGTGCAGTGGTGCAATCTTGGCTCACTGTAACCTCCACCTCCGGGGTTCAAGCAATTCTCCTGTCTCAGCCTCCTGAGTAGCTAGAATTATAGGCGCCCACCACCACGCCCGGCAAATTAGAGCAATTTTTAATACAGACATAGGATGACGTTTAGGATATCAAAATAATTTAAATGGATCTCTTATTTTGCTGAGCTCTAGGGAGAATACACTCAGCTCAACCTATTTAAACTGAATGTCAGAATGTGCTTAGAATAACTGTGGAAACAGAAGGGATATGGCTCCTCAGAGAACATAATTGACACTTTTTGAATACAAGTAGTTTATTTGTTGGGGAGAGGTTGCAACACTATAGGGAAGGTGGAAGAGACAACCTTGGGTGAGTGCCTGTGTGCAATTCATGGGGAACCTCTGGAAACTAAAACACATGCTTGAGTTTTCCACACATGGGGAGATGGAGAATTTGGTGTTTATCAAATTCCCATCAATGATTGGCTGATGGCTGCTCCCAGGATGTCTTATTACCCCACAGGCCACAAGGTGCAGACACAGTCAGATGAAGCCCACAGAAGGTGTAAGGCCAGAGGGACTTCGGCAGGGCCCATGGCACCTATTACAAATACTGACTTACAACTCTTTTTTTTTTTTTTTCTTTTTTGAGACGGAGTCTTACTCTGTCACCCAGGCTGGAGTGCAGTGGCACGATCTCGGCTCACTGCAACCTACACCTCCCAGGTTCAAGCGATTCTCCTGCCTCAGCCTCCTGAGTAGCTGGGACTACAGGCGCGCACCACCACACTCGGCTAATTTTTGTATTTTTTAGTAGAGATGGGGTTTCACCGTATTGGCCAGGCTGGTCTCAAACTCCTGACCTCATGATCCACTCGCCTCGGCCTCCCAAAGTGCTGGGATTACAGGCATGAGCCACTGCGCCGGGCTGACTTACAACTCTTACCAGAATCTAACACATTCATTTTAGATTATGGGCAACTTTTTTTTTTTGAGATGGAGTCTTGGTCTGTCACCCAGGCTAGAGTGCAGTGGCGCAATCTCAGCTCACTGCAACCTCTGCCTCCCGGGTTCAAGTGATTCTTTTGCCTCAGCCTCCCAAGTAGCTAGGATTATAGGCGCCTGCCACTGTGCCTGGCTAATTTTTGTATTTTTAGTAGAGACGGGGTTTCACCATCTTGGCTAGGCTTGTCTTGAACTCCTGACCTTGTGATCCACCCGCCTTGGCCTCCCAAAGAGCTGGGATTACAGGTGTGAGCCACCACACCCAGCCTGATTATGGGCAACTTTTAGTTCTTCATACCTCACTAGTTACTAGTGAGTAGCCCTTAGTTTAGTTTTGTTTTTTAAGTCTATACATTAGCAGGTAATAGTTGTATGTAATACAGGAAAGGCATTCTTCTTCAATCATTTTTTTTTTTTTTTTTGAGATGGAGTCTCACTCTGTTGCCGAGGCTGGAGTGCAGTGGTGTGTTCTTGGCTCACTGCAACCTCCACCTCCCAGGTCCAAGCGATTCTCCTGCCTCAGCCTCCCAAATGGCTAATTTTTGTATTTTCAGTAGAGACGGGGTTTCACCATGTTGGCCAGGCTGGTTTTGAACTGACCTCAAGTGATTCTCCAGCCTCAGCCTCCCAGAGTGCTGGGATTACAGACATGCGACACCACACCTGGCCATCTTCAAACCTTCAATCATTCACAACCCATGCAATGGTCCCCAGCCTGGCGACCACAGGGCAAAGCTTCTGTGGCTCCCTTCTGCCTTAACTAGGCTGGAGGGAATGAGGGCACAGAGGGTGCAAGAGAGTGGACACAACAGTCTAATAACCTTTTCTCTGTTTTTTTTTTTGAGACGGAGTCTCGCACTGTGGCCCAGGCTGGAGTGCAGTGGCATGATCTCAGCTCACTGCAAGCTCCGCCTCCTGGGTTCATGCCATTCTCCTGCCTCAGCCTTCCGCATAGCTGGGACTACAGGCGCCTGCCACCACACCTGGCTAATTTTTTGATTTTTTAGTGGATACGGGGTTTCACTGTGTTAGCCAGGATGGTCTCGATCTCCTGACCTCGTGATCCACCTGCCTCGGCCTCCCAAAGTGCTGGTATTACAGGCGTGAGCCACAGCACCCAGCCCTCTTTTTTGAGACAGCCTCACTCTGTCACCCAGGCTGGAGTGCAGTGACATGTCATGGCTCACTGCAGCCTCGAACTCCTGGGCTTAAGCAATCCTCCCACCTCAGCCTTCTTAGTAGCTGGGACTGGAGGTGTGAGCCACCACACCTGGCTTTGTTATTTTTTGTAGAGACAGGATCTCACTGTGTTGCCCAGGCTAACATTTCCTTTTAAGCGTTTCTTCACTACAGATTGGCTACACAAAGAGGGCTCCCATAGAAAAACCCTTTGTTACATTTATTGCTTTTCATGGAAACAATCACGTGATACACACTTGAAGTAGAGGTTTGTAAGTTCTAGTCCTCCAATGACTGCTTTCCAGTTAATATCACGTAGATATCTGTCCTTTGTGAGTTCCCTGGTGCTTAATAAAGCTTGTGTGCCACTTGAAAGATTTTCCACATATGATGCATTGGTAGGGTTGGCTTCCAGTGTGAATGACCTGATGTCGAAAAAGATTCCTCTTAAAACTAAACGTTTTCCCACAATCTCCACATTGAAAGAATTCCTCCTTTGTATGGATTCTTTGATGCTGAATGAGATCCACATTCCGACCAAAGGACTGTCCACATTCACTGCATTTGTGGGTGTTCGGTTTACTGTGAATCTGTTGATGACATAGAAGGGTTGAATGCCGGCCAAAGGCTTTTCCACACTCAAGGCATTTATGGCGTTTTTCTCCACTGTGGATCACCTGATGTCGAATAAGGGTTGAATTCTGACTAAACGTTTTTTCACATTTGCTACATTTATAGGGTTTTTCTTTGGTGTGAATCCTCTTATGTTCAACAAGATACGCGAGCTGCCGAAAACACTTTCCACAGTCATGACATCTGTATGGCTTGTTTTGCAGGTGACACTGTTTATGGACCGTAAGAGCTGACCGCTGTCTGAAGGCTTGCCCACAGACCTTACACTCAAAAGGATTCTCTAAAAAGTGAATTCTTTGATGTTGATCAAACCATGCCTTACGCCTAATGACTTTTCCACATTCACTGCATTCATAAGACTTTGCTCTTGTGAGAATTTGCTCGTGCCCCAAAAGCAAAGATCTTTGATTGAAGGGTTTGCCATCCTCATCATATCTGCCCTGCTTCCACCTTGTTTGTGCGTTCTGATCTTGAATAAGGTTAAGGTTTTGAAGGAAGCCCCTGCTGTATTCATCACCACTAGTAGGGAAAGTAAGCCTGCAACTGTCCACAAATTCTTTACACTTATGTAACTTTTCTGAAAGTTTCTCAGCTGATTCCTGCATTACCACTGATATCTTATATGACTCTAAATCTTCAGATAATTTCTGTTTTGGAGTTAGCTTTTTCATCTTGTGTCTGGCTTCAGAACCTAGCCAAATAACAAGAAAAGATGTAAATGACCTATTCACTGCAGAAGAAAAAAAGGAAGAGAAGCCAACTGTTAGGGGTCTAGGATAATCAAATGAAGCTAAGAGGTGATCTCTTGTTTACATCATCAGACTCAAGAGGCCAAAACTCTGAAATTTTTTTTTTGAGATGGAGTCTCTATCGCCCAAGCTGGAGTGCAGTGGCATGATCTCAGCTCACTGCAACCTCCGCCTCCTGGGTTCAAGTGATTCCCCTGCCTCAGCCTCTGGAGTAGCTAGGATTACAGATGCCAGCCATCATGCTCAGCTAATTTTTGTATTTTTAGTAGAGACGGGGCTTCACCATGTTGGTCAGGCTGGTCTCGAACTCCTGACCTCAGGTGATCCACCCACCTCAGCCTCCCAAAGTGCTGGGATTACAGGCGTGAGCCACCGCACCCAGCCCAAAATTCTGAATTTCACTGGACTCTTCACTCTCATAACAAAAAGAGCTCTCGGCACCAACAAACTCACTAAAAATGTACGAGTGTGTATGCCAGAGAATGTGAGAGCAGAGCCCATCACCATTATTAGAAAAACTTACTCTAGGTACTCAGTGGTGCCAAATAAATATCAAAGAGATAGCATGTTATGCTTCAAGATACATGCTTTTTGTTTGAGACATGCCCAGGCTGGAGTGCAGTGGCATGATCTCAACTCATTGCAACCTCCAATTCCTGGGTTCAAGAGATTCTCATGCCTTAGCCTCCTGAGTAGCTGGGATTACAGGCATACACCACCACGCCCAGCTAGTTTTTGTATTTTTAGTAGAGATGATATTTCGCCATGTTGGCCAGGCTGGTCTCAAACTCCTGGCCTCAAGCGATCTGCCCGTCTCGGCCTCCAGCGATCTGCCCGTCTCGGCCTCCAAAAGTGCTGGGATTACAGGTGTGAGCCATGGTACCCAGCCTAGATACATGTTTTTAATAATTCTAGGTGAAACATCTGCTTAAAAATGGACCAAGTATAGGATAGACTAGAAAAGGAACCAGAGGGAAGTAGGGACAAAAGCCAACTGAATAGAGCAATGGGTCTCAACTAGGGGTGAACAGGGTTTGGACAATGTCTGGAGACATTTCTGGTTGTCACACCTGGGGAGGTTCAACTGGTATCTAGTGGATGCAGGCCAGGGCTGCTACTCAACATCCTAAAATGCACAGGACATGCCCCCATCCTGCCCCCAAAGAATTCATCAGCCCAAAACGTCAGTAGTGCCATGGAGGAGAAACCTTGGATGTGAAAAACAGGAGCAGCTGCATCAGGACACAGTAAGTAGAAAAATGCAGATATGTCAGGAAATACAGAAGTAATATGAAAACAAAACAAAGCAAGGGAACAAGAGGCAGCACAGAGAGAGGACAAGTAATGAGGGTGGAATCAAGGGGCATCTAGGGTGCTCTAAGAGCTGTCACTTAGAAAACACTAGAGCATCTGCATCAGATCAGCACTTTTTCCTGCAGGAGAGAGAGGATAAGCGTTCTAGACTTGAAGTCAAACCCCAGTGTCCACCTCCCAACTGTGAGAGTTCTTTTTTGAGACAGTCTTGCTCTGTCACCCAGACTGGAGTACAGTCATGTAATCTCAGCTCACTGCAACCTCTGCCTCCCAGGCTCAAGCAGTCCTCGCACCTCAGCCTCCTGAGTAGCTAGGACTACAGGCATGCGCCACCACACCCGGTTTAAATTTGTATTTTTTGTAGAGATGGGGTTTCACCATGTCACCCAGGGTGATCGTGAATGCCTGGGCTCAAGTGATCCTCCTGCCTCTGCCTCCCAAAGTGCTGGGATTACCGGCGTGAGCCCCCATACCAGGCCTGTGATATATATATATATTTTTAAATTGAGACAGAGTCTTGCCCTGTCACCCAGGCTGGAGGGCAGTGGCGCGATCTCAGCTCACTGCAGCCTCTGCCTCCCAGGTTCCGGCGATTCTCCTGCCTCAGCCTCCCAGGTGGCTGGGATTACAGGCACACGCCACTACGCATGGCTAATTTTTGTATTTTCAGTAGAGACAGGGTTTCACCATGTTGGCCAGGCTGGTCAACTCCTGGCCTCAGGTGATCCGCCCGACTTGGCCTCCTAAAGTAGGATTACAGGAATGCGCCACGGCGCCCAGCCAAGATTTCTTAATCTTAGTTTCTTCATCTGGGAAATGGGGATGCCGATCTTCCCCCCACTTCACAGGGCAGTAGGGATGAAGAAGTGGGATAATATATGCCCAGCACCTGGCTCAGCGTCTGGCACACAGAAGGGGCTTCACTAACGTGCCTTCCCTTCCTCTTCCTGATTCCACTCGCCTGGGTCTCTTCCTCACCCACCTGGGCAAGCACTACCGGAAGCCTTCCTATTCCCAGCTCTCGGTAGATCCAGGATCCACTGCTCGTCCCAGTTCTCCAGCTGACAGATCACCTCAGGTTTGGGAAACTGAAATCCTACTCATGGGGAAGTAAATGGGATGTGGCCGTTAGTGAGTTACAGAGACATGGCCCGGGGCTCAGTGGCAAGCAGAGATAAGGACAATAATCAAAAGCGGTGGTGAGAATAGAGATTGGCACAATCTTTGTAAATATCTGGCAGTCTTTATTGAAAGCCTGAACAATGTTCATACCTTTGGCTGTGGTCATTTCACTCTTAGAAATATAGCCTAAAGTACAATTGCAACCAAGATGAATGTGCCAGAGACGTTCAGCACAGTGGTATTGCAGCATCAAACTGGAAATAAACTGAATATCAAAAGGGAACAATTAAATCAAGCGTAGCACATTAATGCGATGAAGGCATAAGTATTAGGCAGATATTAAAAATCCTTGTATTCAATTGTTTTTTTTTTTATTTTTGAGACAGAGTCTTACTCTGTCACCCAGGCTGGAGTGACAATCTCGGCTCACTGCAACCTCTGCCTCCCAGGATCAAGTAATTCTTCTGCCTCAGCCTCCCAAGTAGCTGGAACTACAGGCACAGTGCCCCCACGCTTTGCTAAGTTTTGTATTTTTATTAGAGATGGGGTTTCACCATGTTGGCCAGGCTGGTCTCGAACTCCTGACCTCAGGTGATCCACCCGCCTCAGCCTCCCAAAGTGCTGGGATTACAGACTTGAGCCACTGTACTTAGCCAACTATTTATTTATTTATAAATTTATTTATTTATTTATTTTGAGATGGAGTGTCTGCTCTGTCGCCCCCACCCGGCTAATTTTTGTATTTTTATTTTTATTTATTTATTTATTTTTGAGACGGAGTTTCACTCCTGTCATCCAGGCTGGAGTGCACTGGCACCATCTCTGCTCACTGCAACCTCCGCCTCCCGGGTTCAAGTGATTCTCCTGCCTTGGCCTCCCAAGTAGCTGGAATTACAGGCATGTGGCCACCATGCCCAGCTAATTTTTGCATTTTTAGTAGAGATGAGGTTTCACCATGTTGGCCAAGCTGGTCTCAGACTCCTGACCTCAGGTGATCCACCTGTCTCGGCCTCCCAAAGTGCTGGGATTACAGGCGTGAGCCACGGTGCCCGGCCCAACTATTTATTAAAATAGAAAAACACTGCCTATATATTTTAAAGCAGAATACAAAACTCATGTATAGCATGATCCAAATTTTTTTTTTTTTTTGAGACGGAGTTTTGCTCTTGTTGCCCAGGCTGGAGTGCAATGGCAGAATCTCGGCTCACCACAACCTCCGCCTCCCGGGTTCAAGTGTTCTCTCCTGCCTCAGTCTCTGGAATAGCTGAGATTACAGGCATGTGCCACCACACCCGACTAATTTTGTATTTTTAGCAGAGACAGGGTTTCTCCATGTTGCTCAGGCTGGTCTCGAACTCCCGACCTCAGGTGATCCGCCCCCCTCCGCCTCCCTCCCAAAGTGCTGGGATTACAGGTGTGAGCCACCATGCCTGGCCCCAAATTTTGTTTTAAAAAACTATGTAGTGTGTATGTTATGTGTGTGTAAGTAATTAATACAGTTTGAACATCCCTAATCCAAAATGCTCCCAAATCCAAAACTTTCTCAGCGCTAACCTGACAAAAGTGGAGAGTTCCACACCTGACCTCATGTGACCAGTGGCAGTCAAAACGCAGGTGCACAACACAGTTAATTCAGCCTTCCCCAGGGAAAAATAAAGGGACCTTCAAGCTACATGTCTAAGGTGTATATGAAACAAAAGTGAATTTCTTGTCAGATCCTCAAATTATCTTATTATATATTTATGAGTATTCCAAAATCCAAAAAAAAAATCCGAAGTCCAAAACACTTTTGGTCCCCAGCATTTTGGATAAGGGATCCTTTCCCTGTAATAGACACATAGACGGACTGGGAAAAAGTAAACCAAAATGTTAATAACAAGAGTTATTTCTGGAAAGTAGGCCTGCAGGTGATTTTTATTATCTACTCTATTTACTGATGTATTTTCCAAAATTTCTATAATGAAAATTATTTTTGGAACTAGTAAAATCCATAAAAGAAGGCAGTGATATAGTAAAGAAGCACTCTCAGCTGGGCACGGTGGCTCACACCTGAAATCCCAGCACTTTGGGAGGCCAAGGTGGGCGGGTCACCTGAGATTGGGAGTTTGAGACCAGCCTGACCAACATGGCGAAACCCCGTCTCTACTAACAATACAAAATTAGCTAGGTGTGGTGGCGCATGCCTGTAATCCCAGCTACTCAGGAGGCCGAGGCAGGAGAATCACTTGAACCGGGGAGGCAGAGGTTGTGGTGAGCTGAGATCGCGCCATTGTACTCCAGCCTGGGCAACAAGCGCGAAACTCTGTCTCAAAAAAAAAAAAAAGCACTCTCAAGTGTTACTATTGGATATGCAAAACAGTACAAAGTTTGTTGAAGAATCATTCAGTAATCAATAAAGATTAAAGTGCCATCTCATTTAACTTCAAAATTCTGATTTTGGAAAAGTATCTTGGGAAATGATCAAAAATTCATACAAAGATTTATACTCAGAAACATCTATTCAAACATTATAAATACACAAGTAAACCAACGAACAAAAACAAAGCCAAGCTCAATGTCCCCACATGGGAAAACAATGAAATATTATTATGGACCACACAATGGAATTATATTATGCTTGTTTACTGATTCTGTGGGGAAATGCTGATACAATAATGTTAAATTTAAAACAGTTTACAGGATTACACATAGAATATGCTCAGCTACTTTTGTAAAGGCATAGGAAAAAAAGACTGGCAGGAAACCTTCCAAAATATTAACAGTGTTACCCATGAACACTTTCCTCTTCTCCTCCTCCTTTTCTATGCCTTCCATGTACTTATGTATGCTCTTGTAATGCTTTTAAAGGGAAAATTAAAATTATAAAAATCCAGAGGTGGGTGGACGATCCCACAAGAGGTGGTCAAGACTCTGTGCTAAGAGTATCAGTGCAAGGGTTAAACATGTGGCCCCAGAAAGAAAACTATTTAGCAAGGCAACTCCCACAGTGGGAGACTACAGTGGAATAGGACAGGGTAGGCTCCTGAAAAGATGGAAGCAGTGAAGGTTCAGAAATGAGGTTGGTTGAAAATCATTTCCTGAGCACCCACTAACGTTACACACCAAGAAGTTACCCATTTCCAGAGAAAAGAAAGAAAAAGACTTTCAAGAGCATAAGAAGTGAACCTTTGGAATGTAAATCTACCATAATTCTCAACTCCTGGAGGTCTTACAGATGAGGAACACAGGGTGAGAGTGAAGAACACATGAAGTGTCTAGGTCTGAGCCCTAACACAACACGACTATTCACTGTCCCCAGTCCCTTATGTGAAACCCTTAGGACCAGATGTGTTTCAGGAGTCAGAATTTTTCCAATTTCAGAAAGGTGACCTGGTGTAAATATTTTACATAACGTATCATCCCCAGTAGGGTTTGGAGTGGTGCCCTTAAATACACTGTTATTTTTGTTGTTGTTTTGTTTTGTTTTGAGAGGGAGTATCGCTCTGTCACCCAGGCTGGAATGCAGTGGCATGATCTCGGCTCAGTGCAACCTCTGCCTCCCAGGTTCAAGCGATTCTCCTGCCTCAGCCTCCCAAGTAACTGGGACTACAAGCGTGCGCCACCACACCAGGCTAATTTTTGTATCTTAAGTAGAGATGGGTTTCACTATATTGGCCAGGCTGGTCTCGAACTACTGACCTCATGTGATCCACCCTCCTCGGAATCCCAAAGTGCTGGGATTACAGGTGTGAGCCACCGCACCTGGCCTACACTGTTATTTCTGAAGTTGGGTATACAGATATGCACACCAAGTTGGAAAAATAAAGACAATAAACGGTTTCCTGTAGGATGAAGTCAGGTCTCACTGTGGTGATGTCTGGTCAGGGCTTATAGCCACACAAGTTATGAAAAAAACTTTCGGTTTTCACCGCTTTTTCTGATTCTGGAATTGCAGATAAGGGACTAAGGGCTTGCACAGACACTCAGAACACAGACAAAGCCCAATCTTCAAGCTGTGTCCTACCCAGCAAGACCATGTTCCTGTAGTTCTCCAACATCACATCTCGGTAGAGGTCCTTCTGACCCAAGTTGAGGTGGCCCCACTCCTCTCTGGTGAAGTACATCGCCACATCCTCAAACGAGAGCAGCTCCTGGAAAAGTAGCTGATAAAGGTAACTGCCATTCTTAAAATAACTTATGCACAATGATTATTCCACAGGTGAGGAAACCGAGGTTTGGGAGGTAAAGAGTGTGGGCCAAGGGCACCCAATTCATAAGGAATATATTCAGGGCTCCTTTCAGGCCTGATGGCCCTCAGGCCAGACATGTGCTGGCTTCCATACCACGGGGTCAACACAATTAATCTCTAAAGGGCCAGATGGCAAATATTTTAGGCTTTTCAGGCCCTCTGGTCTCTGTTCCAGTTCCTCAAATCTGCTGTTGATTTGAGGAACAGCAAATCAACAATCTGAGGAACAGCCTTCGTGTTGGAGCACAAAAGCAGCTGTGGACAACAAGTAAGCGAATGGGCACAGCTGTGTTTCGGGAAACTTTACCAAGCAGTCCAGGGCAGTTTGCTGACCCCTGCTCTATAAAAATAACCTATTGCTTCTGCCCCAGGTTCCTTAGGAAAGAGATGAGGTCACTGGGGGGTTGGTTAATGTGCAGACTATTTACAAAGGGATGAATAGTCTCAATGAACATGAACAAGAAATGTGGAAGCTCGCAGGTCCTGGCCACCCTGGGGAACCAGGGCCTGCTAGGTCTGAAGGGGTAAGGTGGGGAGGGCTGCTGGAGCCCAGAAGGCTGCTGGAAGGGGAGCAAGACTGCAGCTGCGGCCGAACAGAATGCAGCCACACCCATCGCACAGCTCAGTGGGGAGGGAGCCGTGGGAAGAGAAACCCAACCTCAGTTTTCCCCAGGCCTCTGGAGCCCTGTCCCCCGTCCTCCAACCCACTTCATCCCATTGCCACAAGCCAAGCAGATGCTGGAGACCAGGGGAGCCCATTGCTGGAGAATATAAAAGGTACAGACCAAGGCGCAGATGCCTGGGGAGCATATCCAGAGTGGGCAACGGTGGACACAGCACAGTGAGCACAGGGGACATTACATCTGCAAGTGACTGCCCCCTCCAGTGGGCTGAGCACTGAAGCTGCCACACTCTCCCTCCCACACCACTGCAGCCCTCAGGGCAAAGGGGCCCAGTGGCTGTCTACACACTCTCTGCTCTCACAAGACACTGCATGGGTTCAGAGGGGATGTGTGCAGGGAAAGGGCAAACGTTCGCTGTCCTGTAAGTGGTCAGTAACAGGAAATGCCCACCCCCATCCTGAGAAGCTTCACGTAGCTCCCATCTGCAGGCAGACACCACAACCTCCCAAGTTATACGGACTTTCTTTCCTGCCTATCAAACCTGAGTTCTACTGCTACGGTTGCAGGCCCTTTCTCACCATTATCCAGAATGTCACTCTTTTACCAGAGCTGCACTGCAATGTCCTCAATCTGACCTACTCAGCCATCTGCATTCCCGCACCTGCACAAGGTTAACAAGCATGGGAATAAAATGGCTTCATCTCCCAGAGTCATCGTGGCATGGTAACTCCTGTCCTAACATCCACAATAGGTTCTCAGAAACTGATTTTTAGCAAAAGTATGTACAGCAGCAGGCCCTTGAATAACTTTGTTTCACTGTAACACTGATGGAAAAAAAATGGTTTTGATATACATAGTTTGCCTTAAAGTTGCAGTTTCCAAGAACCCATCAACAGCTAGGACTTGTACATTGATAGTTGGGCACCAAATGTTGCTTAAAAGTTTCATTTTTTGTTTGTTTGGTTTGTTTTTTTTTTTTTTTTTAAGACAGTTTCGCTCTTGTTGCCCAGGCTAGAGTGTAATGGTGCGATCTCGGCTCACTGCAACCTCCACCTCCTGGGTTCAAGTGATTCTCCTGCCTCAGCTTCCCAAGTAGATGGGATTATAGGCATGTGCCACTACACCCAGCTAATTTTTGTATTTTTAGTAGAGATGGAGTTTCACTATATGTTGGTCAAACTCCTGACCTCAGGCAGTCCGCCCACCTCGGCCTCCCAAAGTGCTGGGATTCCAGGCATGAGCCACTGGGCCTCTCCTTTCTTTCAAACTCAGTCTCTTCTAGGCTGGGCGTGGCGGCTCACACCTGGATTCCCAGCACTTTGGGAGGCCAAGGCTGATGGATGGCTGGAGCCAAGAGTTTAAGAACAACCTGGGCAACATGGTGAAACCCTGTCTCTACAAACAACACAAAAATTAACCAGGCATGGTGGCATGTACCTGTGGTCCCAGCTACTTGGGAGGCTGAAGTGGGAGGATCACCTGAGCCTGGGAAGGTCAAGGCTGCCATGAGCCATGATCATGCCACTGCATTCCAGCCTGGGAGACAGAGTGAGACTCTGTCTCAAAAAAAGACAAAACACAGGCTGGGCACGGTGGCTTACGCCTATAATCCAAGCACTTTGGGAGGCTGAGGTGGGCGGATCACGAGGTCAAGAGATTGAGACCATTCTGGCCAACATGGTGAAAACCCATCTCTACTAAAAGTACAAAAATTAGCTGGGCATGGTGGCACTCGCCTGTAGTCCCAGCTACTCGGGAGGCTGAGCCAGGATAATCACTTGAACCCGGGAGGCGGAGGATGCAGTGAGCCGAGATCGCGCCACTGCACTGCAGCCTGGCAACAGAGTGAGACTCCGTCAAAAAAAAAGACAAAACAACTCAGTCCCTTCTAATCACCCTCCATAATGCTACAAATTCAATAACTGACTTTCCATTATACCCTTTCATAGGAACAGTTCAGAATTTATTATGAGAAGTTCCTTACACATCTATCTCTCTAATCAGGTTGTAATCTCCTACAGGTAAGAGTTGATCTCTCAGCACAGAAGATGGCACCTGGAGCGTACAGCAGTAGGTGCACAATAATGCTCACAGACAGAAACAATGGGCAACTACTGCAGTAATAAGAGCAATAACTTAACACAGTGCTAAACTGTAACCAGATACTGCACAAAGGACGTCACAGGGTGTTTTTCATTGAATCTTCACAACTTGCTATGATAGGCACTCTCACTGACCCATTTTACAGAAAAGAAAACTGGAGCCAGAGTATTTCTGTAACTTGCTGAAGGGAGCCCATGTGACTCCAGAGGCTAAGCTCTCTACATCACACTAAGAAGGAAAACTCCCCGCATTGATCAAGAGGGCTCAATCTGAGGAAGGAGCTGCTGGTGGCAGTGACTATGCTGACGAAGCAGAGCGGGAGGCACAGCTCACCTTCCCCCTGGCTGGTGGGAACATGGCTTCCATGGCCTGGTCTTTTGCAAGGGGTGGGATCCTGGGCGTCAGGCTGAGCTGGAGAAGAAAAAAAGATAGTCAGTAAGGCCAGCCCTAATTTGAAGCTCTCTTGGTTGGCAGATCTGGGACCAGGAATTCCAACGGGGCCCACAGACAAAGCTTAATACAAAGTCCCTGTGTTTGGTGTTGGAACATGTGATGAAATGCATGAGCTGCTACAATAAGTCTAGGAATTTCTGAGGCTAGATCAATTTCCCAAGCTCTATCTAAGAGAAACTGCAGCCCTGCCCTCACCTTCTCCCTAAAACATGTCATCCTCAGCACCTCATATACAAAGGGACAGCAGATAGACCACATATAAACATAGCACTCTGGCCAGGCATGGTGGCTCAAGCCTGTAATCCCAGCACTTTGGGAGGCTGAGGCGGGTGGATCACGAGGTCAGAAGATGGAGACCATCCTGGCCAACATGGTGAAAGCTTGTCTCTACTAAAATACAAAAAATTACCTGGGCGAGGTGGCATGCGCCTGTAGTCCCAGCTACTTGGGAGGCTGAGGCAGGAGAATCGCTTGAAGCTGGGAGGCGGAGGTTGCAGTAAACTGAGATTGTACCACTGTACTCCAGCCTGGTGACAGAGCGAGACTCCATCTCAAAAAAAAAAAAAAAAAAAAAAAAAAAATAGCACTCTGATCCACACCCTGCAGCAACCAGCTCTGGAAGCCAAACCATAGCCTCTGAGGCACCGGCCCCAAATCAGGACTTGATCAATAACCGCTTTATCCAAAATTTTGCTCCCCACTCCCTTTATAGGACCAACAGGAGAAGGCTAAATGCTCCCCTCCCCTATCACACAGGATGTCCGAGTCTAGTTATCCTACGGATTCTAGTTCACCAGCTTTTCTTTTTCTAAATCTACTTATGTATTTCCAACCCTGCTCCTATAGCCAGCTCCACCTGCTGACAAGCCCCCTCTGAAGGTGTTCTGAAGGGGTCACTCAACCCTCACCTCTAGCCTGGTGATTTGCTAGCAGGATTCAGCAACAGTAACAATTACAGACTTGCTATTTTTTTTTTTTTTTTTAAACAGAGTTTCACTCTTGTTGTGCAGGCTGGAGTGCAATGGTGTGATCTCTGCTCACTGCAACCTCCGCCTCCTGGGTTCAAGCGATTCTCCTGCCTCAGCCTCCAGAAGTAGCTGGGATTACAGGCGCCCGCCGCCATGCCCAGCTACTTTTTTTTGTATTTTTAGTTGAGATGGGGTTTCACCATGTTGGTCAGGCTGGTCTTGAACTCCTGATCTCAGGTGATCCAACCACCTTAGCCTCCCAAAGTGCTGGGATTACAGGTGTGAGCCACTGTGCCCAGCCTACAGACTTGCTTTCTAACTCAGGGTGAATTTTAATGAAATTCACTTTCATTTTAATGGATGCCCCTCAAACACAATTCACCTTCCCTGAAAACAGTTTAGAAGACCCTTTGCCTTTTTTTTTTTTTGAGGAGTCTCCCTCTATCACCCAGGCTGGAGTGCAGTGGTGTAATCATGGCTCACTGTAGCTTCCAACTCCTGGGCTTAAGCAATGCTCCTGCCTCAGTCTCCTAAGTAGATGGGACTGCAAGAGCGCACCACCACGCCCAGCTGTTTGTAGTTTTTTTGTAGATGGGGCCTTGCTATGTTGCCCAGGGTGGACCCTCTGCCTTTTAAGCAAAGAGGTACACTCTAAAAACTATCCTGATCAATGGCTCCAAGGCTGGAGCAGAGGCCTCATCCCTTTCATTCTCTACACCAAACTTGTCCAACCCTCAGCCTGTGGGCCGCATATGGCCCAGGACGAGTTTGAATCCAACCCAACACAAATTTGTAAACTTTCTTAAAACCTTATGAGATTGTTTTGCGATTTTTTTTTTTTTTTAGCTCATCAGCTATTTTTAGTGTTTGTGTATTTTATGTGTAGTCCAAGACAATTCTTCTTCCAGTGTGGCCCAGGGAAGCCGAGAGATTGGACACCCCTGCACTGTATTTACTGAGTATGTCTGTGAAGGCTGTACATCTGAATGTCAGACTTGCTAATGAAAAATTAAATGGAGGCCATGTTTTGGGTACGGCCCTAGGCCAACCACCCACAGCCACGTAAGGCATTTAAAATACATTGATTTCTCCGTTGAGTTCAGGAGTTGGAGACTGCAGTAAACTATGATGGCACCACTACACTCCACCCTGGGTGACAGAGCGAGACCCTGTCTCTCTTAAAAACAACAGGCCGGGCGCGGTGGCTCACGCCTGTAAATCCCAGCACTTTGGGAGGCCGAGGCGGGCGGATCGCGAGGTCAGGAGTTCAAGACCAGCCTGGCCAACATAGTGAAACCCCGTCTCTACTAAAAATTCAAAAATTAGCCGGGCATGGTGGCGCGTGCCTGTAGTCCCAGATAGGAGGCTGAGGCAGGAGAATCGCTTAAACCCGGGAGTTGGAGGTTGCAGTGAGTCGAGATTGGGCCACTGTACTCCAGATTGGGCAACAGAGTAACACTTCGTCTCAAACACAACAGCAACAACAATTCCTTATTTCCCTGAAAAGTGTGCGCTGACCAGGAAGGAAGCTTTTTTCTCGTTCGCATGATAAACTGAACCAATCAGCTACAGATGCAAGGCTGATCCAGCTCGACTTACCCTAGAAGGAATGCACGTTGATAATGGCCAATTACAATCAAGAACACTGCACTTCCTCATTTAGCTTTCCAAGCTGCCACTGGAACAATTTGCCAGCTGTTCCTCTGCATGCACAATAAACTCTTAAAACTTTAGCTGGAAGGGACTGTTAACTTTTGACAAAATCCAAAATGCCGCTTCACAATCACGTGAACACCTTCCACTGACAACCACAGCTCATCTCCCACTCTAACAAAACCAAGTCCCGGCGTTCACCAGCCATTCATTCTTCGGACTTTGCTCCTCTCACTGCTGAAGACTTGACACCGCCGAAAATACTCAAAAGCCGGTGCCACGGGCCCCGAGAGCCGCCGCACAGGCCCGGAGCGTCCCCTGAGAGCCGGGGGTCTCCGCAGTGGCCTCCCCCCCGCACCCACGCCCCCCACAACACTCGTTTCCTTCTCCCCAAACCTGCTGACGCCTCCGAATCTCCGCCGCGCCGCCTCCACCAGGGGCTAGGCTCTCCTCTCGGGGTTCCTGGGCCCGACCCTGGGTCTGTCGGGTCCGCGCCCCTCAGCGAATCACCCCTTACCCGAGCAACGGACACAACCACTCCGGCAGCCTCAGAGCCTCTCACTGGCTCCACCTGCGCGCGCCGAGCGAAGTGTCCCTGCCAGCGGCCCCTCTAGGACCGCGGAGGCTTCGAGACTCTCTTGTCAGACAAAGAGAGTGGCGCCCGCGCGAGTGGGTCCGAACCAATCAACGGCCTCCCTCCCCGCCCAGACCAATCAACGGCCGCAGACAGCACCAGGAGCGTCACGTGACGGACAGGGCCCCGCCCCTCCTATTTAATCATAACATAATTTAGAATTATTCTATGATTCAAGAGCGACGCAATTCGTTTCTTTGGCTGTGTGTTTGTGGAGGGGAGTAAGGTTATCAGATAAAAGAAGAAAAATGGGCGAGGCGCGGTGGCTAACGCCTGTAATCCCAGCACTTTGGAAGGCAGAGGCGGGCGGATCACGAGGTTAAGAGATTTAGATCATCCTGGCCAACATGGTGAAACCCCTTCTCTACTAAAAATACAAAAAAATTGCCGGGCGCGGTGGCTCACGCCTGTAATCCCAGCACTCTGGGAGGCCAAGGCGGGTGGGTCACCTGAGGTCGGGAGTTCGAGACCAGCCTGACCAACATGGAGAAACCCCGTCTCTACTAAAAATACAAATTTAGCCGGGCATGGTGATGCATGCCTGTAATCCCGGCTACTCAGGAGGCTGAGGCAGGAGAAGCGCTTGAACCCGGGAGGCGGAGGTTGCAGTGAGCCTAGATTGCGCCACCGCACTCCAGCCTGGGTGACAGAGCGAGACTCCGTCTCAAAAAAAAAAAAAAAAATTTAGCTGGGCATGGTGGCGGGTGCCTGTAGTCCCAGCTACTCAGGAGGCTGAGGCAGGAGAATCACTTGAACTCGGGAGGCGGAGCTTGCAGTGAGCCGAGATCCCAACACTGCACTCCAGACTGGCGACAGAGCGAGACTCTCTCAAAAAAAAAAAAAAAAAGAATATTAGATTTTAATTAAAAGGATAATTGTGTGGCTTATGTAAATTACTCCAAAAATACAGTTTTAATGTAAGGAGTTAATTTTTTTTCTTTTTTTTTTTTGAGACGAAGTCTCGCTCTTGCCCAAGCTGGAGTGCAGTGGCGCGATCTCGGCTCACTGCAAGCTCCGCCTCCCGGGTTCACGCCATTCTCCTGCGTCAGCCTCCTGCGTAGCTGGGACTACAGGCGCCCGCCACCACTGCCGGCTAATTTTTTTGTGTGTGTATTTTTAGTACAGATGGGGTTTCACCATTTTGGCCAGGCTGGTCTCGAACTCCTGACCTCAAGTGATTCGCCTGCCTTGGCCTCCCAAGTTTTGTTTGTTTGTTTGTTCTTTATTTCTAAACAAAACAAAACAAACAGGATACCCGTGCAGAACGTGCAGGTTTGTTACATGTGCCATGGTGGTTTGCTGCACCTATTGACCCGTCCTCTAAATTCCCTCCCCTTACCCCCGACTCCCCAGAAGGCGTAGGTGTGTGTTGTTCCCCTCTCTGTGTCCATGCGTTCTCAATATTCAACTCCCACTTATGAATGAGAACATGCTGTATTTGGTTTTCTGTTCCTGTGTTAGTTTGCTGAGGCTGATGGCATCCAGGCTTCATCCATGACCCTACAAAGGACAGGATCTCATTCCTTTTTATGGCTGCTTAGTATTCCATGGTGTGTATGTATCACATTTTCTTTATCCAGTCTACCATTGATGGGCATTTGGGTTGGTTCCATGTCTTTGCTATCATAAATAGTGTTGCAATAAACATACCTGTGTTGGCCGAGTGCGGTGGCTCATGCCTGTAATTCCAGCACTTTGGGAGGTCAAGGCGGGCAGATTACCCGAGATCAGGAGTTCGAGACCAGCCTGGCCAACATGGTGAAACCCCGTCACAACTAAAAATACAAAAATTAGCCAGGCATGGTGGCAGGAGTATGTAATCCCAGCTACTCGGGAGGCTGAGGCAGGAGAATCGCTTGAACCAAGGAGGGGGAGGTTGCAGTCAGCCGAGATTGTGCCATTGTACTCCAGCCTGGGTGACAGAGTGGGACTCTGTCTCATAAATAAATAAATAAATAAATAATAAAAGAGATGGGGTCTTGCTATGTTGCCCAGGCTGGTCTCGAACTCCTGGGCTCAAGCGATCCTCCCATCTCGACCTCCCAAAATTCTGGGATTACAGGCATGAGCCATCGTGCCTGGCTCCTGTTTGCTTTAACAGAAAACAGGAACACTCAGTACTCCAGGTTCAAGACATTTGAACATAGGGAAGGCAGTGAGGTCAGGCCTGGCCACCCCTAGGGAGAGGACAAGGAGCTCAGTCCAGCAGGTGGTTCCAGGAATACGAATGTGGGGAGGGAGCTGGACGACAGGTCAGGCCAGCGCAGTCCCATAGGAGCTGCTGGGGAAGACAATTGACTTCCTCCTCGTTTGTTTTGAATAAAGCTGTGTCCTAGTGGCGCTGGAACTTCAAATGCTGGAGATCAGGCTGCACCACCAATGCTTCTCCAAGGATAGCAGCCCCCCAGGGTGGGCGGGTAGTTTCTGAATTGGGAAGGCAACTATTTCCCGAGCTCTGAACTGTTTTATTTATTTTTTTATTTAGAGATAGTGTCTCATCTTGTCACCCAGGTTGGAGTGTAGTGGCACAATGACAGCTCACTGCAGCCTCGACCTCCCGCGCCCAAGGGATCGATCCTCCCGCCTCAGCCTCCTAAGCAGCAACTGGGACTACAGGTATGTGCCACCACACCTGGCATTTTTGTTTTGTCGTTGTTTTGTTGTTGTAGTTTTGCTACGTTGCCCAGGCTGGTCTTGAACTCCTGGGCTCAAGCAATCCGCCCGCCTCAGCCTCCCAAAGTGCTCCTGCACTGTTTTATTTTTATTTACTTATTTATTTATTTATTTATTTATTTATTTATTTATTTATTTATTTATTTTTGAGACGGAGTCTCGCTCTGGAGTGCAGTGGCGCAATCTCGGCTCACTGCAAGCTCCGCCTCCCGGGTTCACGCCATTCTCCTGCCTCAGCCTCTCCGAGTAGCTGGGACTACAGGCGCCCGCCACCACGCCCGGCTAATTTTTTTGTATTTTTAGTAGAGACGGGGTTTCACCGTGGTCTGGATCTCCTGACCTCGTGATCCGCCCGCCTCGGCCTCCCAAAGTGCTGGGATTACAAGCGTGAGCCACCGCGCCCGGCTTCCTGCACTGTTTTAAGGTCGTATCTGAAGTCCTGTGAATGTACTATCTGAGGCACAGTCCTGATAAATACTGCTACAGATGTGAACAGCACGACCTAAGTATTGGCTCTGAATTTTTCCTCACACTTTAGCTAAGGTACCCGTCCACTGCTGAAGTACCTACGCAAATAAATCTTTAGGGCTAAAGAACAGAAAATACAGTGTCCAAGGTTGAGAGTTACCGGCAAGATATAACTCCTGTTGGGTAAAGAAAGGAATGATTACGTTTGACCCCGACGTGATTCGAACACGCAACCTTCTGATCTGGAGTCAGACGCGCTACCGTTGCGCCACGAGGTCTTGAAAGCCTAAGTTTTTTGTGCTTTAGATGGACCCTGTTTCAGCAGTTGTCAGGTGTAGCGACCAGCATGGTTTTTTTTACTCTCCTTTTATTATGGTTTGGGATTGACTAAGGGTTCTTTTTCCCTTTTGTAATGCAGCTATTCAGAGGGAAGTGTAAAAGTAAACGAAACAGGATAGAAGCAGACGCCACCACGGGGTTCCAGAATAATCCTCTTGTCATTCGGGAAAATTCACCTCCCTCGGGCTGTGGAGTCTCCTAAGGAGAAACTTTTGGGAAGCCACAATGTAAAATGTTTCGCGCAGCTTAGCGAAGGCTGGGGCGGGGTTGTCAGGGATCCGGATTCTCTTCTTCCCAGCCCTGTGCATGCGGAGCACTAAGAATTTGCACGAGGGCCAGATCAATGAAACAGTACTGTGTTCAGGCTGGGCGCGGTGGCTCACGCCTGTAATCCCAGCACTTTGGGAGGCCGAGGCTAGGCGGATCACCTGAGGCCAGGAGTTCGAGACCAGCCTGGCTAACATGGTGAATCCCCGTCTCTACTAAAAATATAAAAATTAGCCGGGCGTGGTGGCGAGCGCCAGTAATCCCCAGCTACTCGGGAGGCTGAGGCAGAATCGCTTCAACCCGGGAGGCGGAGGTACAGGGAGCCGAGATCGCGCCATTGCACTCCAGCCTGGGCGACAGAGCGAGACTCCGTCTGTCTCTTTTTTTTTTTGACTCCGTCTCTTACAAAAAAAAAAAAAAAAAATCTATCTATCTATCTATCTATCTATCTATCTATCTATCTATCTATCTATCTTTGGAATAATCTGCTCCCTCCAACCCACCCCAACCTTCCCCGAAACAACCCCAGTTCATTAATTAAAACCTTGGCATTTATACATATACAAATCACAGCTCCTGCGCCCTCCGTCCTTCCATCCACCCCAGGGGATCCGGCATCGGCGTAGCTTCCCTCTGGCCTCTTCCCGGGGCCTCCCAGGATTCCAGTGTGCGGATCCTGGGCTCCGGCGGCTCCTGCGTCCCCGCGAGTGTCCAGCATGGGGAAGGGGCGGGGGCGCGGGTGCCACCGGCCACTCCTGCCTTTTGCTGCTCTCTTGCATGTCCCACGCAACAGCGGCCCCCTCAGCTTCCCCTGCCCCAGCCCTCAAGTCCATCAGCTCCCGGCGGCTGCCTCTGCCCCGACACAGTGCAGTCGGGTCTCTTCGGTCCCTCGTAGTCTTCCAGGTCCCATACTCGCACCCCGCAGGAGGATTCCCTGGGCGGACCAGGAAGGTCCCCAGGCCGGATTCCTGCCCCACGGAGGACCTGACACCTGGGATCCGGCAGACCCCATCCCTGATCCTTCCTGCGGGGCCCTCTGCCCCAGCCCTGGGGAGTGGGAGTTCCATAGGCCCTGGTGCAATGGGCAGGGTTTTTCCTGGGGGTTCAGTTGCTTAGGGACGCAGCCCAAGGCGGGTAATAAACTCCTAAGACTACATTATACCCGCATTATACCGTGGATGGTCAACACGCACCGCAAGGAGCAAGTGAAATAAACTTTGAAGACAGAGAGTTCAAGGGCGCAAGGAACCGTTGAGAACACTCCTACCGCAGAACACTACTATATTTGCTGGGGTTTGTTTGTTTGGAGACAAGTTCTCACTCCAACACCCAGGCTGCAGTGCAGTGGCCCCATCTCTGCTCACTGCAACCTCTGCCTCCCAGGTTCAAGCAATTCTCCCGCCTCAGCCTCTGCAGTAGCTGGAATCACAGGCGCACGTCACCACGCTTGGCTACTTTTTGTATTTTTAGCAGAGATGAGGTTTCGCCATGTTGACAAGGCTGGTCTCGAACTCCTGATCTCAGGTGATCCGCGCACCTTGGCCTCCCAAAGTGCTGGGATTACAGGCCTGAACCACCGCGGCCAGCGGCCAGCCTGTTTTTTTTTTTGTTTTTTTTTTTTTTTGAGACAGCGTCTTGCTTTGCTGCCAAGGCTGGAGTGCAGTGGCTCGACCTCTGCTCGCTGCAACCTCCACCTCCCAGGTTCAAGTGATTCTCCTGCCTCAGCCTCCCAAGTAGCAGGAATTACAGGCACCTGCCACTGCGCTCAGCTAATCTTTTTCGTATTTTCACCATGTTGGCCAGGCTGGTTTTGAACTCCTGACCTCAAGTGATCCACCCACCTCTGCCTCCCAAAGTGCTAGGATTATAAGCGTGAACCACCGCACCCGGCCTGTTTGTTTTGTTTTGTTTTTTAACCATTTTTAATTCCCACTGGCGATGCTGGCCATGCTTCCACACACCTATAATTGTATATGAGATTTTCACTGCCTGGGGAGAAGGGAAGCAGATATGGAGGAGCCCCACAATGCCACCTCTGAAACAAGAAATGTAGCAGAATGAACTGAACGAGGGTGGCATTTATTTGGCAAATTATGACTACAAGACCTGCTCTCGAGGTTGTTTTAAAAATCAGAGGCCCGGCGCAGTGGCTCACGCCTGTAATCCCAGAACTTTGGGAGGCCGAAGCGGGTGGATCACGAGGTCAGGAGATCGAGACCATTCTGGCTAACACGGTGAAACCCCGTCTCTACTAAAAATACAAAAAAAATACAAGAAATTAGCCAGGCGTGGTGGTGGGCGCCTGTAGTCCCAGCTACTCGGGAGGCTGAGGCAGGAGAATGGTGTGAAACCCGGAGGTGGAGCTGGCAGTGAGCCGAGATCGCGCCACTGCACTCTAGCCTGGGTGACAGAGCGAGACTCTGTCTCTAAATAAATAAATTAATTAATTAAAATAATCAAAATTGAAGTAGCCCGGGCAGTGTGGTTCATGCCGGCAGTTCCAGTACTTTGGGAGGCCGAGGTAGGAGGAATGCTCGAGGCCAGGAGTTTAAGACCAGTCTAGGCAACATAGGGAGACGCCTTCACTACAAAATATAATTATCTGGGCGTGGTGGTGTGCACCTGTAGTCCCAGCTACTTCGGAGGCAGAGGAAGAACGCTCAAGACCAGCCTGAGCAAAATAGAGAGCCTCTACCCCCACTCCTCACCACACTGTTTCTACCAAAAAAAAAAAAAAAGAAAAAGAAAAAGAAAAGCTGGAAGTGGTGGTGTGAGCCTGTAGTCCTAGCTACTTGGGAGGCTGAGGTGGGTGGATCACTTGACTCCGGGAGTTCGAGGCTGCAGTTAGCCGTGATCGAGCCATTGTCTGAAAAGTAAATGCTCTGTCTGAAAAGTAAAAAATAAAAATAGACTGGGCGCGGTGGCTCACGCCTGTAACCCCAGAACTTTGAGAGACAGAGGCGGGGGGATCAAGTGAGGAAAGGAGTTCAAGACCAGCCTGGCCAACATGGTGAAACCCTGTCTCTACTAAAAATACAAAAATTAGCTTGCAGTGCTGGCGCACGCTTGTAGTCCCAGCGCGGCCTCTTCCCACCTTTTAAGGTAGGGAGCCCAGGCTGAGGCGCCCCTCTCTCTAACTGCAGGATCCTCGGATTTTTGCTCTCCAGGCACCTCGCCCTTCGCTTCATGGCCCTCTAGTAGTTCCAGGGTGTTCGCAGTTGTGACCTGCTTCCCGTGAGCCTCTGCTCTACTCTCCTGGATGGGGCGTGCGTTCCCCACCCAGCAGCCCTCGCGCGGTCCGGCACAGCGGACACCAGGACTCCAAGATGGCGTCAGTTGGTGAGTGTCCGGCCCCGGGTAAGGCTGTTTGGACGCCGTGGTGGAAACAGGAGCCAGGGTCCAGGGTCCAAAGCCACACTGCGAGAGAAGGAAGCTGCGGAGTTGCCCGCCCTTTGCTCAGGCACTTCGCCACGACCTCACTTGAGGCGCGCCAGACCCTACTTTAGGGTCTTGTGCTGCCCGACCCCGCTCGGCCCGCCCAGGCGCGCCTTCCTGCTGCCCAGGGCCTGCGCCAACCGGGTTAGGCGTGGAGGGTGAAGGCATCTGGGGCACGCGCTTCTGGGCCTGCGAATGCGCCGCCTTGGGCCACTGTCCCTCTTTCCGCTAAGAAATAGCCGCTTGCCTCTCCCGCTGCGACCCAGCTGCTTTGCACTTGAATGTTACGCGCAGCATTTTCCCTTCTTTTCCAAAGCTTAAGCTCAGATGAAGCTCCAGGAGGAGCTCAGGACTAGGACTGTGCCTGACATCATGTGAGGTTCGATGCATATATGTTGAATAGGCTCAGAGAGGCGAGGTGACCTGCTCAAGGTCACAACTCGTGAGAGGGCTGAGCTGGTATTCAAACCTGAGGCTTCGTGGTAAATGAACTTTATTCTCTAGGACAGCCTTATGACTAGCAGGCTTTTCCGAGACGCCCATGTGTAAATCGCTACATTCATCCCGCTGTGCACACTGATGATTTTTGTTTGTTTTTGAATAGGGCTAAACCGTGTTTTAGCCCTAGATGCTCCATAGTAGCCTTGTCAGAGAGTCCTTGTTGGGAAAGTCGATCCCATTTTACAGATGAGGAAAATAACTGTTCGGGATGTGATGTGGCCTCTCTGAGGTCACACAGCCTGATAGTGGCAGAGTTTTGATTCACCCATGTGTGTCTTAGCTAAGTTTCTGTTTTTTTATCATTTTTTTTAGATGGCGTTTCGCTCTTGTTGCCCAGGGTGGAGTGCAATGGTGTGATTTCGGCTCACTGTAACCTTTGCCTCCTGTGTTCAAGCGATTCTCCAGCCTCAGCCTCCGAGTGGCTGGGATTACAGGTGCCGGCCACCATGCCCAGCTAATTTTTGTGTTTTTAGTAGAGACGGGGTTTCACCATGTTGGCCAGGCTAGTCTTGAACTCCTGACCTCAGGTGATCCGCCTACCTCGGCCTCCCAAAGTGCTGGGATTACAGGTGTGAGCCACCGCGTTTCTGTATTTTTTTTTTTTTTTTTTTTTTTTGACATGGAGTCTCACACTGTCGCCCACGCTGGAGTGCAGTAGCTGATCTAGGCTCACTGCAACCTCTGCCTCCCAGGTTCAAATGATTCTGCTGCCTCAGCCTCCCAAGTATCTGGGATTACAGGCACGCACCAATACCTACGCCCGGCTAATTTTTTTTTTTGTATTTTTAGTAGAGATGGAGTTTCGCCACGTTGACCAGGCTGGTCTCAAACTCTTGACCTCAAGTGAGTCACCTGCCTCGGCCTCCCAAAGTGTTGAGATTACCAGTGTGAGCCACCGCGCCTGACCTCTGGTTTGTTTTTTTGAGATGGAGTCTCGCTCTGTCGCCCAGGCTGGAGTGCAGTGGTGCGATCTCGGCTCACTGCAAGCTCTGCCTCCTGGGTTTATGCCATTCTCCTGCTTCAGCCTCCAGAGTAGCTGGGACCACAGGCGCCCGCCACCATGCCCAGCTAATTTTTTGTATTTTTAGAAGAGACAGAGTTTCACCATGTTAGCCAGGATGGTCTTGATCTCCTGACCTTGTGATCTGCCCACCTTGGCCTCCCAAAGTGCTGGGATTACAGGTGTGAGCCACTGCGCCTGGCCTCTGGCCTCTGTATTCTTAATCTCAGCCTGGAGAAATGAAGAGGGGTTCAGAAAAGATGAGAGGGAGCTGTTTTCCCCTCAGTAAAATGGGCACAAGAATATTCGTCATACATGGTAGTTGTGTTAAGGAAACAACCTGTGAAAAGTGAACACTGGGGCATTTTGTCTAAGCATAGGGTTGTGGTCAAGAGCTCTGGACTAAGGATCAATCGATTTAGTACATGAAAGACACTTGGAACAGTGCGTGGCCCACAGCGAGTACTCAGTCCTTGTGAGCTGGTCATCCAGCCTTTACTTTGTGACCTTTAGGCAGGGTCATGTCACATGCCTGGCCTATTCAGCATCACCCCCAGTGAAGAAATTGGAGTCCATGTCTCTTAGGTATTGATGATCTTTTAGGTAGCGTCTGTCACCAGAGTACAAAGACAGTATTTCATGAGCACATAAAGTGAGGGAAATATGAATTAGCAGCAGTAGGTAAGATCAGGGGTTGGCAAACTGGCCAGTGAGTTGGATTTCCTGTGGCCTGTTTTTGTCTGGCCATGAGCTCAGAATGGTTTTTTTGTTTTTATTTTTATTTATTTATTTATTTTTTGAGATGGAGTCTTGCTTTTGTCGCCCAGGCTGGAGTGCAATAGCACGATCTCAGCTTAGTGCAACCTCCACCTCCTGGGTTCAAGTGATTCTCCTGCCTCAGCCTCCCAAGTAGCTGGGATTGCAGGTGCCCGCCACCACGCCTGACTAATTTTTGTATTTTTAGTAGAGATGGGGTTTCGCCATGTTGGCCAAGCTGGTCTCAGACTCCTGAGCTCGTGATCCTCCTGCCTTGGCCTCCCAGAGTGCTGGGATTACAGACGTGAGCCACTGCACCGGGCCTAGAATGGTTTTTTGTTTTTATTTTATTTATTATAGAGATGGGGTCTCAAACTCCTGGCCTCAAGCAATCCTCCCATCTTGGCCAAAGTGTTGGGATTACTGGCATGAGGCACTACATTGGGCCATTTTCTGTTTTTATTTATTTATTTATTTATTTTTATTTATTTTTTTTTTGAGACGGAGTCTCGCTCTGTCGCCCAGGCTGGAGTGCAGTGGCGCAATCTCAGCTCACTGCAAGCTCCGCCTCCCGGGTTCATGCCATTCTCCTGCCTCAGCCTCTCCGAGTAGCTGGGACTACAGGCACCCGCCACCACGCCCGGCTAATTTTCTGTATTTTTTAGTAGAGACGGGGTTTCACCGTGGTCTGGATCTCCTGACCTCGTGATCCGCCCACCTCGGCCTCCCAAAGTGCTGGGATTACAAGCGTGAGCCACCGGGCCCGGCCCATTTTCTGTTTTTAAAAAGATTGTTTAAAAATAAAATAGACTATGCTATGGAGACCTTATGTGGCCTGCAAATCCGAAAATCGTTATTCTCTGGACAACCCCCAGGTTGGAGTTAGCACTCAGGAGAGACTTGCTATTTCCACGTGGCTTCATAGTAATGAACAGTATGTTTCCTCTCAAGGATCTGTGGTTGTTCTACAACCATTACTGAGAATCAGTCGTGTACCGAGAAGTGGCGGGGATATTCCCACCTTCAGGTAGCTCATAATCAGGCAGAAAGGTGGTAATAGTTCTCATTTACATAGTACCTAGGGCCAAGTACCAAGGATTTCACAAAAGAGGAAACTGAGAAGGAGTAGTACCTTGCCCAAGGGTACACATCTACAAAATGGCACTAAACCCAGAATGGCGCTAGACCGCAGGGTCTGCTCTGTCTCTGAACTCTACTGGGTCTCTTTATGTGACCCAGTGATTGCAGATGGAAGCTTCAGTGCTGCAGAGGAGCAGGTGTGTGTAGAGTTGGGGTGGGAGTTCCAATAGGGCAACCAAGGACTGAGGCCTTCCTCTGCCTTCCAGTGAAAGAGAAATTCGTGGAATAAGTATAGATGAATCTCAGATGAACTGGTTAGTCCCTTGCAGTGGCGCGATCTTGGCTCACTGCAACCTCTACCTCCCAGGTTTAAGCGATTGTCCTGTCTCAGCCTCCCGAGTAGCGGGGACTACAGGCACACACCACCATGCCCAGCTAATTTTTGTATTTTTAGTAGAGATGAGGTTTCACTATGTTGGCCAGGCTGGTCTTGAACTCCTGACCTCATGATCTGCCTGGCTTGACCTCCCACAGTGCTGGGATTACAGGCGTGAGCTACCATGCCCTGCCAAAGGTGTTAGGTTTTTGTTTGTTTGTTTATTTTTGACACGGATTCTTGCTCTGTCACCTAGGCTAGAGTGTAGTGGCACAATCTCAGCTCACTGCAAGCTCCGCCTCCCAGGTTCACGCCATTCTTCTGCCTCAGCCTCCCTAGCAGCTAGAACTACAGGCGCCCGCCACCACACCTGGCTAATTTTTTTTTTTTTTTTTTTTTTTTTTTTTTTTTTTTTAGTAGTGATGGGGTTTCACCATGTTAGCCAGGATGATCTCAATTTCCTGACCTCATGATCTTTCCACCTCAGCTTCCCAAAGTGCTGGGATTACAGGGGTGAGCCACCGCGCCCGGCCCCAGATGTGTTAGTTTTAAGGAAACACCCTTGTCTTCATAATACAGAGATAGAACTAGGAAGAAAAACAAGTTGTAAATTGTTGGCTTTTTTCTCCTGTGATGTGCCAGGCTCCATGCCAGCCACTGAACATGGTAACGAGATGCAGAATATGTCTGCATAGTTTATGTGAATGTGAAAAAATGGCTTCACTGGATCAGGAAGTGAGTTTTCTGGCCTGGTGCAGTGGCTCATGCCTGTAATCCCAGCACGTCAGGAGGCCGAGGTGGGCAGATCGCCTGAGGTCAGGAGTTCGAGACCAGCCTGGCCAACATGGTGAAACCCCGTCTCTACTAAAAATACAAAAATTAGCTGGGTGTCGTATGCATGCCTGTAGTCCCAGCTACTCAGGAGGCTGAGGCAGGAGAATCGCTGGAACCAGGAGGCGGAGGTTGCAGTGAGCCGAGATCATGCCACTGCATTCCAGCCTGGGCAAGTGCAGTGGCGTGATCTCATGGTGCAGTTTCACCATGTTGGCCAGGCTGGTCTCAGACTCCTGACCTCAAGTGATCTGCCTGCCTCGGCCTCCCAAAGTGCTGGGATTACAGTGTGAACCACTGTGCCCGGCCTCCCTCAGCAGACTCTTGAGGCTGATCCTGACAGAGCCTTAGTCTTTCCTTTGATCCCAAAATGGAGAAGAAACCTTGGGATTATTTAATCTGGCTCCACTTGTGGTTATCTTTGAGAAGGCACCGTGGTCCTAGACTCTTTGCCCTCAATAGGACACCTGCTAAAAGCTTTTTAAAACTGATCATTAGCTGGGTGTGGTGGCACACACCTGTAGTCCCAGCTGTTCAGGAGGTTGAGGCAGGAGGGTCACTTGAGTCCAAGAGGCTCAGTGAGGCTGCAGTGAGCTGTGACCACACCTGTGAATAACCAGTGCACTCCAGCCTGGGTAATGGAGTGAGACCCTGTCTCTCAGAAATAAATAAATAAATCTTTGCAGGGAGAACAGGGGAGACGATTCCTTTCTTAAATGCATCTCCTGGACGCCCACAGCCCCACCCACTCCCTGGCCCTCCATAGTCTCCTCCTGGGCCCAAATGTGAGGACAGTGCAGCCTCAGCCAGGAGCCCTTCTGATTCCTTGTTCTCAGACTCCCATTGGAATACAATCTGGGGCCGTTCAGTCATATGGAGTGGTTTTTCCTCACTTGACTTCTCGGAATGTGTTATCTCTTATTTTTATCTCTGGAAATTGTTGGTGTCTGTGGTCCCAGGATGCTGGAGGTGGAAATCCCTTGGGTTTCTTTCATTATACTTGCTCGGGCTGGCCCATCTGGTGAGTCTGAGAGCTGTGTGAACCCAGTTGCTGTTTGAAGCCCTTCCCCAGTAAACAAGTGCGTCAAGTCTGAGTGAGACCCTTGAGGGCACCATCACACCGCTCTCCTTCCACATCCCCTCTTGTACATTCTCCAGCCACACATCCCCAGGGTTGGACAGGGCACCCTCATTTTGGCTTCAGGGATATAGGAGGGCCAGTCCTGACCCCACGTTGTGTGTGTGACTTTGGTCACGTGGCCCAACCTCTCTGAGTCTATCCCTCCTCCCCTCCTGTAAGGTAAAGACATGAACTGCTTGTTGTGAAGATGAAATAAGCTAACAATGTCAAGTAAATGTTAGCTTTGCAGTAATCTTCCTGTCCTCCATGTTACTGCTTTCTTTGAGACCCTTTTCTGGAGTTACTCCCAGCAAGCTGTTACTCAGACGTCCTGTTGGTTAATAAAGCTGTCCCTGCAGCAGTTCTGCTATTGTATAGACTCAGTCTTAAAATAGTGGGCTTGATGTGATGTATTTCTTCATAATATTGTGTATGTGCAGCCTCTGTGTAATTGCATTATGCACCTTTATTGCATAGTTGAAGTAGTGGCAGGAAAGGATGCCATGTGTGTTACTGGGAGATTATTCAGTGGGTATTTTTTCTCACTCTTCCGTTTCAGTATCAGTGAAGGACAAGAAACTTCTGGAGGTCAAACTGGGGGAGCTGCCAAGCTGGATCTTGATGCGGGACTTCAGCCCTAGTGGCATTTTCGGAGCGTTTCAAAGAGGTCAGAGCCTTGTGGATGTCTGTAAATGAAAGCAAATCTCTGGGTCTTCAGATCTCTTTTTTGCCATGAATTAATTTGGGCAATGAAGGCTTTGTTGTCTGAAAGCAGTAAGTTATATAGAGGAGGACAGGGAGGGATGCTAGGCCTTGGACTTCCATGGTTGATTGGCCCTTTCAAAGGCCTATCTTGGCCTGGTGCGGTGGCTCATGCCTGTAATCCCAGCACTTCGGGAGGCCGAGGTGGGAGGATTGCTTGAGCCGAGTTTTAGACCAGCCTAGGCAATATGGAGAGACCCCATCTCTATAAAAAAAAAAACACAAGAAAAATTAGCTGGGTGTGGTGGTGCATGCCTGTAGTCCCAGCTACTCAGGAGGCTACAAGCTCAAGGCCAAAGGGGAAAGGTGGAATCCAGGTGGACCTAGTTCAGGAGGTGGTATGTGTTTATAGTTCAGGCTATGGAGATTAGAGACCTTACTGGCATTTGTGCTTGTCATCTTTATCAGCCAGTGAATGCAGGGCGAGGGGCCTAAACAGCCAGAGCAGGACTAGGTCCCTGAATGTCAGCCAGACTCAACTGTGTGCTCAACTTCACTCAAATGTGAAACCCAGCAGGGCAGTGAGCGCCTCTTGCGTTTGCAGGTTACTACAGGTACTACAACAAGTACATCAATGTGAAGAAGGGGAGCATCTCGGGGATTACCATGGTGCTGGCATGCTACGTGCTCTTCAGCTACTGCTTTTCCTACAAGCATCTCAGTGAGTGCCTCTGCGGCATCTTGCCTTCAGTTCCCATGAGAGGGTGGTGGTGACTGATTTCATTAGATACAGCAGCCCACCTTCTTCCAAGGCTGAGGGACTTTTAGTAAGTTCTTTATGTTTCCACCTAAAAGAATTGGAGGGACCTATCAGAGTACAGTATGTGGGATATTGTTTGAAATGAGAAAATTGTGACAAAGAGAACACAGGAAAATCAAGATGAAGCCAGGGTAAAGAGAGTACTTGGAAGCATTCTTTAAAATATAGCATGCTCTGTGAAAATTTGGCTTGATTTTCCTAGTAGCCAATGCAGAAAGAGAAATGAGTTGAGTGGGATAATCTCGTACCCCAGAAAAGCATGGCTGTTCCGGCTCTGAGGCTTGAGAGGAGCTTGTCTGGTGGGAGATTGGTGGGAGGTGTCAGTGGCGGCCTCTGACTAGGCTGTTTCTGACAGTGTAGTGTACACCCCCCACCCCTACCTCACTCCCATTCTGCGGCACCAGGGCGGTGCTGCCTCTGAAGGACGGGTTCCCTGGGGCTGTTTTCTGAGCGGGTGTTCCCTCTGTTCCTTCTGGAAAGTGGTTGGCCAGGTGGCAGGTTGGATCCTGAGGTGTCTTTGTGCTCCCCGGGTCTGCTGATTCTGCAGAGACACCGGCAGGCGGGTCGTGGGTCATCTCTGAAGGGAATTCTCAGGAACGCTTTGTGTGATCTCAGCCTGCTTCCTGCCATGCTGTGCCTTCACTGTAACCTTTTAAGATACTTACCATCTTTGCCTTCCTGACTTCAGAGCACGAGCGGCTCCGCAAATACCACTGAAGAGGACACGCTCTGCACCCCCACACCCCACGACCATGGCCCGAGCCCCTCCATGAGGAACACAATCTCAATCGTTGCTGAATCCTTTCATATCCTAATGGGAATTAACCTCCAAATAAAAGATGACTGGTATGTGTGCTGCTTGCCTGCCTGTCTGCCGTAGCCATTATCCCATGTTCCAGGGGCTCCTGTGGCACAAGGTAGGGGGAGGTTGTCTTTCCAGGCTGTTGACCCTTGAAGGCCTTTGTGGACTTCCCAGACCACCACTCTGGTCGTGTCCCAGCTCCCTGGGGGGGGGCAGGGTGTCATCCAGACCTTCCCGTAGCAGCAGTGCTGAAGTCCGTCCCTTGCCATGAGTGCTGTGGGCAGGTGCATTCACAGACACTCTGGTCTTTAGTTGGCTGGCCCTTTATGGTGTAACACAAAGGCTTGTGTACCTGAGAGTGCCAGACCCCACCCCAGCTGTCCTGTGGCTCCAGGCAGGGGATTTTTGGATGGCCCACGTCCCGTGTTTCTGCATCACCCTGGGGCATCAAGGGCTACAGGGTGAGGTGACCCGGCACTGTCTGGAGAGACCTCAGGCAGCACTCACGCCCAGGCTGCAGGGATTATGGCCCTCTGGCTGAGGAGGCTTCTCTAGCAGAAGGCTTAGTGGGATGGGGGTGATGGGGAAAAGTGAGGGGCTATGGCGGCGCCTCCCTGCTTCCTCTTCATCAGAGCCTCATTGGAGGTGGGATAGTGTGCCCCAGAAATAGGTGCCACCAGACATCTGAGCTGAGGTGGAGGACCTGCCTGCTGGCTCCAAAGGTCAGACTCCCAGACTTGACCAGCTGCTTGCAGGCCTTCTGGGCAGCTGCACTTCCCTTTGTGAGGCTGACATTTGTTGAAAGGGACAAGAAAGCTAGGCTGTGATTGCAGCCAGTGTAAAAGGGTTGGCATGAGACCCTTAAGTAATGAGACATGGCTTAAAAAACAAGCTTTAATCCATTTCATAAAAATTGTTCTTGCAATTGAACGTGGCCAGGCCCACATGCCCAGCAGGTTGCAGGAGAGTTTCACATTTTCCAGGCTCAGGACATGGCAGTCTCCTCCACGTGCCACAGGTGTCTGAGTGACAGTGTAGACGCCTGATGGGCAGGAGGTAGGCACAGATGATCTGAAGGGGTCATCTATTTAAAAGTCTGCAGCTCCAGCTCAAGGGACACCTTAAACACTGTCAGGCATGTACCCCAAGAGAAAAGCCCAGAGAAGAGAACCTCAGGCTTGAGAGCCCTGCACCCCTCCTCAACCGCTGCCACCTGGGACCAGGGCCAGCCTGAGGCAATGGGGGCACCTGAATTTGCCCCAAAGGGCTCCCTCATTCAAATCACAGATATAGGCACAGCTTTAGGATTCAGCAGGGCAGGGAGGGAGGAAGCAGGCGTGAGCCGGCCACAGCTTTGAATGACCTACGAGCCCCTGGCGTCACCAAGAACTGGTGTTTAATGAGGGGAATGACCATCGCCACACAGAACTACCTAGCCAAGCCCCTCCCCAGCAGCTGCCTCCCTCCCTGGATGAGGGGAGTTGTGCCGGGAGTCCCAGAAAGGAGACATCAATGCCCAGCCAAACAGGATGTCGACTGCAGGGACCCGTGGGACACATGTCCCTTTTTCAAAAAATACTACGGCAAAATGATAGGAAACTAACAGACGTGGCCCCTCAGAGTGATGAAACCCACGTGTCTGTGGGCCAGCTTGAGCCACAGTCGCGCCAACAAGCGCATGAAACAGTTAAATGCACACTCCCAACAGTGGGGCCCCCGGGCTGCTCGGAGCTGGCTCCAGCTGCTGTCACTGTCCACTGAGAAAGGCCAAGTGCCCTTTGGTGCATCTGTTGGCGTAGTGTCCTTTCTCGCCACACTGGGAACAGCAAGAAATGGGAAGAGGAGAGACAGACAATAACACTGTTCAAATGCAGTTTTCAACTAAGGTAGTGCCCACCAAATCCCGAATCATCCACCAAGTCCCCAGTCGGGACACGACTCTGAAATTCTCAGTGGTACAGAGTTTCTTTCAAATTGGAGGGTGAGGGAGCTCAGGATGGAAAGTGCAGTGATGCAGAAACTAGCCAGCAACTCAGCAGATGCAAGGGAGAACAAGGCCACCAGAAGGCGACCTGCTAGCACTCTCCAGGGAGCTCTTTCAGGCCCACAACTCTCCCACATGGACACAGGGCCTGCCTAGGGAAGGACTCCCAAGTGGGTAGCAGGACAAAGAGAAGCCCGTGGCCCGTGGTACCTGAGCTCCGCCACCCCGTCTGGGGACCAAGCCCCTCTGCACCACAGGCCAGTCACTTACCTCTGAGCCAAGGTCTGGGGTTCCCTGGCAGGAGATGGGAGGGAACAGCATGAGAAGTGTCCCAGCCTCCCCTCCCTTGGGGAGCCAGTGCTGGGGACAGAGGGTGGGCTGTACCCAACGTTTTCCCTCGTGGCTGTGACACACCTAAGCTACCTTGGGGACAGGTTTTGATTACAGGATCAGAGAGATGGGACGATGCTTAGACTTGGGTAAGGGGAGCCTGCAGAGCCAAGTGACAAATCCAGCCCTGACCCTGCCTCATCCCAGTCCTGATTATCCAGGCCTTTCCGTAGCTTCTCTTTACTCTATGACTTCTAAAACGGCAGCCTCAAGCACTGAACAAAAGGGTCAGGAGGCAGCTGGGGGCACTGACTCTGTACTGACACCCACCCCCGAGTCCCTGCTGCCCTGAGGGGCTCTGTCCAGTTGGAACCCAGCACTCTTGCCAGCTCTATTCCCTGGCTCTGCAGTCCCTGTTTTCTTTCTTCCATGTTGGCCAGGGGAACTGGCCAGAGGAACTCCTGACCTTGTGACCTGCTCCCCTCGACCTCCCAAAGTGCTGGGATTACAGGCGTGAGCCACCGCACCCAGCTGTCCCTGTTTTCAACTTTATCTGATCTGCAGGTGTGACTCTGTATGGAGAGGCTGCCGATGGGCTGTAGGGCTAGCATGATGGCTCGGGGAGGGACCACACACCCTGCTCACAGCATCTGGCACGTCTGTCAGACCCCATAGCTGACCCTGGGGAATCCAGGACTCACATGAAGTGTCTCTGACATTAATGGGGTGACAGGCTGTGGACAGGGGCGGTCAGCCCTACCTTTCTAAGGCTCCAGGACTTAAGGGCGCTTGCTGCACAGAAGTGGTTCGGCTTAACAGGCCTGGAGGGCGGTAAGGTAACAGCTAAGTGTGCTCTACACACCGCCCCACTTCCATGCTCTTTTATTTTTTTGGAGACAAAGAGTCTCAGTCTGTCGCCCAGGCTGGAGTGCAGTGGTGCAGTCATAGCTCACTGCAGGCTTGACCTCCTGGGCCCAAGCAATCCTCCCATCTCAGCCTCCCCAGTAGCTGGGACTACAGGCGTGCACCACCACACCCAGCCTGTTTTGTGATTTTTAATCTGGATTCATTCTTCAAGACTCCAGCCATAGAAATTGTGTGTGCCTTGGGTTGAGAACATACTCTTCAAAGAGTACTGGGGGTTGCTCCTGCCAAGTGCCAGGGACACACCAATCCTGGGGCGATTTTAGATTAGAAAACTCTGTAACTTTCCAGCCTTAACCAAGGACATGAATACAGGCCCAGACTCACGTAAGGGCCCATCAATAACATCAAACTATCAAGAGATTTCCCTCCCCTTTCCCCGCTTCCCACAGAGCCAGGAGTGAACAGGACAGTTTTTGAGGAGGTTTCTTGAAGCTCACCCCTCCTGAGTCCCATTTTATGTACTGAGGGAGGGGATGAGGACAGGGGTGCTGTAACCCAGTGTCCTGTTTTATCGGGTGTGCCCTGCAGGATCCAAGGATGCCCCCAGGACAGCCAGTGGCTCCAAGGGCTCACCCTTCCCTGGATCAGTGTTTCTATTTTGTTCCCGGCCTCTTGGGGGCTTCCCTCACCTGCCTGCAGGCCCCGTCCATTCACTTGGCAGGCGTTCTCACCATCCTTTACCGTGCCTCCATGCGATGTGGCAGAAAATAGGACAGTCTCTAGCCCACCACAGTGGATGGTAACTAGACTGTAACTTTATGCTTACAATCAGCAAAAACGAATGTTTTCATTTTTCTCATTTCACCAAACATGGGGCATGAGGGAATAGCCACTGATAGTAAGGGAAGACCCCACCCTGTCCCCCAGCCCAGGGACTCACCTTGTAACAGGTGACCTGCTCCAGTGGCCGGGGTCCCCGGTTGCCCGCGCTGCTGTTTTGACTCTGCATGACCCCGATGACCTGCGGGGTTCTCTGCTGATTGGGAGAAGAGTTCTGACTCGTTAACTGGATCAAGGAGGACGACCTTTGTAATGGCGGATTGTTACTTTGCTGGAAAGAGTTACACAACACGGTTTTACTGTGGAAAACACGTGCACGCAGACTACCGATGGGGACAGGAAAAAAGAGGGCGGGACTCGTCCCGCAAACGGCAGGAAGAAGGGCTTCCACGACGGCCCAGCTCAGGACAGTGAGAAACATCTGGTGATGATGGCAGAAGCCACTGCCCGAAAAACACCATGCAGACACACAAAAACGAAAAATAAAATAGAAAACAAAACATCAAAGAGACAAGAGGAGGTCTCTGGGGCAGTGGGGCGAGGGCATGATCAGGCCTTACTTTGGTTTCTGAGGTTCTGGCTTCAGGTCAGGATGAACGCTTGGTTCAGCCAGATGTTTAGCAGCCTACACGGCGAGCAAGTCACAGAAAAACAGTTGGAGCCTGACACACTGAGCTGCGTTCTTGGGCTGAGAGGACCCTCCTCTAGGGAGCCCCGCCAGGAGGAGGGCTGGGGCTCCTGGGGTAGGGATTCCACAGCAGGGCCTCCTCCCCACCAGGTGGGCTCCTGGCTCTGGCCCGTAAGTGCAGAACCCGAGCTAGAAAACCCCCAGGTTGGCACGGCTGCACCTACACCTGGAATTCCTGGCTGTCCCCATCAAGAGTTCAGTGTGATTGGCGCCTCCACGCAGCTGCATCCTCTCCTGGCTGTTCAGCCTCTAGCACTGAGCGGGGCTGGTGGGGATTTGGCAGCCAGTCCAGAGCCCAGCAGGGTAGAAGGTGAGGCATTGGGCTCAGGAGGTGGTTGGGCTTGGTGGGCCTGTTGGGAACCCTGCCTGATGCCCGCCCTGCCTGATGCCCGCCCTGCCTTGACGCCAGCCCTTCCTCTTGGCTCAACTCCCGACTCCCATAACCAAACTCAGGGTGTCCTTGGCATTGAGAGGCTGCTGCAGATCCCCATGTGTCTATAGCATTTCCCCCTCTCCTTGTGCTTGAGGGAACGGACCAGCTGCTTGGCTGTGGGGCCCCTCATCTAGAAAACTGGAGCCAGCCGGGCCTGTTCTCGCCCCTCCTCCCAACCTCCACTCCACAGGAGCAGGGGCGGTGCTGGCCAGAGTGGTCAGTTCTGCTGCCACACCTGCGCCTGCCCAGTGGTGTCACCTCAGGCAAGTCCCTCTCTCTGGGAGTCTCAGTTTCCCTATTTGCAAAATAAAGGGTCTGACCCAGGAGCAAGAGCAGCAGACACGGTGCCCAGGCTGCCCTCCATGCCAGCCCTGGGGCAGACAATGCTGAACCAGGCAGCCCCATCTCACAATGGGTGGCCAGTTGCATGGCGCCTGGACTGTGTCTGCTGCTGCGCTTGGCCTTGCTGAGGTTCTAGGGTGAGAGGCCCTCCGTCTCTTGAGGGAGATACACACGGCTTTGCTCCTGACTTTTCTGCGGGAACTTGGGAGACTCCCCTTCTCTCCCAAGTTGTCCAGCGGGGTCTAAGGCAGACTGCACCCCTGGGGGACGCTGAGGTTCTCGCTGTAGAAAAGGCACTTCCTTCCTACCGAGGAAGCAAGCACCGTACCTTTGCTGGAGGCTGTGTCTGCTGCGGCAGTGGGGGCTGCTCGGTGGTTCCCATGGGCAGTTCAAATCGAGGGCTGGTCACCAGCAGCCAGAGGGGATGAGAACAAGAGAAGGAGTGGGGGACAGGGGATGAGAAGAGAAGCCAGGCGATGCTCTTAAATTCCAGCCCTAGAAAAATCACACTCAGCTGCCCCAGCACAAAGTGACTGACACAAGCTGCATGGATGGGGTGGTGGCTGGCACTCATCTCTGCTCCTGGGAGGCCACAGGAGTGGCGGGGAGAACAGAACTGACTTGCCTGGGCTCAGACCCAACCCTGCCTACACCGAGCTGGAAGACTCATGGCCAGTGCTTCTTGGAAATGACAAAGGCTGTGCTGGTGCGTGCCTGCTGCGCCACAGGAGCTGTACACAGGGAAGCCCCCCTCCCCACAGGGTCCCCACAGGGTCTGGTGTCAGCCCCTCCTCCCATCACTTGGTGACGGTCTGCCCTTGAGCCACCTGCAGGTGCCTGCACTCTCATTTAGGGAGTGAGACCCAGTGACAGCACCAGCCACTTCCCTGCAGTGAGAAGCAGGGACCAGGGTCCCCACAGACCTGGAGACTGTTATCCTGCTGTAGGTTCAGCAGTGTGAGCGAGGCAGCCGGGAGGAGAGAAGGCTTGTCTGCGGCCCCAGTGCCACCCCAGGCAGAAGCCCGGGTCCACAACCAAAGTGACAGATGGGCACTGGGCTCCAAGGACAAGAAAATAGAGCCACAAGAGGGGTGCTAACCCCACGGAGCAAGAATGAAAACCCATCTTCGGAGGCTCACAGACTTGCTATTTATTTATTTTATTTATTTAGAGATGGAGTCTCGCTCTGTCGCCCAGGCTGGAGTGCAGTGGCACGATGTTGGCTCACTGCAACCTCCACCTCCTGGGTTCAAGTGATTCTTTTGCCTCAGCCTCCCAAGTAGCTGGGACTACAGGCATGCGCCACTACGTCTGGCTAATTTTTGTATTTTTAGTAGAGACGGGGTTTCACCATATTGGCCAGGCTGGTCTCGAACTCCTGACCTCGTGATCCGCCTTCCTCGGCCTCCCAAAGTGCTGGAATTACAGGCGTGAGCCACCACACCCGGCCCAGACTTGCCTTTGACCAGGTGCCACCACCTGCCACCATGTGCCCTTGGCCAGGGACTGAGCCCTGTGCCTCAGTGTGCTGCTGTGTGAAATGGGTGCGTTCTCTCCTGCCCTCACTGTTAGACGACTACTTATTCTATGTGAAACCCCAAGCTCAGGGTTTCCTGAGCCTCCACATGGGAGGCTCTGAAATTCTAGTTTCCTTCCTTTAGGGCACAGGTTCTTAACTGGAAGTCCCCAAATTCCCTAAATGATACGCAAGGCTACATGTGTGTCTGTATCCCACAGCTTCCATTACATTACCAGATGGCCCATGACCCAAGAAAGGTCAGCTGCTGGTCTAGGCAGAGCCACCTCCAGGCTTAGGAAGCATTGGTGGCCATAAGCAGGGATTACTTCCCCATCTCCTGCCCCCACCCTTGGCCCTGGTACTGACATCACCCAGTGACCAAGGCTCAGTTGGCCCAGGGAAGATACCGAGGGCAGCAGGGCCTGGGCCGGAAGCTGGGGTAGAGGGCGGAGCGGCTGGCTACTCACTGCATGAATTTACACGAGGGCCCCTCCGGGCAGAATCCCACGAGGTAATTCACACAGATGACTCTCCGTGTGTGCCGGTGCCTGCAGAGGGGACCTGCAGAGCCAAGTGTCTGGTCACTTAGATGTCCCCTCTACCAGTTAGAGAGCTGGAGCATGGTTTCAAATGCTGGCTGTCTCCCATTCATGGGAGACAGGGGGCAGGGACCTCACCTCCCAACACTGGCCTCCTTATCAAAAATGCAGGTGGACCACCACCCACCCAGCATTCTTGGGAGAGTCAAGGGAGATGAGGGGTGTGAGAAAGCCACTAGCTGCAGAATGTCAGGTTTTGCTGGGACAGGTAGCGGGAGATGTCCCAGGTAGACCAGCTGGCAGCCTCCAGGGTCATGTGGGCAGAGAAGGGAGGACTGGCTTCTTGCCGGGGGCCCAGCCCACCCTGGCACCTACCGTGCTTGCAGAAGCCGCGGTCATACCAAGGACAGTCCTTGATCTTGGACTCGGGGTCGATGTGCAGGAAGGGACATTCCTTGTTGCTGCACTCCCCTGCAGGGAAACTCAGACGTGAGGCCACTGGGAAGGCCGGGGCCAGGCCCACCTTGGCTTCATCGAAGGAAAACAGGTTCTGGTGTCCAGTTTTGGCCTGATGAGCCCTGAGAGCCAGGGAAGAGTGTTTCTGAGCCCCAGCTTCCTGTGCAGCGGAGCTGTGATGGAAACGCACCCATTGAGACCAGGAAGTTCCATTCTGATTGGCTCTTCACATCTAAGAGCTGGGACAAGGGTAGGGGGAAGCACTTGTGGACCTGGCTCTCTCCGAAGCAGCAGGCCCCAGGGACCACCAGCACTGAGAACCGCCTTCCTGGGTAGTTGCCCGCTTCCAGGCTTACCTTCTCCAATCCACGTTTACAACTGTGCTCAAAATCCAGAGGAAATGCAAACTCCTTCCCCAGGCCCCTCCACAGGCTCAGCCTCTGCCACCTCCCAGCCACATGGGTCCCCCTGCACCAGGACCAGCCCCTTCTTAGTCTTCCACTCCCAGCTCAGGAATCCCCTCATCCTTGACCACCCAGCCTAGAGAAGGTTCTGGTCACGGTTTCCTTCCTTCAGAGCACTTGTCACAAGCAATTTCTTCTCTGTTCGTCTCATAGCCTATCAGCTACCTCTTTCCCTGGACCACAGAGTGAAGGCTTCACAGGGCAAGGACCTCTTCACCATTGTCCCTCCAGTGCCTGGAAAGGGGGCCCTCAACCCAATGTCTGTGGTGCAGGTGACAGAAGCTGCAGACAGTGTGTCCTGCACCAGGGCTGTCAGCAAGGAAGGAGCGACCCTCAGGCCACTTGAATAGCGGTGCCTTGACAGCCTGCCCAGGAGAGCCAGCTGCTGCCTCTGGGGACAGATGGCAGGTCACTGCCCCGTCCCAGTGCTGCTATGGGCAAGGCGTCGGGGGGAACATGCTACATTGCACAATGACAGGGACAGCACTTGGGGAGCTGGGAAGCTTGGGTCCTATTTCTTCTCAGCTTATGCCACCTCCACAAAACAAGCCACAGCTCTCATTAATAAGCCAGCAGGCCACGCCTGATGGGATGCTGAAATAATTAATGTCTCCTCCAACAGCAGTGCTTTGAAAGCATGAAGCATACCCTGCACTCCTTGGCTCCCTGCAGGATTCCAGCCTCCTGCCGGGCTCCCTGCACAGGACAAGAGCCAGCCTTGTGCTGACCCATAGAGCTGCTTCCTGGGAAACCTCGAAGTGCAGACCTGAGCAGGGACCCTGGGAACTCATTCCAGCAGGGAGCACAACATCTCTGCCAGACTCTGTGCCAGCCCCACTGACTCCACACGGTCTCCCGCTTCTCCACGCAGGCCACTCAGGACAGCTGAGGCCATGCATTCTCTAAGCAGGGCTCAAGGCAAGCTTGTTGCTACCAGAAGACACATCTGAGGCTGTTATTTTGAAGGGCTGTTTAGGATGGCTGAGATGTCACCAGGATCATGGCTCCTTGAGAGAAGGAACGAGCTCGGGCCTGAGAGGCAGTGCCCACGCTGGAGGGAGAAGTGGGTTTCAGGGAGAAGGTGGACATGGACAGAAACCAACCACGGACATAATGCAGCCAGCTGCACAACTCGCTGCTTCCAGGTCACCCTCGTTAGCCTCAAATCCCAGAGTGATTGAAAGAGCTCCAAACACTGAAGCACTCCAAAGTGATGCGCGGGGCCAGGCGTGGTGGCTCACGCCTGTAATCGCAGCACTTTGGGAGGCTGAGGCAGGCAGATCACTTGAGCCCAGGAGTTCAAGACCAGTATGTGAAACATAGTGAGACCCTGTGTCTTTAAAAAAAAAAAAAAAAAAAAAAAAAAGAGATGAGCAGAAAATAGCCATGCTGTCCCCTAAAAGCTGGCTGAGGCTGGCAGGCTCTGCCAGAGTTTCTCCTCTGAGAATGGAAAGATCGGAAAAGCAGGCAGAGACAGTGTGGGCACTGAGCAGCCAGCGGACCCCTCTACACCCTGGTTCTCAGCAGAGCCTCCAGGACTCCAGGCGCCTTACCGAACTTGGAGTAGAAGTAGCACTCGGGCATCTTGGTCATGTCATACTCATGCAGGAACTCGCACTGGTCCCCTTTCTTGCATAGGCCACGCAGCCAGTGTTTGCACACAACTGTCTTCTCACCGCTGATGTGGCGAAACGGACACATGCCCCCTGCCGGCAAGATAGGGACAGGGTGTCAGCAGAGAGGCCACCCTGAGCCCGGCCTGAAGAAGCTGAAGTACCTTCACTTCCTAACTCCTGGAGCCACCTGAAGGCATCACGTCCTGGAAAGGGGCAGAGGTCCCCCTCACAGAAGGCAACATGATTTGAGGCAGTACTCTGACAGACATTTTACATTTTAATAGTTACTCATGGCTGGGCGCAGTGGATCACGCCGGTAATCCCAGCACTTTGGGAGGCCGAGGCGGGCGGATCACAAGGTCAGGAGATCGAGACCATCCTGGCTGACACGGTGAAATCCCGTCTCTACTAAAAATACAAAAAATGAGCCATGCATGGTGGCGGGCGCCTATAGTCCCAGCAACTCGAGAGGCTGAGGCAGGACAATAGCGTGAACCCAGGAGGCAGAGCTTGCAGTGAGCAGAGATCGCGCCACTGCACTCTAGCCTGGGCAACAGAGCAAGATGCCTTCTCAAAAAAAAAAAAAAAAAAAAAAAGTTACTCATGATCTCACAGATATTCCTGTAAGATGGAGGAATTAAAAGTGGGGAGGTGCTGGGAGGCTGAGGCGGGTGGATCACGAGGTCAGGAGTTCGAGACCAGCCTGGCCGACATGGTGAAACCCTGTCTCTACTAAAAATACAAAAAAAAAATTAACCGGGCGTGGGGGTGGGTGCCTGTAATCCCAGCTACTTGGGAGGCTGAGGCTGGAGAATCGCTTGAACCCAGGAAGCGGAGGCTGCAGTGACTGGAGATCACACCATTTCACTCCAGCCTGGATGACAAGAACAAAACTCTGTCTCAAAAAAAAAGAAAAAAAAAGAAAGATGAACTTGGCCGGGTGTAGTAGCTCACACCTATGATCCTAGCACTTTGGGAGGCCAAGACAGGAGAATCACTTGAGCCAAGAAGTTCAAGATTAGCCTGAGACCTTGTCTTCACTATATAAATAAATAAGTAAGTAAGTAAGTAAGTAAGTAAGTAAGCCAGCCAAGCAAGCTGGGGGACCAGGCACAGTGGCTCACACCTGTAATCACAGCAGTTTGGGAGGCCAAGGCGGGTGCATCACCTGAGGTCAGGAGTTCGAGACCAGCCTGGCCAACGTAATGAAACGCTGTCTCTACTAAAAATATAAAAAATTAGCTGGGCGTGGTGGTGTGCACCTGTAATCCCAGCTACTCGGGAGGCTGAGGCAGGAGAATTGCTTGAACCCAGGAGGCAGAAGTTGCAGTGAGCCAAGATGACACCACTGCACTCTTGTTGCTCTGGGCAACAAGAGCAAAACTCCATCTAAAAAAAAATTAGCTGGGTATGGTGGTACACACCTTTAGTCCTGGCTACTGGGGAGGCTGAGGTGGGAGGATCACTTGGGCCTAGGAGGTCGAGCTTGCAGTCAGCTATGACTGTGCCACTGCACTCCAGCCTGGGTGACAGAGTAAGATGCTGCCTCTTAAAAAAAAAAAAAAAAAAAAAAAGACCAATTTCAGAATTGAGGAAATGTGATGTATACATATGGAGGGACGTGTCCCTTCTGGGACAGGACCTGACGGGACACAGCCAGCCTCTGGGGATGTGTGGGACTTCTAACAGGTGGCCTGGCAAGACCACCATGGAGGTCTGACTAGAATGAGGTCGCTGTACGCTTCTGCTGTCCAATATGGCAGCTGCTAGCCCCGTGTGACTACTGAGCACTTGAAATATGACTAGTGTGTCTGACGATTTTAAGTTTTAAATGCGATTTGATTTTACTTAAATTTGAACTGCCACATGTGACTAATGGCTACTGTATTAGTCAACAGAGAGACAGTCAGAATGCCCTGTGTTAGGGATGCCTGTGCTAACAGAAGGTGGCTGGTCAGAAGGGCAGAATTACTGAGCAAAGACATGGGAATGAGACCAGAAGCCCAATGGAGGTAATGACGTTCTGACTGAACAGTGTGAAGTTGGCCTGGCTGATCTGCCAGAAAGTCTCCTACCTCAGTGGTAAATGACCACGTTATAGAAGCAAAACTCACCAAAACCATTCATTAAAACCAGCCCTTTGCTCTGATTCTCTGCTCCCTTTTTCAAGCTTCTGATTAATATTTAAGTCTCCTAAATAAATTTTCCTACAGGGAGAAAAATGCCCAGACCATGGAAAGTTAAGGTTGTGCATAGTGATACTTCTTTTTTGTTTGTTTGTTTTTTTGAGACAGAGTCTCGCTCTGTTGCCCAGGCTGGAGTGCAGTGGTGCAATCTTGGCTCACTGCAACCTCCGCCTCCCGGGTTCAAGTGATTCTCCTGCCCCAGCCTCCCGAGTAGCTGGGATTATAGACAGGCGTCACCATGCCCAACTAATTTTTGAATTTTTAGCAGAGATGAGGTTTCACCATGTTGGCCAGGCTGGTCTCAAACTCCCGACCTCAGGTGATCCATCTGCCTCACCCTCCCAAAGTGCTGGGATACAGGCGTGAGCCACCACGCCTGGCCCCTAGTGATACTTCTGATGGATTAGCCTGGCCCACATACAATTATTAAAAGAGCACAGCCAGAGGAGTAACAATATGGCGACCGAGACAGTGGAGCTCCATAAGCTGAAGCTTGCTGAACTAAAGTAAGAATGTCTTGCTCGTGGTTTGGAGACCAAGGGAATAAAGCAAGATTTTTTTGTTTTTTGAGATGGAGTCTTGCTCTGTTGCCAGGCTGGAGTGCAATGGCACGATCTCGGCTCACTGCAACCTCTGACTCCCTGGTTCAAGGGATTCTCCCACCTCAGTAGTCTTGTGTAGTCTGTGTTGGGGGCTGGTTATCGAGAACAAGACCCCGCAAGATGGGTTATCATGGGGTGTTTTGATGGGAGGCCAGAAAACCATGAGCCCGTGGAGACTGTGGAATGAGAAAGGCCTGGGTTCAGACACTGGGCTCCACCGCTTATTAACTCTGTGACATTAAGAAAGTTCCTGAGGGTCTCAATGCTGGGGGCTTCTCTCCATGTCACAGGTCAGCTTGTGGCCACGGGGAATGCGAAGTGATAAGGCAGCCTTAGAGCCAGGTTCAGTCCTGCGTTTAGGTTTCAGGTGGAACACCCCATCAGGGTCCTAGCCTGTCCAAACCAGTTTTATCTGCAGAGATCGTTAGTCTGTAGAAAGCAATGTGAGCCAGAGACCTGGCAGCCTCCAAGTCTGCAGGGGACAAGGAGGTGGGAGGGCGCCTCCAGAGGCACATCAGGGAGCCCGGAGTTTCTTACCTTTGCCGCAGGCAGCTTTCAAAAAGAATTCACAGACAGCAGCCCCGGACTCTGTAGAAAGGAGAGAAAAGGAGAGGAATCAAAGAGGTGCAATTTGCTATTGACGATGTCTGAAGACAGTGGGAGGGAACCCTTCTGACCTCTGACCCACCAAGGGTTCAGGGTACAGGAAATAAAATAGCAAAAATATGCAAAGCCCAACCAAGCAAGAAGCTGCGTAAGTTAGTCATGCCCTACAAAATGAGACACATACATTGAGAGCAGTCATTACCCAGTGCTTTGAGAGCCTCCTGTATACAAGATCCTTTCAAGGAGTTAAGAGCGGGTGGGGAAAGGAAAGCTGGAGTACAAGATCACAGAAATAATTTTTTCTTTTTTTGAGATGGGGTTTCCCTCTTGTTGCCTGGGCTGGAGTGCGGTAGTGCGATCTCGGCTCACTGCAATCTCTGCCTCCCAGGTTCAAGCAATTCTCTTGCCTCAGCCTCCCAAGTAGCTGGGATTACAGGCGCCTGCCACCACGCCTGGCTAATTTTTGTATTTTTGGTAGAGACGGGGTTTCACCATGTTGGCCAGGCTGGTCTCGAACTCTTGACTTCAGGTGATCCACCCACCTCGGCCTCCCAAAGTGCTGGGATTACAGGCGTTGAGCCAAAGTGCCTGACACACAGAAATAAATTAATGGCCCCTAGCTCACACCTTCCTCCAGGAGGGCGAATTCACGGATACCTTAACATGAGGCAGAGGGAAGGAATGATCTCACAGAAGTACAGACAATCAGGGCCTCTGAGGAGGGTCAGGCTTCAAGGAAGAGGCAGTGCCTCTGAGATGCTAGTCCAGCGGGAAGCACGTTAAGTGCAGAAACGGGACTGCTTTTAATATACAACATCCGTACACAATTTTTTTTTTCTATTTTTTTTGAGACAGAGTCTCACTCTGTCGCCCAGGCTAGATTGCGGTGGTGTGATCTTGGCTCACTGCAACCTCCACCACCCCAGTTCAAGAGATTCTCCTGCCTCAGCTTCCTGAGTAGCTGGGATTATAGGTGCACCACCACGCCTGGCTAATTTTTTTGTATTTTTAGTAGAGATGGGATTTTGCCATGTTGGCCAGGCTGGTCTCAAACTACTGGCTTCAAGTGATCTACTTACCTTGGCCTCCCAAAGTGCTGGGATTACAGAGTGAGCCACCACGCCTGGCCCACCTACAATTATTACAGGCTGGTCTCGAACTCCTGACCTCGTGATCTGCCCGCCTTGGCTTCCCAAAGTGCTAGGATTGAGCCACCGCACCCCACCCCACATACAATTATTAAAAGAGCACACCCGGAGGGGTAACAAGATGGTAACTGAGATGGTGGAGCTCCATAAGCTGAAGCTTGCTGAACTAAATCAAGAATGTCTTGCTTGTGGTTTGGAGACCAAGGGAATAAAGCAAGATCTTATCCACAGACTCCAGGCATATCTTGAAGAACACGCTGAAGAGGAGGCATATGAAGATGTACTAGGAGATGAAACAGAAGAAGAAACAAACCTCTTGTCAAATAGGAAGAACCCCCTGAAAAAAACTGTTGATGTGGCAGCAGAGAAGAAAGTGGTGAAAATTACATCTGAAATACCACAGGCTGAGAGAATGCAGAGGAGGGCTGAACGATTCAATGTATCTGTGAGCTTGGAGAGTAAGAAAGCTGCTCAGGCAGCTAGGTTTGGGATTTCTTCAGTTCCAACAGAAGTCTGTCATCTGATAACAAACCTACAGTTAACTTGGATAAGCCGAAGGAAAGAGCTCAAAGATTTGGTTTGAATGTCTCTTCGATCTCCAGAAAGTCTGAAGATGATGAGAAACTGAAAAACAGGAAGGAGCAATTTGGGATTGTCACAAGTTCAGCTGGAACTGGAACCACAGAGGATACAGAGGCAAAGAAGAGGAAAGGAGCAGAGTGCTTTGGGATTGCCTGATGAAAGGTTCTTGATACTTTCTGTTCTCCAGTGTCTTCCATTTCTCTCATTCTTCTTGGTCACATATATACTAAATGCAGTCATGTGCCTACGTCCTGCCTCGCAATGAGGGAGCATGTACCCCAGGTACATCTGTGAACTGCTCCAGCAGTTTGACTTATTGCTGTTTCAGCTTTAAGGTTGTTGTGTTTTTGTTTTTGATTATGTTGCTTTTTTTTTTTTTTGAGACAGGGTCTCGCTGTTGCCCAGGCTGGAGTGCAGTGGCACGATCTCAGCTCACTGGAGGCTCCGCCCCCACGTGGTTCACACCATTCTCTTGCCTCAGCCTCCCGAGTAGCTGGGACTACAGGCACCCGCCACCTTGCCTGGCTAATTTTTTGTATTTTTAGTAGAGATGGTGTTTCACCGTGTTAGCCAGGATGGTCTCGATCTCCTGACCTCGTGATCCGCCCACCTCGGCCTCCCAAAGTGCTGGGATTACAGGCGTGAGCCACCGCACCCGGCCGATTATGTTGCTTGTTAATAAAAAAAAAAACAGAAAAGGAAAAAAAAAAGCACAGCCTTTCATTCCCACAGTTGGAGTGTGCTGGAATTCAGTGGGGTCCAGGGACCAGCTGTTCTGATGAGTCCAGGAATTCAACCCTGGCTGCCAGACTAAACTGACCTTGGCATCAGAAACAGTTTCCTCTACAAGTAACCATTTTAGAATTGCTGAAAAACCAACAACAGCATCCCTGAAGCCCACTTAACATGCCTCCCCTTGCTAAATCACAAAAGATTCCTCGGCTTCTTGGAAGCAGGCAGATTTTGCTAGGACACAGCTGAGGTTATAGAACTTACGGCTGTCACAGGGAGGTCACTCCATTTGCATCTCAAAAAGTCTGAAAGTCGCCAGGTGCGGTGACTCACGTCTGTAATCCTAGCACTTTGGGAGGCCAAGGCGGGTGTTCAAGACCAGCCTGGCCAATATGGTGAAACCCCATCTCTACTAAAAATGCAAAAATTAGCCAGGCATGGTGGCACATGCCTGTAATCCCAGCTACTTGGGAGGCTGAGGCAGGAGAATAGCTTGAACCCAGAGGCAGAGGTTGCAGTGAGCTAAGATCGCGTCACTGTGCTCCAGCCTGGTCAACAGAGCAAGACTCTGTCTCAAAAAAAAAAAAAAAAGAAAAAAAAATTCTGAAAGTAATTCTGGTCTCTCCCTTCAGAGGTTAGAGTTGCTTCTGCTCAGAAATCCACAGTTCTGGGAACTGAGTCTCATGTGGATGGGATGAGTACGCCTTATGGGCAAAGTGACAGTTCTTCCTAAAACTCAGATGGGGATGAAGAAGAGGGATGGGTGAGGAAGGGCTGTGGCCTCACTAGGCTTTAACTGAACAGGATGTGGACAAGCAGTGAGTGTGGAGGGTGCCTACCGACGCTGAAGCCCTGGCTGGGGCAGCACCTATGGCTAGGCGTGTCCCTGGCCTCAGGAACAGGTATGTGGGCCCCTAGCCACTGTACCTCCCCTCACAGGCTTGTGGATGTGTCAGGTGGCAGAAGGGTGGGAGGAAAAGAGCTGCCCTGCGTGGGTGGTTCCATGGTCTCAAGCTAGTGCCATCATGACAGGAAAAGGCCGGCTGGGCGCAATGGCTCATGCTCGTAATCCCAGCACTTTGGGAGGCCGAGGCAGGCGAATCATTTAAGGTCAGGAGTTCAAGACCAGCCTGGCCAACATGATGAAACCTCATCTCTACTAAAAATACAAAAATTAGTTGGGCGTGGTGGCGGGCGCCTATAATCCCAGCTACTCAGGAGGCCGAGGCAGCAGAACTGCTTGAACCTGGGAGGTGGAGGTTGCAGTGAGCCGAGATCGCACCATTGCACTCCTGCGTGGGTGACAACAGCAAAACTCTGTCTCAAAAAAAAAAAAAAAAGACAGGAAAAGGCCACATGTGCAAGGATGAAGTGATCACAAGAGTCGAGGAGTAGGTAAGAGGGGGTGTGTGTGTGTGTGAATTTGAGCAGCTGCTTTTTACGGGGTGTACACTGGTGATGGTGTTTGTGCCTGTGTCAAAGAGGGTGTTCTGATGATGTCTCCTTATAAGCACTATCTTGTTTTTCTTGAAGACTTAATTAATTTCCAATGAAACTATCTTGTACAGAAGTATCACCATGTAAAGTTGTGGGACAGGCAGCAAAAAAAAAAAAAAAAAATATATATATATATATATATATATATATATATATATATATTTAGGCCAGGTGCAGTGGCTCATGCCTGTAATCCCAGTACTTCCGAAGGCCGAGGTAAAAGGATCACTTGAGCCCAGGAGCTCAAGACCAACCCTGGGAAACATGGTGAAATAGTGTCTCTACCAAGAAATACACACAAAAAAATTTGCCAGGCGTGTTGGTGCACGCCTGTGGTCCCAGCTACTTGGGAGACTGAGGTGCGAGGATTGCTGGAGCCTGGGAAGTCGAGGCTGCATTGAGCCATGATTGTGTCACTGCACCCAGCCTGGGTGACAGAGGGGCCCCTGTCTCAAAAGAAAACAAACAACAAAAAACCACATAAAGGGACAGACTCAGAGGTCACATGTGCAAGAGAAGGTGTGACTGCCTGAGGGGAGTGAGGCTGCTGGGAGCGGTTGGCTGGTAGTTGTGGGCCACAGCACACAACACTGGAGAGCTTGCCCGCCTCTGCTATGCACTGAGTGGTTGTCAGCAAGTCCCTTCCCCCGCTTGGGTCTCAGTTTCCCCATCTGTGGATTGAACTCAGTGACTTCCACAAGCCCCCAAACTTTAAGGTTATACCATTAGATTTCAAGTATGTCCAGATAGAAAAGAAGACACAAAGAAAACTACTGGTTTCTTTTAAAGTACAAGATATCCCACCAAGTAGGAGGTGGGAAGCCAGGAGCTTCCCATGTGAAGGGGAGCAGTGAAGGGAGTTCAGGCCAAGGGTCCACACCAGCTGCTGGGTGTGATGAATAACTCAGAGTTGGGGTCCAGAAAAAAGTAGGCACAGGCAAAAAACTAGGGATGAGCTCCCAGGAGAGTGAGTCCTAGAAGGGAGTTTGAGAGTCTAGCTGGGGTCTCCTACAGAAAGGTGGTCCTTCCCTCAGCACGTCTCCTCCAACCGCCTAGTTTTGATGAAAGCAAGAAGAGACGCTCAACGTAGCGGGGGCGGGAGGTAGGGAGTGCGATATCCTAGTACTCTCCTGTAGTTGGGAGAGTGTTGAGGGAGAGTTCCAATCCAGGATAACCCACGCTTATTCAAGAATTAAGCGAAAAGACAAGGTCCTACCCTCCTACAGATTACCTTTGAACAGCCGCAGGGGGCCAAAGATCCGAGGCAGTCAACTCCTGAGTCCGAGTGAGGGGAAAAGGGGTCCCTAGACGGTTGAAATAGGGGCCTGGGAGTCAGGCGTCCTGAAACCAAGGGGGAGCGTCCCGGGATCCAGAAGAGGAGGTCTCAGGATGGGGCGGGAAGAGTCCCGGGACCACAGATGAGGGAGTTCAGGAACTAAAGGGGAGGTCCGTCCCAGGACTCGGAGAAGGTGGGAGGAACTCTCAAGACCTACAGGGAGGAGTCCCGCGACCAAAGGGGAGGGGTCCCAGGATCCAGAGGAAGCCGGGGGAGGTCTCAGGACCGAGACGAAGGAGTCTCGGGATCACAGAGCAGCGGGTCCCGGGTTCGAGTCGCTCTTGCCCTCCCGCCCGGGCCCCGCGCTCACTGTCCATGCCAGGGAAGGGCAGCGGCTGCGCCCCCAGCTGCTGCTCCACCGCGATCTCCAAGTCAAACTTGATGTGGTCCACGCTGGCGATGATTTCCTGCATGGCGGCGGCGGCGGCCCCACCGGCCCGGCTCCCCCTCGGTCTCCTGTAGCCCTCTCGCCTCTACCCGCCGCCGGGCCCGCCGCACACACTCCTCCTTCGCTTCGCCTCGCCGCTGCCGCCGCCGCCGCCGCCCGAGGGATGCCGGGACCGCCCGGAGCCCGCGCCGGCCCTTGCGCCTGTCCAGGCACTGCCAATCGAGCGCGGAGTTCCGCCGCTCCGCTAGTCCCAGCTAGCCGCCAGCCGAACGCCGGCCTCGCCTCGCCGGGAACCTGAAACCAGCCGCGTGAGTCGGTGACGCGGACTGCGCCTGCGCGCCTGGGGAGCGGGTGACCCGAGGAAGAGACTGGTGCGCCGCGGGGACCGGGCAGGGCGCCCTGTCGGAGTGCACTGCGCCGGACACTTCAAGTGAGTTCCTGTGTGATCCTCGCAGGACCCCCGGGACCCGGGCAGAGACACGCCAGAAGGGAAGGAAGTGCCCGAGCCGGGATTGGAGCCGGGGGCGTCCGAGGAGGGAAACTGAGGCTGCAAAAGTCCGTGTGGAGAGGGGTCGGCGTTAGCCTGAGGGCCCGGGTGGGCGTCTGAGGAGGGGCGGGTCTCTCCGAGGAAGGACGGCCGCAGCGTGTCTCTAATTCAGGGTTTTTTCTCGCTCTGTGGCCCAGGCTGGGGTACAGTGGTACGATCGTAGCTCACTGCAGTCAACTACTCAGACTCAAGCGATCCTCCCACCTCAGCCTCCCGGGTAGCTGGAACTACAGACGCTGCACCACCACGCCTGGCTAATTTTTAAAATTTTATTTTTAATTTCTGTAGAGACGCCTGTGGGGGGGCGGGTGGCGGGTCTTGCTATGTTGCCCAGGCTCGTCTCGAACTCCTGGCCCCAAGCCCCAAGCGATCCTCCTGCCTGTGCCTCCCAAAGTGCTGGAATTGCAGGCATGAGCCACTATACAGCCTAATTCAGGGTTTTTTAACCAGGGTGGGGTAATGAGCTTGTGTAGGAACAAAATGATCCCCCTATTTTCTCTGTGTGAAATTTAGCATTTCCTTTCCTGATTGCTGGAGCAGCCTTAGGGGTGCCTGAAACTGTGGGGGTGAGTGTAAATGATAGTTCTAGATAACAGTTTATGCAGGGCCAGGCATGGTGGCTCACACCTGTAACCCCAGCACTTTGGGAGGCCGAGGCAAGAGGATCACGTGAGGTCAGGAGTTCGAGACCAGCCTGGGCAGGATGGCAAAACCCCGTCCCTACTAAAAATATAAAAATTAGCCTGGAGTAGTGGCGCGTTCCTGTAATCCCAGCTATTTGGGAGGCTGAGGCACGAGCATTGCTTGAACCCGGGAGGCAGAGGTTGCATTGAGCCAAGATTGCACCACCCCCCTCCAGCCTTGTGACAGAGTGAGACTCAAAAAAAACCAGTTTGTGCAGCAACTACAAGGTGGTATCTTAAGCTGTCACTTACATTTATTACTGCTTTGAAATTATGATAGAGTTGGCCGGGTACAGTGGCTCATGCCTGTAATCCCAGCACTTCGGGAGGCCGAGGTGGGGGGATCACAAGGTCAAAAGATAGAGGCCATCCTGGCCAACGTGGTGAAACCCCGTCTCTACTAAAAATACAAAAATTAGCTTGGTGTGGTGGCATGCGCCTGTAGTCCCAGCTACTCAGGAGGCTGAGGCAGGAGAATCGCTTGAATCCGGGAGGCGGAGATTGCAGTGAGCCGAGATCACACCACTGCACTCCAGCCTGACGACAGAGTGACAGACTCTGTCTCAAAAAAAAAAAAAAAAAAAGAAAAGAAATTATGAAGGCTGGGCGCGGTGGCTCAAGCCTGTAATCCCAGCACTTTGGGAGGCCGAGGCGGGCGGATCACGAGGTCAGGAGATCGAGACCATCCTGGCTAACACGGTGAAACCCCGTCTCTACTAAAAATACAAAAAAATTAGCCGGGCGTGTTGGCAGGCGCCTGTAGTCCCAGCTACTCAGGAGGCTGAGGCAGGAGAATGGCGTGAGCCTGGGAGGCGGAGCTTGCAGTGAGCCGAGATCGCGCCACTGCACTCTAGCCTGAGGGACAGAGCAAGACTCCGTCTCAAAAAAAAAAAAAGAAAAAGAAAAAGAAGAGAAATTATGATAGGGTCTTATTATTTAATTGAAAATAAGCATCTATACTAGTATAGCAGAAATTTGTTTTTAAAGCATTTTGATGCCATTTCAATATCATTGCTTTTTGTTTTGTAATTCTGTGTATTGTAATTAATGCACGTAAGGCAGGGCATGGAGGCTTACGCCTGCAATCCCAGCACTTTGGGAGGCCAAGGCTGGAGGATTGCTTGAGGCCAGGAGTTCTAGACCAGCCTGGCAACATAGGGAGACTCCATCTCTACAAAAAAATACAAAAAATTAGCCAGATATGGTGGTGTGCACCAGTAGTGCTAGTTAATTGGGAGGTTGAGGTAGGAGGATCACTTGAGCCCAGGAGTTGGAGGTTGCAGTGATTGTGCATTTGCACTCCACTGTGCCATCGCACTCCCGCCTGGGCAACATGAAGACCCCATTCCACAAAAAAGAAACTTACATAAACACCATGCTTGTAAGAAGGAGTGGCAGGGCTTGCCAGATGCAGAATGATAAAGGCCCCCTGCACTAGTTTTACAAAAGTGCTGGTCAGGACAGTCATCGATGCGTTACATGGACCTGAGTTCAAAGCCAGCCCAGCCCAAGCTGGCCAGTCTCACCCACTGCACTGCTGCAGGACCCCAGCAAGTCTCTCCCCTTGCTGGGCCTAGTTTTTTGTTTGTTGTTGTTGTTTTGAGATGGAGTCTTGCTCTGTCGCTCAGGCTGGAGTGCAATGGCGCGATCTTGGCTCACTGCAACCTCCGCCTCCCACGTTCAAGTGATTCTCCTGCCTCAGCCTCCCAAGTAGCTGGAATTACAGGGGCACGCTGTCACGCCCAGCTAATTTTTGTATTTTTGGTAGAGATGGGGTTCACCACGTCAGGCTGGTCTCGAACTCCTGGCCTGAGGTGATCCACCCACCTTGGCCTCTCAAAGTCCTGGGATTACAGGCCTGAGCCACTGCTCCTGGCCTACTGGGCCTAGTTTTTAATCTGTTCTATCTGCTATCACTTGTGAGACTTTTCCAATCTCAACGGGCCCATACTTCTTATTTTATTATTATTATTATTTTTTTTCTGAGACAGAGTCTCACTGTGTCACTCAGGCTGGAGTGCAGTGGCGCGATCTCAGCTCACTGCAAGCTCTGTCTCCTGGATTCTAGCGGTTCTCCTACCTCAGTCTCCTGAGTAGCTGGGATTAGACGTGTAGCACCACACCTAGCTCATGTGTTTTGTATTTTTAATAGAGATGGGGTGTCTTGAACTGATCTGCCCGCCTCAGCCTCCCAAAGTGCTGGGAGTGCAGGTGTGAGCCACCGCCCCTGGCCTGTTTTTCTTTCTTTTTTTTTCCGAGACAGAGTCTCACTCTCACCCAGGCTGGAGTATGGTGGCACAATCTCAGCTCACTGCAAGCTCCATCTCCCAGGTTCAAGTGATTCTCTTGCCTCAGCCTCCTGAGTAGCTGGGATTACAGGCGCACACCACCACGCCTGGCTAATTTTTGTATTTTTCATAGAGACAGGGTTTCACCATGTTGTCCAGGCTGGTCTCAAACTCCTGACATCAAGTGATATGCCAGCCTCGACCTCCCAAAGTTCTGGGATTACAGGCATGAGCCATCGCACCTGGCCTGGGCCCATACTTGTAACCACTTCTTTCTTTCTGCCTTTTGTGACTAGGAACTGAGTTGACTGTCTTATTTTTCCTGATATATTCCAGGCCCTGGAGGGACAGGAAAGCCAGAAATGGACTTCGTGAGGCTTGCTCGACTGTTCTCCAGGGCCCGCCCCATGGGACTGTTCATCCTGCAACACCTGGACCCCTGTAGAGCCAGGTGGGCGGGAGGCAGGGAGGGGCTGATGTGGCCAGTGTGGGCGCCCTTCAGCAGCTCCTCCTCTCAGCTGCCCCTTGGCCAGGAGCGCCAAGAGAACACAGGCAGCCTGGGCTCTGACCTGAGTCACTCCAACTCCACGGCCACACAGGAAGAAGACGAGGAGGAGGAGGAGAGTTTTGGGACCCTCTCTGACAAATACACCTCCCGGAGACTATTCCACAAATCCACAGCCCAGTTCCATAACCTGCGGTTCGGGGAACAGAGAGATGAGCAAAGGGAACCGGAGCCCAAATTATGGCGAGGCCGGAGAAACACCCCGTACTGGTACTTCTTGCAGTGCAAACGCCTGATCAAGGAAGGGAAGGTGAGGGGCACTTTGGGTTCTGTGGCTCCTGGCTTCTTTCCCCTGGCGGCTCAGTGTTTTGCAAGGGGTCGCCTGACTTTCCCAGCCTCTAAGTTTTGGGCCTACCCTGCTGAACTGCCAGCCTTATGGCTGTAAGTATCGCGACCCTTTGCCATCCGCCACCACAGTTTTATTTTATTGTATTTTTTTTTTTTTGTAGAGATGGAGGTTGCACTGAGCTGATCTTACCGCTGGACTCCAGCCTGAGTCACAGAGCAAGAGTCTGTCTCAAAAAAAAAAAGAAAAGAAAAAGAAAAGTGAATCCTCCACACCCTTCTGGCACTCCCTGCTTTAGGTGTTTTTTAAGACAGGATCTCACTCTGTCGCCCAGGCTGGAGTGCAGTGGGAATTCAAGCAATTCTCCTGCTTCAATGTCCCGAGTAGCTGGGATTACAGGCCTGTGCCCCCACACCTGGCCGATCTTGATGTTTTTAGTAGAGATAGGGTTTCTCAGCCGGGCGCGGTGGCTCACGCCTGTAATCCCAGTGCTTTGGGAGGCTGAGGCAGATGGATCACCTGAGGTCAGGAGTTCGAGACCAGCCTGACCAACATGGAGAAACCCTGTCTCTACTAAAACTACAAAATTAGCCAGGCACAGTGGCGTGTGCCTGTAATCCCAGCTACTCAGGAGGCTGAGGCAGGAGAATCTCTTGAACCTGGGAGGCAGAGGTTGCAGTGAGCCAAGATCGTGCCATTGCACTCCAGCCTGGGCAACGAGAGGAAAAAACTCTGCCTCAAAAAAAAAAAAAAAGAGATAGGGTTTCTCCATGTTGGCCAGGCTGGTCTCAAACTCCAGACCTCAGGTGATCCGCCCGCCTCGGTCTCCTGAAATGCTGGGACTACAAGTATTAGCCATTACACCTGGCCCCTGCTTTAGTTTTGTTCGTAGCACCTATCATCACTTGATATACTGTATGTCTTTCTTAATTATCCCATTTCATGTCTGTCTGTTTTTTTTTTGAGACGGAGTCTCACTCTGTCACCCAGGCTGGAGTGCAGTGGTGCAATCTCGGCTCACCGTAGCCTCTGCCTCCCGGGTTCAAGCAATTCTCCTGCCTTAGCCTTCCAAGTAGCTGGGATTACAGGTGCACGCCACCATACCTGGCTAATTTTTGTATTTTTAGTAGAGACGGGGTTTCACCATGTTGGCCAGGCTGGTCTCGAATTCCTGACCTTGTGATCTGCCCACCTCAGCCTTCCAAAGTGCTGGGATTACAGGGGTGAGCCACTGCACCCGGCCTCATGTCTGACTTTCCACAGTGAAACATGAGCTCCAAGAAGGAGCTCCCTCTTGTTCCCAGCCGTATATGCAGTAGATGGACCTTGTCTGGCTCATTGAAGCACTCAGTAATTATTGTTTGAATGAACAGATGAAAATAATGAAGGAATAAAGGAATGAACTGAGGCTTCACCAGGGAAATGGTGTGAGGGAAGGGATGGGGCAGAGACAGCCGGGGGCCCAGGGGGTTTGCAGTCACCCAGGGCCGCCGTCCTGCACCATCTCGGGAGGGTCCCTCAGCCTCAACCCTCTCTCTGCTGAGGGTCTCTGGGGCTGTTCTGAGCCCCTGCCCTGTTGCCTCTTCCCTGCAGCTGGTCGAAGCCCTGGACCTGTTTGAGAGGCAGATGCTGAAGGAGGAGCGATTGCAGCCCATGGAGAGCAACTACACAGTGCTGATCGGGGGCTGCGGGCGGGTCGGCTACCTGAAGAAGGCCTTTAAGCTCTACAACCAGGTGCGTGTGGGTGCGGGGCAGCCGGGGCGAGGCTCTGAAAAGCTGGGGGCGGATCCCAAGTGTGCCACTTGCTAGTGCTTTACACTGGGCAGGTGACTTCACCTCCCTGGCCTCAGAGTCATCTCCTTAAAATGGTGGTGATTGTGGGTGATAAACGAGATGACATGGAAAGCCCTTTATCACCTGCCTGGACTGCGGCGGTCCCCATGTTCCCGTTCTTTTCCTTTCAAAAAAGAAAAAAAGCAGAGGGAGCCCCACTCTGTCGCCTAGGCTGGAGTGCAGTCATAGCTCACTGCAGCCTCCAACTCCTTGGCTCAAGAGTTCCTCCTGCCTCAGCCTCGCCAGTAGCTGTGAGCACAGGTGTGTAGCACCACATCTGGCTAATTTTTAAATTTTTTGTAGAGGTGGGATTGTGCTGCGTTGTCTAGGCTGGTCTCTAACCCCTGGCCACCTGCCTCAGCCTCCCAAAGTGCTGGGATTACAGGCCACAGCCCAGCCACCGCATCTGCTCCTCTGAAGGAGGCCAGCCCCTCCACACCTGTGGGTGTTTCTCGTCAGGTGGGATGAGAGACTGAGAAAAGAAATAAGACACAGAGACAAAGTATAGAGAAAGAACAGTGGACCCAGGGGACCGGTGCTCAGCATACGCTCAGCAACTGGCACTGGTCTCTGAGTTCCCTCAGTATTTATTGATCACTATCTCTACCATCTTGGAGAGGGGGATGTGGCAGGACAATAGGGTCCTGGGGAGAGGGTCAGCAGGAAAACGTGTGAGCAAAGGTCTCTGTGTCATAAATAACTTTAAGGAAAGGTGCTGTGCTTTGATGTGCACATACACAAACATCTCGTGCATTAAAGAGCAGTATTGCCTCCAGCAGGTCTCACCTCCAGCCCTAAGGCGGTTTTCTCCTATCTCAGTAAATAGAACACACAATCTGGTTTTACACCAAAGACATTCCATTCCCAGGGAGGAGCAGGAGGCAGATGCCTTCCTCTTATCTCAACTGCAAAGAGGCCTTCCTCTTTCATTAATCCTCCTCAACACAGACCCTTTATGGGTGTCGGGCTGGGGGACAGGCTGGGGGACGGTCAGGTCTTTCCTTTCCCACGAGGCCATATCTTAGGCCATCAAATGTGGAGAAACCTTGGACAATACCTGGCTTTCCTGGGCAGAGGTCCCTGCTGCCTTCTGCAGTGTATTGTGTCCCTGGGTACTCGAGATTAGAGAATGGACTTAGCATACTGCCTTCAAGCACTTTTTTAACAAAGTACATCCTGCACATCACTAAATCCATTAAATCTTGAGTCAACACAGCACATGCCTCTCTGCAAGCACAGGGTTGGGGCTAGGGTTACAGATTAACAGCATCTCAAGGCAGAAGAATTTCTCTTAGTACAGAACAAAATGGAGTTTCTTATGTCTACTTCTTTCTACATAGACACAATAACAGTCTGATCTCTCTCTCTCTTTTTTCCCCACACTCCTCTTTTTTTATTTTTATTTTTTGGAGACAGAGTCTAGCTCTGTCGCCCAGGCTGGAGAGCAGTGGTGCGACCTGGCTCACTGGAACCTCTGCCTCCTGGGCTCGAGTGATTCTCATGCCTCAGCCTTCCGAGTAGCTGGGACTACAGGCGCACATGCCACCATGCCTGGCTCATTTTTTTTGTATTTTTAGTAGAGACAGCATTTCACCATGTTGACCAGGCTGGTCTCGAACTCCTGACCTCAAGTGATCCACCCGCCTTGGCCTCCCAAAGTGCTAGAATTACAGGTGTGAGCCACCGCACCCGGCCCATTACATCCATTTTTTAAAACTATTATTTTTGGCCATTATTATTGGCTATTATTTTTGGCTATTATATTGTGGTGGCCCACGCCTGTAATCCCACCATTTTGGGAGGCCAAAGCGGGCGGATCACGAGGTCAAGAGATTGAGACCATCCTGGTCAACATGGTGAAACCCTGTCTCTACTAAAAATACAAAAATTAGCTGGGTATGGTGGCACGCACCTGTAGTTCCAGCTACTTGGGAGGCTGAGGCAGGAGAATCACTTGAACCCAGGAAGTGGAGGAAGGTTGTAGTGAGCTGAGATGACGCCACTGCACTCCAGCCTGGTGACAGAGTAAGACTCCATCTCAAAAAAAAAAGAAAAAATGAATATTTTTATTGTTTTTATTTATTTTATTTAATTTATTTTTTTGAGACGGGAGTTTTGGCTCTGTCACCCTGGCTGGAGTGCAGTGCAATGGTGCGACCTTGGCTCACTGCAACCTCCACCTCCCAGGTTCAAGCAATTCTCCTGCCTCAGCCTCCTGAGTAGCTGGGATTAAAGGCACCCACTACCACGCCCGGCTAATTTTTTTGTGTTTTTTGTAGAAGACGGAGTTTCGCCATGTTGGCCAGGTTGGTCTCGAACTCCTGACCTCAGGTGATCTGCCCGCCTCAGCCTTCCAAAGTGCTGGGGTTATAGGCGTGAGCCACGGCACCCGGCCTTGTTACTGTTTTTGGTGACTCACCTGCAGTGTGTCTCCTTGAGTGTAAGCTCATTAAGGACAGGCTGTGCCCGCTCTGCTAACCCCAGGGCTGCTGCTGGGCGGGTAGTGAGTTGTCAGTGCACCTCTGTGGAGTGCAGCAATACACTCAGAGCCTACATTATCCTCAAAGTGGGGACTGCCATCTTTGCTTTTCAGATAAGGAAACTGAGGCACAGAGCGATGAAGGGACATATCCAAGGCCACCCCACTTGAATGCACCGGGGCTGGGATTTGAGCCCCAGATGGCCTGACTCTAGCAGAGTTCTTTCTGCTGCTGAGCCGCCTATTGCCTGCCTTTGGCCGGATGGCCATTCTCTGGCCAATAGCGAGTGCTAGGCTTCACCATGGATTGTCAACCCTGAGCACCTGCCTTAGTCTCTTGGAGGCTCAATAAGCTGAATGTCGCTCACCTCCGGGGCTTGTGACTTACCAGATCAGGTGGCCCTGCGAATGTGCTGAGAGTGTGCATCGTGCCACTGGCTTGGGGCCACCCCTAGAGCACTGCAGCGCACCCTCCCACTTGCCACAGACATCCCCAGTTTCATCCCCATTTTCACGAGGAAGCGCTAACTTGCCCAGGAGCCCTCGGGTAGTAAGCACGACAGGCCCTTTTCCCCTTGACTGGGTGGCCTGAAGGTGGGAACATCAGGAAGACCTTGCTGCCAGGACCCCAGGCCTGGAGTGGGCTGACAAGTGCCCAGGGCAGGATAGCTCCTGTTTGGTACATCTGGGTATGTGTGCTCAGTTTTCAGAGTCCCTTCAATGTATCTGAGCTTGGAGAGCTGGGCTCTGATGTGTCCATGGCTCTGCCTTAGAGCCTGGCCTGGTGGATGCAGTGACAGGATGCTCTCCAGCCTCAGCCTCCTCTGGGGCGGCTGCTCACCTGTGTGTCCAGCTGATCCCCAGCCACTGCTGAGCTTCTTCCATCTCCACAGATGAAAAAGCGGGACCTGGAGCCCTCGGACGCCACCTACACGGCCCTGTTCAACGTCTGTGCCGAGTCCCCCTGGAAGGACTCAGCTCTGCAGAGCGCCCTGAAGCTCCGGCAGCAGCTGCAGGCCAAAAACTTCGAGCTCAACTTGAAAACGTACCACGCGCTGCTGAAGATGGCTGCCAAGTGTGCAGACCTTAGAATGTGCCTCGATGTGTTCAAGGTGGGGCTTCCTCTGCCGTCCTGCTCCCCGTCCTGGGGCTGGTCCCACGTGGCAGGGGCAGGGCTAGGGCTGTGGTGTCTGTCTCTCCTCATGCAGGAAGGCTCAGGGAGGGTGAGACAGCCAGTCTTGGGCCCTGGGGTTCACAGATGGATCTAATGAGACCCTACTGGAGGTTGTGTGTGCCACTGTGTGCCGCGTCCTGCTTTGTGCACTCGAGGGAAGGCTTCCTAGAGACAGGGTCTTGCTGTGTTGCCCAGGCTGGTCACAAAACTCCTGGCCTCAAGTGATCCTCCTGCCTTGGCCTCCCAATGTGCTAGGATTACAGACATGAGTTACCACGCCCAGCCTGCTGCAGGTTCTCAATGGGACGTCTTTGTTCCCTCCCCCAGGAAATCATCCACAAAGGGCACGTGGTCACAGAGGAGACCTTCAGTTTCCTGCTCATGGGCTGCATCCAAGACAAGAAGACGGGCTTCCGGTACGCCCTCCAGGTATGTCCCTCCCACCTCACCTTCCTGCCCTGCTTCCCCAGCACCAGAGGTGCAAAATGGCATCCTATGAGCACCCGTGATGGCCCTGTGCTGAGTATTTTTATATCTGTGCTCTTTTCTGAAAACCCAGCAGCCACTGTAGCCTCCGTTCTACAGATGGTGGGAAGAGGAGGCCCTTGGAGGTGGAATGAGGGTGGCCCCCACCCCTCCCACCCTGCTTTGCAGTCAGCTCAGCCCCTCTAAACTCACCTTCCTTGAAAGCCTGCCTCACACTCACCTGGGGACTTGTTCAACCCTCCCACAGCCCTGCTAGCACTTCTGCATGTGCAACCCAGGAGTCATTCATTCTTTCATTTATTTATTTTGAGATGGAGTCTCACTCTTGCCCAGGCTGGAGTGCAATGGAACGATCTCAGCTCACTGCAACCTCCGCCTCCCAGTTTCATGCGATACTCCTGCCTCAGCCTCCTGAGTAGCTGGGATTACAGGCGCACGCCACCATGTCCAGCTAATTTTGTATTTTTAGTAGAGACAGGGTTTCACCATGTTGACCAGCCTGGTCTTGAACTCCTGGCCTCATGTGATCCGCCCCCCTGGGCCTCCCAAAGTGCTGGGATTACAGGTATGAACCACAGCTCCCGGCTGGAAAGCTTTTTTTTTTCTTATTATTTTTATTTTTTAATGTTTTTAATTTTTATTTTGAGACAGTCTCGCTCTGTCGCCCAGGCTGGAGTACAGTGGCACGATCTCAGCTCACTGCAAGCTCCACCTCCTGGGTTCACGCCATTCTCCCGTCTCAGCCTCCTGAGTAGCTGGGACTATAGGCGCCCGCCACCATGCCCAGCTAATTTTGTTTTTGTATTTTTAGTAGAGACAGAGTTTCACCGTGTTAGCCAGGGTGGTCTTGATCTCCTGACCTCGTGATCCGCCTGCCTTGCCCTCCCAAAATGCTAGGACTACAGGCATGAGCCACCACGCCCGGCCAATTTTTAAAATGTTTTAAAATTGTTTTGAGACACTCTCGCTCTGTCACCCAGGCTGGAGTGCTGTGGCATGATCTTGGCTCACTGCAACATCCATCTCTGGGTTCAAGTGATTCTCCCATTTCAGCCTCCTGAGTAGCTGGGACTGTGGGTATGCAATACCACACCCAGTAATTTTTGTATTTTTAGTAGAGATGGGGTTTCACCATGTTGGCCGGGCTGGTCTCGAACTCCTGATCTCAAGGAATCTGCCCGCCTTAGCTTCCCAAAGTGCTGGGATTACAGGCGTGAGCTACCACGCCTGGCCTATATTTTTGAGGCAGGGTCTTGCTATGTTGCCCGGTCTTGTCTGGAACTCCTGGTCTCAAGGGATCCTCCTGTCTAAAACTCCCAAGGGACTGGGATTCCAGGCGTGAACCCTGCGCCCAGCTGCTGAACGGTAGCACCCAGCTGATGTTTGTCTCTTCCCTGGCAGGTGTGGCAGCTGATGCTGAGTCTGGGGCTACAGCCGAGCCGAGACAGCTACAACCTGCTGTTGGTGGCAGCTCGGGACTGTGGCCTAGGGGACCCCCAGGTGGCCTCAGAGCTGCTTCTGAAGCCCAGGGAGGAGGCGACTGTGCTTCAGCCCCCAGTGAGCAGGCAGCGGCCAAGGAGGACAGCCCAGGCCAAGGCAGGCAACCTCATGTCAGCCATGCTGCACGTGGAGGCCCTGGAAAGGCAGCTGTTTCTGGAAACTTCTCAGGCACTTGGGCCTCCAGAGCCTCCGGAAGCCAGAGTGCCCGGCAAGGCCCAACCAGAGGTGGATACCAAGGCAGAGCCCAGCCACACAGTGGCCCTCACCCCAGTGGCCCTGAAGCCACCTCCCGTGAAGCCGGAAGTCAACCTCCTGACCCCCAGGGCCGTTCCCACCACCGTGGTCTCCTTTGGAACAGTGACCACCCCAGCTGACCGGCTGGCCTTGATAGGGGGCCTGGAGGGCTTCCTGAGCAAGATGGCAGAGCACAGGCAGCAGCCCGACATCAAGACCCTCACGCTACTGGCCGAGGTGGTGGAGTCCGGGAGTCCTGCAGAGTCCTTGCTGCTGGCTCTCCTGGACGAGCACCAGGTGGAGGCCGACCTGACATTCTTTAACACGCTGGTGAGAAAGAAGAGCAAGCTCGGAGACCTGGAAGGGGCCAAGGCGCTGTTGCCGGTCCTGGCAAAGAGGGGCCTCGTCCCCAACCTACAGACATTCTGCAACCTGGCCATCGGGTGCCACAGGCCAAAGGACGGTCTACAGCTTCTCACAGACATGAAGGTGAGTGGACTTGGGCCTGGGCAGGACACCCGTGGTGCTCAGGAGCACTCTGCAGCTCAGGAGGAAAGTTTGGGGGGTCTGCAGACCTCCCACCTGGAGAGGATGAACTGTGCATAGGGGCAAAGAGAGTGGGGTCAATGACCTTCTGGTCTTTGGTCCCATTTTGGGGGAAGCAGACCCTGGCAAGTGCTTCAGGGCTGGGCATAGAGACACACGGATGTTCCCATCTGGAAGAAGGTGGCCGTGGGTTGACACTGAGGGCTGGGGACAGGCCTCGGCTCCAACACTCTAGAGGTATGGCAGGGATTCTCAGAATTCCTGGGGGGCTGTGGGCAGTTTTCAAAGCCCCCGAGGTCTGCGCCTCCCACCTAGCCCCCATTGGAAGTGCTGCGTGGATTTCATCCAACCACAGCAGAGGCTGCGTCCTGGGTTGTCGGGGTCCCCCAGGTCCATCATCCTCTGGCTGTTTTCCTGGACCCTACCGGGCTCACCCAGCCAAGGCTCGCGCTTTTCTAGGCTGACCACCACCTGGTGACCGTGTGTCACCAGGAAGCCCACCCCAGGGAGCGAGGAGGTGGTGTCTCCCACATCATTTTCTGCCTGAGTCACTTGGTGTCTGAGAGCAGCACGGGCGTCCTTTTCCGCAGCTTCTTTAGGGCTGAGCAGAGGGGCTGGGCTTGGCTTTCCTGCTGGAGAGGGACATTCAGCACATTGTTGCTGGCAAGTTTGCCTTGCTGGCCCTGGCCGCTGGTCCGGGGAGCCAGCTTGATTGACGGAGGGTGGGAGCTGCTGGGTCCCAATGGCTGCCGTCATCTTGCTGATTCTACGATATCACTGTGTTCTAGAAGTCCCAGGTGACCCCCAACACTCACATCTACAGCGCTCTCATCAACGCGGCCGTCAGGAAGCTGAACTACACCTATCTCATCAACATCTTGAAGGACATGAAGCAGAACAGGGTCCTGGTGAACGAAGTGGTCATCCGCCAGCTGGAGTTTGCAGCCCAGTACCCTCCCACCTTTGACCGGGTGTGTGCCCCAAGCTCAAAAGCTGATCAGCTCCTTCACCATTGCTATGCCCCACCACCACCCAACCCCGGTTCTGGCCCTTGGGATTGTGTTCCCATACTTGAAACTGTCCAGCAGCTTCCCTTAGGAGCAGTCCCCCAGTCTGTAGACCACAGCCTGCAAGTCCCTGTCCACGTGGCTCATCTCATGTCTCAGGCCAGCCTTGCCTTTGCTGCCTCTGTCCGTCCCAGTGGCCTTCTGTCAGTTCCCAAAGGCCACCAGCCTCTTGCCTTCCTCAGGGTATTGGCGTTCCCCCTGCCTCGGGTGGCACCTACTTTCATGTGGCGGGCTCTTTCTCCTGGAGGTCTCTGTTTAAGTGGCCCTCAGAGATGCCCAGCTGGCTGCCACTCCAACCTGGGGTGAAAGTCTCCCCTCCCCCTTCCCACTCTGTTCCTTTATGCCATGTCCTACAGTCTCGGATCATGTGCTCACGGACAGCCCTGGCCTTCCCTGTATCAGGCCTCTGGAGGCAGAGGCTGTCTGCCGTGCTCATCTGGGTCCAAAGCACCTGCACGTTGCCGGGTACTCCAAACAGGTTGTTGCTTGCTCAGGGACTGGGCAGGCAGTGAAGTGGTGTCATTGTCTGGGGTGAATACCCGAGATTTGTTGAGCCAAGATCGCGCCACTGCACTCCAGCCCGGGCGATAGATGGAGACTCGGTCTCAAAAAAAAAAAAGATTAAGAGCTGAAGTTTAATAGGTGAAAGAAAGAGAAGAGCTCTTGCTGGGTGCAGTGGCGAAAAAAAAAAAAGGGAAGAGCTCTGTGCTTGCAGAGAGGTGCCAGAGAAATGGCTTGCCACTTCCATAGTGTAATGCAGAGGTTTTGTAGATGCTTGGGGAGGTGGCATCTGATTTACAAAGGACACAAAAGATTGGTTGGACCAGGTGTGCCATTTACATAGCATGTATAAAAGCTGTTGCCCTACCTTAACCTCTTATTATGTAGACAGGTGGCTGTTGCCATGTTGCCTGGTTCTTTACTGTACACGTGGCGACAAAGAAGGGAAGATGGGGCCCCCACGTTGAACATATCTGGCTCCCAGGTAGCCCTTTTCTGTTGGCACAGCCGCCAGCATTTACCCCTGCAAGCTTCCAGTTTGCTTATCTATGTCTGCAGCTCAATTTTTCAGGCTGCTCTTTGTTAGAAAAGAAATTATTTGGGGGCTGCTTTTTATTAAAAGGGAAATTTCGCCAAGGACTCTGTTGCCCTTACTATCTGCCTAAATAATTTCTTTCAACCTCCTGTATCAGCAGGAGCAGGGCAGAGTCATGGAATCTGCTTTGTCACGGCCACAGCCTCTCCCTGCTGTTCTGAGGCTATCAGGCTCTGGGGGTTTGGCTCTTGGGTCCATCGAGTCACACTCTGTGCTGAGCATCTCCGGAGCATCCAGAGCCACTATGGCTTGAAGCACAACCTGGATGGGGCGGAAACACGTAAATGGGCAGGGACACACATAGCTAGAGGGTGCGGGGTCAGGAACGCCAGGCAGGTGTCACGCCTGAATGCCATTTTGAGGGCTTCCTACAAATAGGTGGGAGAGCAATGGAGATTGTGCCTGGCTGAAGGCATAGCTGGGCATTTTTGAACTGTGTGTCTGTGCTTTGAACTGTTGGTTGTGAGCCTTTTCTTATTGATTCCAGGGTTTTTTTAATATATTCTGGGTACTGGTTTTTTGTTGATTACATGTTGTGCATATCTTCCTAGTGGATCATCTCTTCCCTCTGGCGTAGGGCTCACTAGGGGTTCAACTCGACAGTCACAAGACTATCATAGGCCTAAAGCATATCATATTTAAGTCACAGACAGATGTCCCTGACTTAAAGATGATTCTACATAGGATTTTTCAACTTTGCAATGGTTTTATCAGGATGTAACTCTAAGGATCTACTTTGTGAGGGGTTTCTACTGAATGTATATCACTTTTGCATAAAGTCAGTACCCCGTGCTGTGTTGCCAGCAATAGATGCATTTCCTTTTGTTTTTTTATGAGATGGAGTCTCACTCTGTCACCAGTGACGCTGGAGTGCAGTGACGCGATCTTGGCTCGCTGCAACCTCTGCTGCCCAGGTTCAAGCAATTTTCCTGCCTCAGCCTCCCGAGTAGCTGGGATTACAGGCGACTGCCACCACGCCTGGCTAATTTTTATATGTATTTTTTTTAGTAGAGATGGGGTTTCACCATCTTGGCCAGGCTGGTCTTGAACTCCTGACCTCATGATCCACCCACCCCAGCCTCCCAAAGTGCTGGGATTACAGGTGTGAGCCCCCGTGCTGTGCTGCATTTTTTTTTTTTTTTTTAAAGAGACAATCACTCTGTTGCCCAGGCTGGAGTGCAGTGGCACGAACATGGCTCACTGTAGCCTTGACCTCCCAGGCTTAAGCAGTCTCCCACCTTAGCCACCTGAGGAGCTGGGACTACAGGCATGTACCACCATGCCCAGCTAATCTTTTACATAGGGTTTCACTATATTGCCCAAACTGGTCTGGAACTCCTGAGCTCATGTAATCTGCCTGCCTCGGCTTCCCCAAGCACTGGGATTACAGGAGTGAACCACCATGCCCAGCCAGATTGATTTTTGATTTACGATGGGTTTTTGGGGGCGGAACTCTGCTGTCAGGAGCATCTGTACTCATATTCCCTCATGATGGTGGACTTGTTTATATTCGTGATTCTGTTGAGTTTTGCTTTCTGTGCTTTCAGGCTCTATCCGGCACCTTAAGGTTTAGAATTGTCCAGTCTTTTGAGTCAAACCTTTTTTTTTGTTTGTTTGTTTTTGAGACGGAGTCTTGCTCTGTCGCCCAGGCTGGAGTGCAATGGCGTGATCTCAGCTCACTGCAACCTCTGCCTCCTGGGTTCAAGCCATTCTCCTGCCTTAACCTCCCAGGTAGCTGGGACTACAGGCATGCGCCACCACATCCAGCATTTTTAGTAGAGATGGGGTTTCTCCATGCTGGCCAGGCAAGTCTCGAACTCCTGACCTCAAGTGATCTGCCCGCCTCGGCCTCCCAAAGTGCTGGGATTACAGACGTGAGCCACCGCGCCCAGCCAAACTTTTTGTTATCGTGTGGTAGTAGCTGTATGTCAGATAGTACTTTTTGGCTGTTTTTTTTTTTTTTTGCTATATTCTCCTACCAGCTCTCTCAGTTTCTGTCTGGTGTGTCTTTGCTTTTTTCCCTGTATCTCATGGAGCCTATCTCGGCAGTGTTGAGATGATGGTCAGAGGGAGGTGGCTTTGAGGGGGAGGGGCTAGGCAGGCTGTGGAGGCAGAGCTGGTAAGACCCAGCGATTCTGGCTTGGGGGCCTGGGGTGGCAACTGTGGATGGAGGAGCACAGTGGTGCCTATTTGGGAAGAATGCTGTTGGGCAGATGGCTCTGGGTCTGCCCCAGGGTACCCAGCTGGGACCTGTTTCTCTGAAGTAAGCTACTCCCGTAGTGCCTGTTCACAGCTTTCTGCCCTGTCCCCTGCAGCCACCTGGAAGGGAAAATGGCAGCCACCAGCTTCCCTGAGGCCTGAGCCAGCTGCCGAGGTTTGGGATTAGCTATAGGTAACAGGAGTGATTCTAGCCTCGCTTTTCTAATTCCAGTACCAAGGGAAGAACACCTACCTGGAGAAGATTGATGGCTTCCGAGCCTATTATAAGCAGTGGCTGACAGTGATGCCCGCAGAGGAAACGCCGCACCCCTGGCACAAGTTCCGGACCAAGCCCCAGGAGGACCAGGACACCGGCAAGGAGGCTGATGTGGACGGATGTGCCCTTGGGGGCAGGTGATGGGAGCACAGCTGGAACAACGTGTTCGGCCCCCAGTGCTCTGTGGGAGCCCCAGGACAAGTGAGCTGGTGTCACCTCCTGCCTGGGGGAAGAGCCAGGCCCTGAGGAACAGCCGCAGCGTGTCACAGGTGTTGGTGTGAGGACACACGCTAGGCCCAAGGTGCCTGTGCTCCCGGCAGGTCCACGGGCAGCTCCAGCCACCTTCGCGTGTCACCTTCACGGATCTTCCAGCTCCAGCTACCTTTGCGTGTCACCTCGCACACCACAAGGGGGCCGGGGCATCTGGTCCTTGGGGCCTGGTGCTGCCCCACTGGGTTCCATAGGACGATGCTCTGAAAGAACAGACGTGGGGGCTCGAGAGGTTTAATGATTTTATTTTTACAAATCACAGCTGATGGATAGCGAAGCCTTCCCCATAGAGACCATGCTCCAACTCGGGCCTGGGGCACTGCTCGCTGCTCCCATGAAGGGGGTGGCGTCACAGGCAGGAACCTGCGGAGTCCAGAGTCCAGGGTGGAGAGTGCCAGCCTCAGCCAGAGCAGCCACGGCAGCCACAGTGTGTGCACTCGATGATGCGGCCCTGCAACAGAGGAGGACGGTGAGACGATGCCACTGCACCACGCTCGCCCCTGCATGCCCACATACGTGGCAACCCTCCCACGAAGGACCTGCCACCATGCCATATAGGGACACACCTCAGAAACCCTTCCTTGACAGCTCTGGACAGGGAAAATTGGCTCCCTCATGAAGGTAGAAACGGCTGCGGTTGACACCGAGGTTACATCTGCATATTTATAATATGTTCTGCAAATCCAACACATGTTTGCCAATCAAGAAAAAGAAATCGGTGTGAATGAGTCTCATTCTGCTAAGTGAGCATGACGGACGCTGCGATGAGCAGAGGTGGCTCTGCTACTGTTTGGGGACTTCAGGGCGGCCTCTGGGCTGGGACACTGGTGGGGGAAGAGGGCAGGAGGCTATGCACTTGAGTCACACCCTTCTGGCTCAGAGCCCCCCCAGAAAGAAGGGTCTTGTCCCCCAGGCCTGGTGCGGCCCAATGCTTGGCCAGCCAGAAAGCCCTAGAACAGTGGCTTGTGTTTATTTTACTTTTTCAAGTTCTTTTTTTGGAGAAGCAAGACCATAGTTTAAGTAAACGGGATCCTCTGGTGAAACCCAGGTAAATCTACAGCAGGCTGTTTTGGCCACAGGGCTGAAGCAGCACCCCAGCCCACCAGCCCCCCAACCTGGACCCCTTGTGGAATCTGGGCACTCAGAGGAGGGGGGGCTTCTGCCACTCTGCCACTCCTCCCTGCCTCCATCAGAAAACCAACACCCCGGTCTTCCCTCCGGGAGGCAGCCCTTGCTCGCCCCCACTGCTCAGTACACAAGTCTTCAGCATCCAGCCACAGCTCTCCATCGTCAGTCTCACTGCAGCATAGGGGACCTATGTGAAGGGGCCCCTGTGTGGAGCTGGGGAAAAGGAGGCCAGGTTGGCAGATGGGCGGTGGGGCCTGACCTCCCAGCTGTGCCAACAACTGTGTGCCAAGGGGCTGCACTGAGCGGCCACTGCTGTGACTCTGCCTTGGGCCACAGCTGCCTTTCAGAGGGGCTTGGGGCGGGGTGGAGCTCAGCTCCTGTTCCTCGGCACCACTCCTGAGGCGCCTGACCTAGGAGTGATGCTTGGAACAGAAAGTTCTGAAAGAAGAAACACAGTGGGCTGGGCGCAGTAGCTCATGCCTATAATCCCAGCACTTTGGGAGGCTGAGGGGGGCGGATCACCTGAGGTCGGGAGTTCAAGACCAGCCTGAGCAACATGGAGAAACCCCGTCTCTACTAAAAATACAAAATTAGCCAGGTGTGGTGGCGCATGCCTGTAATCCCAGCTACTCGGGAGGCTGAGGCAGGAGAATTGCTTGAACCTGGGAGGCGGAGGTTACAGTGCGCCAAGATGGCATCACTGTACTCCAGCCTGGGCGACAGAGCAAGACTCCATCTCGGGGGGTGGGAAAGACAGTGATGGTGATGTTAAAGTATCACTGTGAGGACTGAAAGGGACAGGAACTCACTGGCTGCCCCTCCCTGATGTCACCCTGCCACCACCTCAGGATTAGGGCTCCTCACCACCATTTCCAAAGTGAGGAAAGGGGTTCAGTAATTTGCCCAAAGGTGGAGTTGAGATTGGCCCCAGGCCTAACAAACACACAGCCACACGCTGCCTCACACGGATTCCTGAACAGAGGGACCCACTCCCGCGAGGGAGAGCCAGCTGGACATCCAGGGACAAAACGACATTCCAGCCCAACCAAATAACATAAGATCCCTTGGAATCAACTAGGGCAGAATTTTGAGCTGAAAATAACATCAAGCTTGAGTGTCAGACATTACCACTTCCAGCTTGCTTTTGGGCACGCGGCAGATGCAGTTCGTCCCGAAGTTGGTGTCCCGTGTCTGAATGCACCGCAGGCAGCACAAGTTCTCATAACCTTGCTTTTTCCATTTTGCAATCAGGTTTTTGTCTGCATAGCCTTCTTTAATACAATATTCATAGAGTTCTGTCAAAAAGATGGGGAAAGAGCATCAGGCCATGGTCTAAAAACCTTCCCCACCCTTGATCAAAAAGAGCATTCAGGCCGGGTGCAGTGGCTCATGCCTGTAATCCCAGCACTTTGGGAGGCCGAGGCAGGCGGATCACCTGAGGTCAGGAGTTCGGGACCAGCCTGGCCAACATGGTAAAACCCCGTCTCTACTAAAAATACAAAAATTACCCGGGCATGGCGGCAGCTGTAATCCCAGCTACTCAGGAGGCTGAGGCAGGAGAATGGCTTGAACCCAGGAGGCGGAGGTTGTAGTGACCTGAGGTCGTGCCACTGGACTCCAGCCTGGGTGACAGCGAAACTCCATCTCAAAAAAAAAAAAAAAGCATGCTGGGCGCGGTGGCTCACGCCTGTAATCCCAGCACTTTGGGAGGCCGAGGCGGGCGGATCACGAGGTCAGGAGATCAAGACCATCCTGGCTAACACGGTAAAACCCCGTCTCTACTAAAAATACAAAAAAATTAGCCAGGCATGGTGGCGGGCACCTGTAGTCCCAGCTACTTGGGAGGCTGAGGCAGGAGGATGGCGTGAACCTGGGAGGCAGAGCTTGCAGTGAGCCGAGATTGCACCTCTGCACTCCAGCCTGGGTGACAGAGCGAGACTCCATCTCAAAAAAAAATAAAAAATAAAAAATAAAAGCATTCAGTATTGCAATGGGACAGTCCTTGGAGGAGGAACAAAACAAAAAAACAAAAGTACTTAGGCCAGGCAAGGTGGCTCACACCTGTAATCCCAGCACTTTTGGAAGCCAATGCCAGAGGATCACTTGAGTTAACCAGCCTGGGCAACATAGCAAGGGCCTACAAAAAATTTAAAAATTTTCTATCTACAAAAAATTTTAAAATTAGCTGGGTGTGGTGGTGCACACCTGTAGTCCCAGCTACTCAAGAGGTTGAGGTGAGAGGATCCCTTGAGCCCAGAAGGTTGAGGCTGCAGTGAGCCATGATTGCACCACTGCACTCCAGCCTGGGGAACAGAGCAAGACCGTTTCAAAAAAAAAAACAAACAAAACAAAAGCCAAGAGCGTGGCTCATGCCTGTAATTCCAGCACTTTCGCAGGCCAAGTCGGGTGAATCACCTGACGTCAGGAGTTCAAGACCAGCCTGACCAATATGGTGAAACCCCATCTTTACTAAAAATACAAAAATTGGCTGGGTGTGGTGGCGGGTGTTTGTAATCCCAGCTACTTGGGAGCTGAGACAGGAGAATCGCTTGAACCCAGGAGGTGGAGCTTGCAGTGAGCCAAGATCATGCCACTGCACTCCAGCCTGGGTGACAGAGTGAGACTCCATCTCAAAAAAAAAAAAAAACCACACACACACACACACAAAACTCAGCCAACATTGGCTCCCCCTAATTTTTTGTGGTAAGAAAAACCATGACTTGCACAGGTTGCGAGAATAAGGATTGTGGTTAGTTCAGTAACTCCAAAAGTGACTCAAGCTTCAAAGGCCAAGAGAGACTAATTACCTCTGCTGATGGCTTTCCGCTTGTAAAAGAGGTCGAAGATGTAGCGGGTTTTCTGGTGGTGGATCCTGAAGATGGGCCACAGAGATTCCACTTTCCTCTTTCCCTCATGCGGTTCTGTTTCAGCTGGGGAGAAATAAAGAGTGTGTTTGGGGGAATAGGGTCAGTCTGCGCGGGATTTTCTTTTTGTAAGTAACTACTGATAATGAATAAATACCACTTTATACCCACTAGGATGGCTGTGGGCGGCAAGCCACCCAGGTGCCGAGGCAAGAGACCGAGGGCACGAGCTGTTCCAGTATAATAAAATATATAAAATAAGAATAGTACTAGATATAGATCTTAGATATGATTATATATGAATATCATTAATCATTAGTTTGTAGCAACTACTCTTTATTCCAATATTATAATAATCCTCGCTCTACAATCATAACCTAGGAAAAACCAGGCCATACAGAGGTAAGAGCTGAGGGGACATAGTGAGAAGTGACCAGAAGACAAGAGTGCGAGCCTTCTGTTATGCCCAGACAGGGCCACCAGAGGGCTTCTTGGACTAGTGGTAACGCCAGCGTCTGGGAAGACGCCCATTGCCAAGCAGACTTTGGTCTAGTGGTAGCGAAAAGTGTCAAGGAACAACACCCGCTACTTAGCAGACCGGGAAAGGGAGTCTCCCTTTCCCCAGCGGAGTTTAGAGAAGACTCTACTCCTCCACCTCTTGTGGAGGGCCTGACATCAGTCAGGCTCGCCCGCAGTTATCCAGAGGCCTGTCTCCCTGTGATGCTGTGCTTCAGTGGTCACGCTCCTCGTCTGCCGTCATGCCGTCATGTTCCATCCTGTACACCTGTACATCCTGTACGCCATTTAGATAGCAGTAGCAAATTAGTGAAAGTACTAAAAGTCTCTGATAGGCAGAAATAATGGTGTAAGCTGTCTCTCTCTCTCTCTCTCTCCTCTCTCTCTCTGCCTTGGCTGCCAGGCAGGGAAGGGCCCCCTGTCCAGTGGACACATGACCCATGTGGCCTTACCTATCATTGGAGATGGTTCACACTCCTTATCCCACCCCTTTGTCTTGTATCCAATAAATATCAGCACAGCCTGGCATTCGGGGCCACTACCAGTCTCCACGTCTTGGTGGTAGTGGTCCCCTGGGCTCAGCTGTCTTTTATCTCTTTGTCTTGTGTCTTTATTTCTATGCTCTCTTGTCTCCGCACACGGGGAGAAACCCACCGACCCTGTGGGGCTGGACCCTACAGATGACTATAATCAAAATTATGGCACAATAACAACTGTTGGGAAGGATGTGGAGAAACTGGAACTCTCCTACATTCCTGGTGGGAATGTAAAATGGTGGAGCCACTGCAGAAAAGAGTTAGGTGGCTCCTCAAGAAGTTAAAACAAGGCTGGCTGGACTCCGTGGCTCACACCTGTAATCCCAGCACTTTGGGAGGCTGAGATGGGCAGATCACTTGAGGTCAGCAGTCTGAGACCAGCCTGGTCAACATGGTGAAACCCCATCTCTACTAAAAATACAAAAGAATTAGCAGGGCATGGTGGCGCATGCCTGTAATCCCACCTACTTGGGAGGCTGAGGTGGGAGAATCGTTTGAACCCAGAGGTGGAGGATGCAGTGAGCTGAGATCACACCACTGCACTCCAGCCTAGGCAACAAAGCGAGACTCCTGTCTCAAAAAAAAAAAAAAAAAAAAAGAGAATGAAGTAAGTACTGATATATTCTACAACGCAGATGAACCTTGAAACATCAAACTGACTGTGGCAATGGTCGCACAACTTTGTGAATATACTAAAAACCCCTTAATTGGATAATTTAACAGGTTGACTTTTACAGTGTATGATTAATATCTCAATAAAGCTGTTATTTAAAAACAGAATAAGCCGCCGGGCATTTTGGGAGGCCAAGGTGGATGGATCACGAGGTCAGGAGATCAAGATCAGCCTGACCAACGTGGTATAACCCCATCACTACTAAAAATTAAAAAATTAGCCGGGCATAGTGCATGCTTGTAATCCCAGCTTCTCAAGAGGCTGAGGCAGGAGAATTGCCTGAACTCGGGAGGCAAAGGTTGCAGTGAGCCAAGATCGCACCACTGCACTCCAGCCTGGGCAACAGTGTGAGATTCCATCTCAAAAAAAAATAAAAAAATAAAAAATAAGCTAAGTAATTTAAACATAATTGTTTTAAATTAAAAATGTCTATTTTGGATCTTTTTGTAATTCAGGAGTGTGACTGGGTATTCATATCCATGTGTGAGACGTGCCACTCTCAAACCTTGTCACAACGTTGGCACATTACCCATGTGACAAGAAAAAAAGTCTTTTTAATTACAGAATTAGAAAACATAGATTTTTAAAAAGATCATTCAATGGTAACTTCTGTTAAAAGGTTGGTCCCGGCTGGGCACGGTAGCTCACGCCTGTAATCCCAGCACTTTTGGAGGCCAAGGCGGGTGGATCACTTGAGGTCAGGAGTTCGAGAACACCCTGGCCAATAGGGTGAAACACTGTCTCTACTAAAAATACAAAAATTATCTGGGCATGGTGGCAGACGCCTGTAATCCCAGTTACTTGGGAGGCTGAGGCACGAGAAGTGCTTGAACCTGGGAAGCAGAAGTTGCAGTGAGCTGAGATTGTGCCACTGCACTCCAGCCTGGATGACAGATGACCCTGTCTCAAAAAAAAAAAAAAAAAAAAACCAAGCCAAAAAACCAACCTTAGTCCCTATGCTTTCAGATCTATTTCCACAGCATAATAATTTCTCAAGATAATTCTAGGCCCACAGATGGGCATCCTAATCATCTTGAAGGCACCTCTAATTTCATCTCCCAGCCAAAGTCCTTTAGGGCTGAGGAAAAGCGAAATAAACTAGACCAGTCACACGTTCTCAGGGAGGTAGCTGCAGAAGCAGCTGCTCCTTCAACACACGCAGGATCAGGTGGCGCTCATACTTGCCACAAGGCAGTTCTCTCTCTCTTAGCAGTCACAAGTTCATCTTTGTCTACAATCTCCTTAGTTTTTAGGGAAGAACAGAAGGGCGAGGAGTGGTCAAGAAGAGTATCCCTCCCTGTCTCCAGCTTTTAAGCCATTCTATTACCTAGGAATTACAATTCGGCTCAACAAACAGAATGCTGTGATCCAAGCAGAGAAGCAGATAGTAGATTCAGCAGGTACACATGTTAAGACATGACTTGCTCCTCCTTGGCCTCTGCCATGATTGTGAGGCCTCTCCAGCCACATGGAACGGTAAGTCCATTAAATCTCGTTCTTTCGTAAATTGCCCAGTCTCAGGTATGTCTATCAGTAGCATGAAAATGGACTAACACACCCCCATCTCTACAAAAAATTAGCCAAGCGTTGGTCGGGCGCGGTGGCTCACGCCTGTAATCCTAGCACTTTGGGAGGCCGAGGCGGGTGGATCACAAGGTCAGGAGATCGAGACCATCCTGGCTAACACGGTGAAACCCCGTCACTACTAAAAATACAAAAAAAAAAAAAAAAAAAAAATTAGCCGGGTGTGATGGCGGGCGCCTGTAGTTCCAGCTACTCAGGAGGCTGAGGCAGGAGAATGGCGTGAACCTGGGAGGCGGAGCTTGCAGTGAGCCAAGATTGCGCCAGTGAACGCCAACCTGGACGACAGAGTGATACTCCGTCTCAAAAAAAAAAAAAAAAAGAAAAAAGAAAAGAAAAATTAGCCAAGCATGGTAGTGGATGCCTGTAGTCCCAGCTGCTTGGGAGGCTGAGATGGGAGGAACAACTGAGCCTGGGAGGTGGAGGCTTCAGTGAGCTGTGATTGAACCACTGCACTCCAGCCTGGGCAACAAAGTGAGACCTTGTCTCAAAACATAAACAAAAAGAAGACAAACAGAACAAAGAATACTTCTTTCTGGAGGTGAAGAATATCTAAACACAAAGTAGGGTTCCTCCTCCCCTCAAAAGTCACCCTTTAGAAGATGAAGTTAATTTACTTTCAAGGACTTGCAAAATCTCTTCTGTTCCAGCATGCTCCCATTTCCTTTATTTTGATAAACAGCTGTTTCGGGAAGAAATCTCTCAGCCCAAAATGAACGTGATTATTGCAATAGGCCCGTCCAAATCTAAACTGCAAAACAAGTACTGAGTATTTAATAGAAGTTATCTGGTACCAACAGTTCTTTTAAAAAGGAGCAAAGTAACTTAACATTGATTTAATTTAGTAATTACTGCTGGAGGTACAATCTCATAATAACCATGATTAGGTTAGTTACAAGCAAGCATTTCAAACGCTACTTTAAAAAGTAACTTCAGCTGGGTGTAGTGGCTCATACCTGCAATCCCATCACTTTGGGAGGCCGAGGTGGGTGGATCACTTGAGGCCAGGAGTTCGAGACCAGCCTGGCCAACATGGAGAAACCCCATCTCTACTAAAAATACAAAAATTAGCCGGGCACGGTGGCGCATGCCTGTAATCCAAATTACTCGAGAGGCTGAGAGGCAGGTGAATCGCTTGAACATGGGAGGCAAAGGTTGCAGTGAGCCGAGATCACGACACTGCACTGCAGCCTGGAAGACAGAGCAAGACTCCATCTCAAAAAATAAAAATAAAAAAGTTAATTGGTAAGTGGCCACACTGTGATCATATAAGGCCAACAGATGCTTGTGGCTTCAGATAAAATTTCCAAAGACAGCATAGGACATGGGTTCACAAAGCAGGATCACACGCCATTTACAAGGAAGTGACAGAAAACAGATGTGGCAAAGACTAATCGATGAGACTGAAAAGGAATAGCACTTCCAAGTAAATATATTTTGTATGATTTTAAATATACATCTTACCAAAATAGTAAATAACTATAGGTGGACTATTTGATCTATATTTCATAACCTTTTATATTCAAGTTGGCAAAAGACAAAAACAAAAACCTTTTTTGAGGACCTTTTCATTAATGTTATCTTATTTTCTGGCACTTACAGTATTTCCACGAGTTCATAAGCAAACACAACATGTCAGCATTAGTAGACCACCTTCTTTTTATATTTGCATTTATGCCTGTCCCCTGGGGGCATCTAAGTCTGTGACCCTTGGACCCAGCCCACCCAGACAGGAACTCCCCTACTCACCTTCTCTCATCTTTTGATCTAATTCATCCAGTGTTGGCTCAATCAACTCCCAGCCATCTGGGGGTGCTTTCCGGCTTCTTTTGACTTTAGGCATTTTCCTTCCACAGGATAATTTGCAAAGATCTGGGGAAAAAAAATGAATTGGTTTGAGTCTCAAATCCCCAAAGGCCTTTGCCAGCCATTATTTTGGTACAGGCTGACTTGAGTCAGCATAGGGTCACAGCTATGGGACAGGGCTCGGCACCCAGACTGTGTTCAAATCCTGGCTCTGCTACTTACCCGCTGTGATCTTCAGAAAGGTACTTAACCTTCCTAAGTCTCTGTTTCCTCATCTGTAAAATGGGGATAATGGAAGCTACCTTATGTGGTCATTGCGAAGACTTCATTATAATTGTATCTATCATGCCTGGTGTATAATGTGTGCCTAAGAGACATTTGCTGTTGTCATTAGCTAACTTCAACTACAAGCTTAACCCTATACTGGATGTTGGGAACACAGAACAAACAGTTGAGCCTCTGCCCCTTAGAAGGTGACATTTTAGCAAAGAGACATACAAGAGAAAAAGCAATTACAATAGAGTATAAGTAGGGCCGTGACTCGGGGAGCCATGGGGGTGACTATTTAAAAAGGCAAAGATGGAAGGCCAGGCACAGTGGCTCATGCCTGTAATTCTGGTCTTGGCCAGCACTTTGGGAGGCTGAGGTGGGAAGATCGCTTGAGCCCAGGAATTTGAAACCAGTCTGAGCAATGAGGTGAAACCCTATCTCTGGCCGGGCGTGGTGGCTCACGCCTGTAATCCCAGCACTTTGGGAGGCCGAGGCGGGCGGATCACGAGGTCAGGAGATCGAGACCTTCCTGGCTAACACAGGGAAACCCCGTCTCTATTAAAAATACAAAAAATTGGCCGGGTGAGGTGGCGGGCGCCTGTAGTCCCAGCTACTTGGGAGGCTGAGGCAGGAGAATGGCGTGAACCCCGGGGGGCGGAGCCTGCAGTGAGCCAAGATCGTGCCACTGCACTCCAGCCTGGGCGACAGCGAGACTCTGTCTCAAAAAAAAAAAAAAAAGAAATCCTATCTCTACAAAAAAAAAAAAAATCAAAAAATTTAACGGAGCATGGTGGTGGGTGCCTGTGGTCTGAGCTACACGGAAGGCTGAGGCAAGAGGATCATTTGAGCCCAGGAGGTTGAAAGGCTGCAGTGAGCCATGTTCACACTACTGCACTCCGGCCTAAGTGACAGAGTGAGACCATGTCTCAATAACAAACAAAACATAAAATAAAAAGGGAAAGATTGCTGTAAAATCAAAGTACCTTAGGATGTGCTTCCCAAGAGTATAGACAGCAGAAAGATCTCTCGTCTCTGCAGTTGCAGGCTTGGATTCTTGTCCAGCTCTAAAAAATTATTCTGTGACTTTCAGGTCACAGAATTCCCTCTCTGGTCCTCGGATTCTTCTGTAAAACGAGGGCAGTGGATTGGCTGATTGCCAAGGTCTCTTTCACACCAAACAACATATTACATAAAGTCAGGTAGTTCCCATACAAGAGGCCGATCCCAATCTAAATAGCAAAGCGTTTTTCAAACCACACAGCATTTCCTTGCTGCCAGAGAGAACTCAGGTTAAGTATTTATCTTTCAGCATAACAGATTCATCTCTCTCAAATTCATTCAGTCACTTCATTCCTTCTGTAATGTATCTGACACTTTACAAAGACCCTCCCCCCCAACAGAGCCTCCTCTCATGAACTCCCAAAACAACCATATAGAGGAGGAATCAAACTCTATAATATAAGGTAGAATCAGGGTCACACAGTTGAGAATTTGCAAAGCCTGACTCTGGAGGGCTCTTGACTCCCAAATCAGTGGTCTTCGCACTAGTCTTCCCTACGCTGAAGCTAGAAATGGGTAAATTCTGGTCTCGGCCCCAAGGCGCATAGTCTGTGACAAGAGAATGATCGCTTTTCTATGACCCAGGGAAATTCGAGGGCCCTGATCCAGCCTGGAAGTCAGAAGAGGCCTCCCGGAGGTGGAAATGGTAGGCGGTAACCAGATCGAGGAGAAAGAGGAGGTAGGAGGTAATCAGATCGAGAAGAAAGATGTGCCGGGAGGTGTAAGAGAGATTGGGGCGCTCGGGGAAGGAGGCGAGGAGGAGCGAAGGAAGATAGTGCAGGATTGTAGGCAAAACTCATAAAAAGGACAGCATCTGAACCCAGCTTAGAAAAACAATCAGAAGACAGAAGACGTTCCTACCAGAGGAAACCGCGTGAGAATCCTAGAGGAAAACCCCCGAATCTACCGTCCCCTCAGAAGAATGAACGGGGCGCCGCCTCCTCTCGGGAGCTCTCTCCGGCCTCAAGGTCCAAAGCCCGAACACATCCCAGTGGCTGGCTGAGAGTCCAGCCACTCAGATCTCCCTCCAGGACGGTGCAGACCACCGGTCTCCCGCCTCAGCCGTTGCCAAGGTAATGGAGAACAGAGGGAAAACACATACCGGAAACTCCTGGACCTCGGGTAGCTGCTTCTCAACTGACGGCTTCCGCTCTTCAGGCGATCGCTAAGGCATGAGGTCCTTGCGGAGCCCCGCCCTCCCCGCGCGGAGATTGCGTCATCTTAGGCGTCCTCAGCAATGCCTGTATAGAATTCCAGAGCCGCTGTTGCCCTTTGCCCTCACTTCCGGTGGGTGGCCGGCAGGGCCACGCGTCTTCCCGAACGGAGAGACTGGGGGCGTTGTTGCCTGGTAGCGCGCTGGCAAGCCTGGACTTAGGCGGCGCGCAGGACGGTCCGGCTTCGTGCGGAGGCCCCCCTGAGGTCCGGGTCCTTGCGGCCACTGCGGCCACTGAGGCGGTGGCGGCGGCTGGCCCGGGCGGAAGAAGTAGAGCCCAAGGTATTTCCGGTTCCTGTGTCAGTTTGAGGCGCCGCCGCCGCCGCAGCTGCCGGAGCCGCGATGCCTAAAGGAGGTGAGGGGCGGGCGCGCGTGGCCTGCAGGCCTGGAGGGGCGGCCCAGGTCTGGCCTCCGCTGTCCCCTCAGCCCATGGGCGTCTCTGAGAGCAGCGCAGAGGGAGGCTGTCCGCACCGGCTGAGAGCCAGGCCTGGGCCTCGACGCCCAATTGTCCCGATGGGGAAACTGAGGACTGTGGTGTCCAAGAGTCACTCCGTCAGTGGTCTGAGGAGTTTCGGAGGCTCTGGGTCCTCGCCGGCCTAGAAAGCCGGATCTAGGATGCGCTTCTCCGGGCCTAGGGGTTCTGGAATTTATCCCACTTTTTGGCTGTCTGGGAACTGAGTCACCGCGTCCCGCGCTTGTGCCGGGCCCGCCTGCCTCTCGCGTAAAACGTGGGCCTTTTCTGGCTTCGGTTCAGCCAGGCCTGCCTAGGAAGACTTAAGGCGATGCCCATGAGCCTTCCAGACCTGGTTTCGACTCCCCCGTTCGGCAGCGGCTCGGTGTGTTCCTTTGAGCCAGTCGCTCCACCTCCTGTGTCTCCGTTTTCTCATTTGCCAATGGGAATAACGATTGTACCTACCTCGTAGTACTGTTGGGAGGCTTCAGCTAGGTAATCCACGTGGAGTGCGCAGTACAGTGCCAGGCAGTCGTTAAAAGTGCCCAGTGAAGCAATAACTATTCTTATTTTTAAGGCTTTGCCAGCTCTTGGCCTTATAAGAAGGTCCATGACTGCCCAGTCCATTGTAGCCCGTCCTCTGTCTTCTAGTCCGTTCTCTATCCTGTTTTCCCCTTTAGAATCGATAGTCCCCAGTTTGAATCCCAGCTATGTCACCGTGTAATTCTGTGGCCCTGAACAAGTTAACCTCTTCCTTATCTGAAACACTGGGCTAATCCTTAGCTTGGTGAGTTGGGGCTGGGGTGGTAAAATGACAGCGCTCATAAAGTGCCTGGCTACCTCCTGGCACAGAACAAATATATTTGTATTGGTAGCTCATGTGTTATATTGGTTAATGCACTCAACCCACAGAAACATCTGCCTGGAGCGTTTTCAAACGTAAATCGCTTCCTGACTCCAGAGATAATTGGGCATTACAGAGCTAAATGTGTTTAAACCTAGCTTTGTACTGATTTATTCTGTGGCTGAAAAAGTCTCTCTGCTATTGTTCCCCAGTCCCTTCATCTGTAAAAGGAGGTTGCTGAATGAGCCATCCTCCTTCCAAAGTTTTACTTAATGGATACTTTGGGCAAAGGTTGGAGGTTACAATGATAAAACCTTAAATATGAATTCATAGCTAAATGGTCTTTGGGCTTGTGAAAAGCTTTTTTGGGTAGACAAGGTTTACATTTTCTTGGGTTAATCTGAAAACCACAAAACACCGTGAAGGTGTTAGAAGTATCAAATTCCCCAAGAGCAAAGGACGAACTCTTGTTTCCATTATGTTAACTGCAAATCATTGTTTAAAGTCTTGAAGAGCCTATTATAAAAGTTACTGTGGACCAAGCTAAGGTCAGGGTCCCATAGCCAAGAGGAGAACCTATAGTAATCGATTTCGAGTTGTTACTATTGCATGGTGTATTAAGGGAGCAAGAAAGGCTGTTGGTTTTTTTCTTGGCACACTTGCTCTCTCACAATAGGACTTTAATAAGCGTAGACTTAGACACCCCTGGGAACCTAGGTAGTCATTAAAAATGGGTGATGTGATCTGTAGCAGCCCAATTATGGCTCTGCAGCTGCTGTAAGGAATCAGAGGAGGCCAGTATCTCTGCTACCGCCTCTGGAGTGCAGAGCAACTCTGGCTGATTACAGAGTCTCTGCTCACAGAGACAGACTTTGGAAATCAGGTGGGCCTCAGCTTCCAGGAGAGGTCCTGTGTGGAAGTTGAGGCCACAGCCACCCCTGCATACTTGGGGACCAGCAGAGGGGGATACCACCCTGCTTTAAAACTGGCTGATGGCTTTAGCAAGGGTCAGCCTGGTGTCCCGGCTGAAGAGGGTCAGACTATAAAACTGACACTTTAACTGCTAGTCACATTTTTAACTTTTAGACTGTGTAGTCAGGTTTGTTTTCAACTGTACTTTGCCAATCATTTCTTAGTCTAAGCACAACGTTTTTGCCTGTAGGTTTGGGTTTTTTTTTCCCTTAAGTATTCTCTTTTTGCCATACTACTAAGGTGAGCACAAGGTATTTTACTGTGTTTCCGATATCTGCAGTAAATTGCTTATGTGCTCAGTAGTGCTTTTTTTGTTGTTGTTTTTCCACCAAATACTACATTAGAGGGAAAAGTAACGATCAGCGATTTTTTTATTTTTTTGAGACGGAGTCTCGCTCTGTGGCCCAGGCTGGAGTGCAGTGGCGCAATCTCGGCTACTGCAGCCTCTGCCTCCCGGGTTCGAGTGATTCTCCTGTCTCAGCCTCCCAAGTAGCTGGGATTACAAGCATGTGCCACCATGCCCAGCTAATTTTTGTATTTTTAGTAGTGAGGGGGTTTCACCATGTTGACCAGGCTGGTCTTGAACTCCTGGCCTCAAGTGATCTGCCCGCCTTGGCCTCCCAAAGTGCTGGGATTACAGGCATCAGCCGCTGTGCCTGGATATTAGCGAACATTTTTGTAGTGCTTATTCAGTAGCAGGCACTGTTCCAGCAGCTTTCTGTATATTGATTAATTCATCTATCTTTGTGACAACCCTGTAAGGTAGGGACACGGATGAGGAAACTGAGACAGAGAGGTTAAATACCTGCCCAAAGTCATCAAGCCAGTAAGTGTGGAACCTGGGAGTTGGACTCTAAACTTCGTGGTGTTTAGCAGTCTGCTTTGGTCTAAGTCTCCCGGTCTATGAAATGGGACCAGCTATCACTCCTGTACCATAGGTTTGTTCCGAGGATCAACTGTGCCCCTGGCTGGCTGGGCACGGTGGCTCACATCTGTAATCCCAGCACTTTGGGAGGCTGAGATGGGCAGATCACGAGGTCAAGAGATCAAGACCATCCTAGCCAACCAACATGGTTAAACCCCATCTCTACTAAAAATACAAAAATTAACTGGGGATAGTGGCGCACGCCTGTAGTCCCAGCTACTCAGGAGGCTGAGGCAGGAGAATCATTTCAGGGAGGCGGAGGTTGCGGTGAGCCGAGATTGTGCCACTGCACTCCAGCCTAGGCGACACAGCAAGACTCCATCTCAAAAAAAAAAAAAAAAAGTGCCCCTGGCTGTGACAGAACATTGCGTAAAAAGCTCTTATAGTGACGGCAGGGGTGTAAGTGGTACATGTTTCTGTGGTTGCATCTGAGTCCACTATGCTTGGATTGTAAGGGACCAGGGGATGTAGCAAGTCACTGCAGTGCACCGTCCGCCATGTCCTCCCCTCCAATCTTCTGTGTGGGAGCCAGCATTTAGTACACAGTTTGGTGATGCATCAGATGGTCACGAGTTGCTTCCTGCGTGCCTTTGAACACATGAGGGTGGAGGAGGTGTCGGTTTGGGTGGTGCTGGGTGAGGGGTAGGTGAGGCCTCTGTGGTCTCTGATGAGAGCACTCCAAGCAGGACACAGCCCTCTGGGGGTCAGAGCAGTCAAGGCAGCTGCCTCCGCTCACCTTCTAAACTGCGGGTCTCTGCAGGGAGAAAGGGAGGCCACAAAGGCCGGGCAAGGCAGTATACGAGCCCTGAGGAGATCGATGCGCAGCTGCAGGCTGAGAAGCAAAAGGCCAGGGTGAGTACATGCCTGTCCAGGCCACGCCAGTGGCCCAGGGTGGCGCTCTGCCAATTTGGTTCACAGAGAGGCCAGGCAAGGACTACCCATTCGCAGGGACAAGCCAGCACGTGGGGGTCAGGCGGGCAGTGAGCCCCAGGTATGAGTCTCAGAACAACCAATGACAGTCGCGGCGTGGGCATCTGCCTGGATGGGTTAGAAAGAACTGTGGCTGCTCTGCAGCAGCTGCCTTAGTGGGGCCCTGTTCTTGGTCTTGTGCATCTACTTTCAGGAGGATCTCCCTCCTGCAGGCCTTGTCCATTCACAGCTCGAGCTCCCAGCACCCCTGCATGTCTGCTGCAGCCACACAGGATGATTTGCCACACTGTACATGACATGTGCCCTGCCTTCCCACACCCCCAGCATCAGCACGCTCTCCATCCCTGGAGACGTTGTTTAGCCTCTCCTCCTCTGTGACTCGTGCCTCACCTCCAGCCAGAGCTGATTTAGTAGTTCCCTCTCCTCTGCTGCCATAGTACATTGTCCAAGCCACCGTTAGGAAATAGAATACATTCCAATCGTCAGCATCTGCATCTTACCATATCATTAGATTGATGCCTGGATCAAGGGCCTAAGGGAGCAGTCAGGGCCAGATGGGTACACAGCTGTGAAGTGCCCCAGGAGCCTCAAGAAGGGAAAGGCCACATCCAGCTGTGGGGTCTGGGAGGGGTCCTTGGGGGAGCTGGCAGCTGAGCAGGACATGGAGGATGTGTGGGCAAGTGCCAAGAGATGAAGGACATGAGGTTTCTGTAAGGGACATTTTTGGTGGGAAGGCAAGAAAGGCGGAGGGAAGCAGCCTTCCGAGGTGTTGTTCTGGGAAGCTGGTGCAGGAGGTCACCTGTGTGGGTGGGTCTGGGGGGATGGCTTGCCATGGAGTGGGAGTGGAGAGGGAGAGGACTCGCCTGGGAATGCCAGCATGATTTGGCAGCTGCATGCGGCAGGTGGGAGCTGAGTAGGATGGTGGTTTTCAGCCTGGTGGCTGAGTCCTTCTGACCCCAGGAAACAAGCTGCTCACCCTGGCTGCTGAGGTGGCTGGGTTAGGAAGGGGAGCAGGGCCTTCTGTGGCTGTGTGAGGGGCTTGCTGGACTATGGGAATGGCCTCTAAGCTGTGGTGCCGAGTGCATAGGCTGCCTGTGTCTGGCCCAGGTCCTATTCCCTGGGGGCCAGGGTCACAGTAGGACCCTTGTCATCCTTGGTTCCAGCCTTCTAGGGGCTTGATTTCTCAAGGTCCACAGTCTGGGGGGTGATGGGGTCACAGTCTTGGGGATTTGTTTTGCATTTTTGATTCTGCAGGTTGTCCATTTCTGAAACAGGAAGAAGAGGAGCAAAAAGAAGGTGGAGATGGGGCTGCAGGTGACCCCAAAAAGGAGAAGAAATCTCTAGACTCAGATGAGAGTGAGGATGAAGAAGATGACTACCAGGTACTGAGTCTTTTGAGGGCCTGGGGCCTGGACTCATTCATTCAACAAACAACGTTGAGTGACCGTTTAGTACTAGTCCCAAAGGTAGATGCAGACAATGTCCTTGCTCTTGAGGGTTTACACTCTACTGGAGATACAGACAACAAAGAAGTAAACGGACAGTGTCATTTCAAGGAGTGAGAAGTGGTACTAACAAAACAGACTGTGATTGAGGGGACTTGGAAAAGTGTTGTGGTGGTGAAGCAACTTATAAACTGAGATCTGAAAAAACAAGGTGCAGCCAGCTATGTGAAAATTGGCGTGCAGAGCAATTGAGAAACTAGATTAGCAAGTGCAAAGGTCCTGTGGTGGGAATAAGCTTGGCATGTTCAAGGACCAGAAAGGGGCCAGTGTAGCTGTGAGTTAGAGGGTAAGGAGCGGAGTGGTCCAGATGCAGGAGGAGAGACTGGCAAGGAGACCTCCTATGTAGCTGTTGAAGGGGTTGGGCTTTCTTTTCTTTTCTTTTTTTTTTTGAGACGGAGTGTCACTTTGTCACTGAGGCTGGAGTGCAGTGGCATAATCTCAGCTTACTACAACTTCTGCCTCCCAGGTTCAAGCGCTTCTCCTGCCTCAGCCTCCCAAGTAGCTGGGACTACAGGCACCTGCCACTACACCGGGCTAATTTTTTGTATTTTTAGTAGAGACAGGGTTTCACTGTGTTAGCCAGGATGGTCTCCATCTCCTGACCTCATGATCCACCTGCATCAGCCTCCCAAAGTGCTGGGATTATAAGCGTGAGCCACTACCCCGGCCCCTTTATCTTTTTTTTTTTGAGACAGGGTCTTGTTCTGTCACCCACGCTGGAGTGCAGTGAAGCTGCAGTGAAGCACCGCAGCCTCAGCCTTCCAAGTAGCTGGGACCAAAGGCACACGCCACCACACTCGCCTAATTCTTAAATTTTTTGTAGAGATGGGGATCTCACTATATTGCCCAGGCTGGTCTCGAACTCCTAGGCTCAAGTAGTCCTCCCACTTCACCCTCCTAAGGTGTTGAGATTGTAGCAGCATGAGCCACCATGCCTGGCATGGGGTTTCTTTATGGTAGGTAGTGGCAGCTGGGGAAGGCCTTGAAGGGATTGAGAGACATGACCAGCTATGGTTTTTTTTTTTTTTTTTTTTTTTGGGGAGACGGAGTCTCTCTGTCACCCAGGCTGGAGTGCAGTGGCGCGATCTCGGCTCATTGCAAGCTCCGCCTCCCAGGTTCACGCCATTCTTCTGCCTCAGCCTTCCGAGTAGCTGGGACTACAGTAGAGATAGCGTTTCACCATGTCAGCCAGGATGGTCTCAATCTCCTGACCTCATGATCTGCCCACCTTGGCCTCTCAAAGGGCTGGGATTACAGGCGTGAGCCACTGCGCCCGGCCTCCAGATATGCTTTTAAAAGATTATTTTACTTTGGGAAGCCAAGGTGGGTGGATCACAAGGTCAGGAGATCGAGACCATCCTGGCTAACACGGTGAAACCCCGTCTCTACTAAAAATACAAAAAATTAGCTGGGCATGGTGGTGGGCGCCTGTAGGCCCAGCTACTCAGGAGGCTGAGGCAGGAGAATGGCGTGAACCCGGGAGATGGAGAGCAGTGAGCCGAGACCGTGCCACTGCACTCCCAGCCTGGACGACAGAGTGAGACTCTGGCTCAAAAAAAAGATTATTTTAGCTTCTCCATGGAGAGTGAATGATAGGATGTTGAGACTAAGAGCAGTGTTCAGATCAGAAATCCTGGGCCGGGTGCGGTGGCTCACGCCTGTAATCCCAGCACTTTGGGAGGCCAAGGTGGGCGGATCACCTGAGGTTGGGATTTCGAGACCAGCCTGACCAACATGGAGAAAACCCGTCTCTACTAAAAGTACAAAATTAGTCGGGGGTGGTGGTTCATGCCTGTAATCCCAGCTACTCAGGCTGAGGCAGGAAAATTGCTTGAACCCAGGAGACCGAGGTTGTGGTGAGCCGAGATCGTGCCATTGCCCTCCAGCCTGGGCAACAAGAGCGAAACTCCATCTCAAAAGAAAAAAAAAAAAAGAAATCATGGCTTGCCCTAGGATGGTGACAATGGCAGTGGAGAAGAGTGGATAAATTTAAGCCGTATTTGGGGGTTGCTGAAGGAACAACGAATCAAGGATATGCTTAGGATTGCAGGGAGGGTCCGGTTGGGTAAAGGATGAATCTCAAGTTCTGTCTTGGACATGTTAAGTTTACAGTGCCAGGCATGCAAGTGGAGGTGTAAGTGTGCAGCTGGACTGGAAGTGTGTGGAGGGAGCTCTGTGGAGTGGAAGCTGTCTCCCTGCCCCCTTAAGGAGAATTGATGGAATTGACAGGGCCTGAAACTTTGACCAAACCTGCTTCATTGAGAACACACTCCCTTCTTCTGGAACTTCCCCAGGGGAGGTGGAAGGTGCAGATTCCAGGTTCTTGGGCCAGCATCCCAAACCTGTAGAGTCTGTGATCCAGTAGCTCATTCTTGAATTACATGTCCAGTCCTTCAGCTAAGGTGGGTGGGAATTAGAATTGGTGGTGACAGCACACACTTGGCCCACCCTGCCCTGGGGATTCTAGCCCAGCGCTTCTTGCAAGAAGAATCAGGCATGGGATTCCGTGGAAAACTGCTTTTGGAAGCCGAGCTTGAAGTGGGGGAGTAGTGCTGTGTGAGTGCTTGCAAGTTGGGGTAGGGCACACCTCTCATCTACCACCTACTTCCTGGTTGACTTGGACAAGTTATTGGACCCCGAGCAGCTGTTCTGTGGGCTCTTCTCAGGCTGATGAAGATGCTCCAGAGAGCTGTACCCACTGTGAGACTTGGGCTGAGCACTACGTGGGCTAGGGGTGGAGCAGGAGTTTGTCCTCATCCAGATGGGCTGTTGAGAGATGGTAGGAGTGGCCCTCAGGGGCTCCACAGGACCTGAACTCCAACAACCAGCTTCTTGCCCTGTTCTAGCAAAAGCGCAAAGGCGTTGAAGGGCTCATCGACATCGAGAACCCCAACCGGGTGGCACAGACAACCAAAAAGGTCACACAACTGGATCTGGACGGGCCAAAGGAGCTTTCGAGGAGAGAACGGTAACATCACTGGCTGGGCCTTGTGTCCCAGGGAATACAGGCTAGCAGGTGGCCTGTGGGATGCTAAGGTCCCCAGTTGGCTGGGAGCTGTGGCTGTTTATTTCTGTCTCATTCCCCAGTGGCCCTCCAGTAGCCTTTAACAAGCCACACAGAATTTGTTTTCACCAATTGATATGCTATCAGGGGAAATAGGACAACAGGCTCAGACCTGAGCATAACACTTGAGGTAATGGTGCAGGATACAGAGGGTTGCCCTCCATTCCCCTCTTCCAGAGCACCACACCCTGGGGAGATTTCCCTTACCCCACTGATCTGACCATTCCTGACCTGCATCCATCCGTAGTGTCGTGGCCATGGGGACTGGAAGGGGGCTGTGAGCCTGTGCCGGCCAGAAGGCAGTCCAGCCCAGCGCAGCTCAGCCAGCTGTCCCAGGCCTCTCCAAGTCCTGTGTGAAAATGAAGCTGCAAATGTCTTCCTCAAGAGTTGTATGAGGATCAAGATGATGTACTGAAGTGCCTGGCACAGGATCAGTCCTTGACTGGTGCCCTGACTTTTGGCAGCCACCAGGTGACCTCAAGGGCCTTACAAGAGGTTGAAGCCTGCTGGTTTCTCTCCTGACTGGGCATTTAGGATAATGGCTGAGGGGTGTGTCTGTGAAAGCCTCATGGGGAAGGCCATGAGCTTGGGTGTGATTGCAGCTGCTAAGGACCCTTCTGTCCCCCTTCAGTAGCTTCCTCTTGGCATTGACTTCAAAAACCCAGCAACCTGGGTATTCTGCCACTGTGGTATTCTGACATTGGCAGCTGTGCAGCCTTTGATAAGGCTGTGCCCTTTCTGGGCATCAGTGTCCTCACCAGTAAAAGGGATCCTGTTGCTCTCTCCCTCTGCTCTTTGGGGTTGCAGAGATGCCCTGCCTGGCACTTTGCTTTCACTGAAGGGCCTGCAGAGTCTTTGGGCTGCCTCAGTCATCATTCCTGAGGCTCAGCTTAGAGGCTTCTGAGTGTGGCACATCCCTCCTGGGCTAGGATCTGCAGTTCGCCAGGTATTATCTCCTCATCTCTGTAGTGAGGCGTCTGCTCTTCCCACTCCGAGTCCCTCTCCCTCCCCTCTAGCTAGCTCCCATGTCTGGTTTCTCATTACTCCCCAGTGTGTACCTTGAACACCTCTGGGAGGCCAAGTCTCTGTCCCAGCCTCCTGCCAGGCAGGGCCCTCTCCTCCTCCAACACTTCGCTCTTCGAGGAACCCAGTGCAAATAGGCCCTCCGATCTCATCCCGAAGGGCATCCACTCCAGTTGAGAATCTCAAGCTTGGGAGGATCCTCAAAAGGAAGCTAATGACCCTCACCACTGACTCTACTTAGGGGGTTCATTCCTGACACTTTGTCCCATGGGAGCCCAGCAATTACTCCCGTCCCCCTACTGATAGGGGCTGTCCCCTTGGGGGGCAGCACCGTGCACATCTAAGCTGCTCTAAGAATGGGCCGTGTGGTGTTCACCTGAGACTGGGTGTGTCTGTTTCCCATTGTTGTCCTCATCCTATGCCCTGTGGCTGCTTCCTCCACTTCTTCATTCCTTTTTTTGTTTGTATTTTTTAGAAATGGGATTTCACTCTGTCACCCAGGCTGGAGTGCAGTGGTGCAATTATAGCTCACTGCAGCCTTGAACTCCTGGGCTCAAGCAATCCGCCTGCCTCAGCCTCCCAAGTAGCTGGGACTACAGATGTGTGCCACCACACCTGGCTGATTTTTAAATTTTCTATTTTGTACAGACAGAGTCTTGCCATAGTGCCCAGGCAGGTCTCAAACTTATAGCCTCAGGTGATCCTCTTGTCTTGGCCTCCCAGAGAGCTGGGATTACAGGCCTGAGCCACCACGTCCAGCCCTTCCTTCCTTGTAGGATGTGGTCCCCCCTGCTTTCATCCTCCCGGTCATCTTCTCTGGAACACTCTTGGCCTGGTCCCCCTTCTCTCCATGGCCACCAGAGCCTGATCATGAAGCCCTCAGGCATCCTCCACTCCCTGCTGTAGCTGGACATTGTTCCCTGTCCCGCTGGGGCTTTCTGGACATTGCAGAAGTTTTCTCCCTGGGCCTCTCCCTCCTGCTCACTTTCTTGGTGAACGTCCACCAAGCAGGGGGTTCATGGAGCCAGGGACTCACAGCCAGAGCACCCCTTCCACCTTGGCCCTAGGCTGAATCCTTGGCCTTTATTCTGACTCCCATCCAGTTTGGCAAACAGTGGTGGGAAAGATGTCCCCGTGACACCATTTTATCCACACAGAGAAGAGATTGAGAAGCAGAAGGCAAAAGAGCGTTACATGAAAATGCACTTGGCTGGGAAGACAGAGCAAGCCAAGGCTGACCTGGCCCGGCTGGCCATCATCCGGAAACAGCGGGAGGAGGCTGCCCGGAAGAAGGAAGAGGAAAGGAAAGGTAAGGGCTGGGCTGTGCACGCAGGGACACGCCCCAACTCTGGTCCTGGGCCAGCCACAAAGCACTGAACTCGTGTCCCTGTCCGCGAGGTGACAATGAGGTGAGGAGTGACTGCTGCCTAGGAGATCATTCAGGAGAGGCCCCCCCTCCCTGTGCCTGCCACTCCCCGGGGGACCGGGAGGTTCCAGCGACATCATGGGGTCAGATGTGGGTTAAAGTCTCAGCAGAGCACCGTCCACAGTAGGTGGACAGTCACTCCTGCTTCCAGCAGTGGGAGGTCACAGGAAACCATGCCCCTAGTACAGACCTTGCCTGAGGCTCACAGGTCCCACCAAGGTCTCTGGTGCCTTGGGAACCCAGGAGAGCTGCCTGAGGTCACCGCTGTCCATCTGCAGGGCTTGGGAGGGTGAACTGGATACACAGCAGTGCAGACTGGCTTGACATCCAGCCCAGGCATCCCTTTTCCTGTGCTCTCCCTCCAGGCAGGCCAGAGGTGGTGGAGGTTCCTCTAGGCCAGAGTGGCTATGGGAGTTGGTCCAGTTTATAGGAGCATTCGACTTGCAACCTTCCATCTCCCGGGGGTCTGTGAGAGCCCCTACATGTCCATCTGTCCTGCCTCCTCACCAGACCATGAGGAAGCAGGCCTGGAAAGGGGAAACCAATTGCTCAGGGACATTGTCACCTGCACCAGAAATCCAGTGATCCCAACTTCCCATTCAACCCTGCTTCACAAACCCCAACAGGAAAGGACTTCACATGTAACTGTTGGAATGTTTAGATTTTAGACTTCAGAACCCATGGAGGGAGGTTAGAATTACAGGGTTCTGCTGGGAGGTGGGGTGAGAAGTTTCCATTTGCCCACAAGAGTGTGTGTTGGTGGGGCTTTGTGGAGGGAACAGCTTTCTATAAGGTGGTCTGGCCACTGAAGCGTGTCGGGAATGTCGGGGGGCCCAGGGTGATAGTTGCAGCAGAAATCCTCTCCCACGCCTCAGCTCTTCTCAGGTCTTCTTTGTTGCACAAACTGTTTTCTGCGGCCTTTCAGACCTAAAGTTCTAGGGTTCTGGCGCATGTGTTGGGAGGGGGTAGGGGGTTGCTTTGTTTTAACCCCTGCCCTTCTCTTCCCACCCCTCAGCAAAAGATGATGCCACATTGTCAGGAAAACGAATGCAGTCGCTCTCCCTGAATAAGTAACCGCTACCCATGGGAGGAGATGCCGGGGACCTGGGCCGTGCTGCCAGGACCTCTGCTGTGTCTCACCCACCCTGTGCCCTGGCGCCGCTGCAACAGCCCCTCATGGCCAGGAGCCCCCCATGGCCTGGGGCCTTCTCTTCATCTTGGCACAGAAATTGTTGGGGGGATGGGGGGGGCTGGGGGAGGGGCAGCTGCTATCTTTGAGACAGAAAGATGCAGGACAGCATTTCATATGTAACCATTTGAATGTTTTCGCTGTTTTTAGAATTCAGAGCCCTTGCTGGGGGGTGCCTGGGAGATGGGGTAAGAAGAGCTTTCATTTGTCTGGTAGATAGCATGTAAGGGGGTGGTTGTCTCAGGAGGCAGCTGCTGAGAGGTTTGCTACACCCAGCCCCGGACTGTGTTGCCTGGGTGCTCATTCATAGAGGGGCTGTCATCTGGGAGCCTGTGCCCCTGGGTCCTCGAGGGTCATGGCTTGTCCCTGGTCAGTCCTGTCTGATCGAGGCCTCGCCTCTCTGCCCTTCCCTGCCCGGTTCCTACCCACCTGGCTAGGGCCAGTGCCCATTTTTAACCCTACCCATTGATCATTTCAAGAAACCTCTGTTTACTGTGTGGCACCCAGGCAAAACATGCTCCACAAATTCAACTTGTATATTTGGCAGATTAAACTTGACATTATCGTAATCTTTGTTTTGGCAATCCATCCTTTGGCTTCTGTGCTCGAGCCGTTTTTACCCAGCTGGGTACAGTGCCACGTTCAGGCACATGCACCCGGCAAGATTCAGGGCACATACCTACCTGGGGCCCTGGGGCATGACATCTGTCAGGTGGCACCGAGCAGGGTACGGGGATGGACCCCAGATGCCAAAGCCTGCCCCCTCCCCTCCTTTAGCCAAGTCAGGATCTTAGGCCTCAGCAGGCAGGCACCCTTCCAGGCCACAGTAGGCTGAAGCAGCACCAGGATCCTGGCCTGGCCTGTAGGTGTCCTCTGGTGGTTATAATTCTGTAACTCAAGGGGAGAAGGGGAATAGCACTGGCACTGGATGTCGCCAAGGCCCATATTTTCCTGAGAGAAGCCACAAAAGGTGTGCAAATGCCCTTCAGTGCAGGACCTGGTGACATGACATCAACTCCAAGACAGAACCTCAGTTTACAGCACAGGAAAAAAATATCTTGCCAACATTGTAATGACAAAATAAATTCCCATGAAGTTCCACAACCAGGCCGGGCACGGTGGCTCACGCCTATAATCCCAGCACTTTGGGAGGTGAGGTGGGTGGATCATCTGAGGTCAGGAGTTCAAGACCAGCCTGGCCAACATGGAGAAACCCCGTCTCTACTAAAAATACAAAAATTAACCGGGCTTGGTGGCGCGTGCCTGTAATCCCAGCTACTTGGGAGGCTGAGGCAGGAGAATCGCTTGATCCCAGGAAGGCAGAGGTTGCAGTGAGCTGAGATCACACAACTGCACTCCAGCCTGGGTGACAAGAGCAAAACTCCATCTCAAAACAAAAGTTCCACAACCAGCCTGGAATGTGTAGCCCCTTTGTCCAGGAATTTGACTAGTCAATCAGTGACACCTGGTACTGGCAGTTTTGGGAGTGGCAGCCCAGGATGGACAGCAGTGGGGAGGGAACCATTTGGCATAAGGCCATTGGGCTTCAGGATCAATTATGTTGGCAAGCAGTAAAAACAAGCTATCTACCTATGGCCGTGCAAACACCAACCTCTCCCTGGAGTCCCAGCTACTTGGGAGGCTGAGGCAGAAGGATTACTCCCATGAGTTCTAGTGCAGCCTGGATACCTTAGCAAGACCCCAAGAAAATAACAACAAAAAACCTCTCCTTCCACATAGGCAAGCATGTCCATAATTACTTTTTTTTTTTTTTACACAGTTGCATTTTATTACCTCCACATTTTGAAGCAGTTCATGACCAGCATAGTGCTTTGGGGGCTTTTTTTTTTTTTTTTCCAATAAATGAAAGCATTTCTTTAAGAAAAAGGCACGTATTCCTTGAATAGGTAAGAAAAGTTCCCCATCTGTCCCCTCCCTTTTTGAGGGAGCAGCCCCTATGGGGACTCATATTGGTACCCCAGAAACATTCAGCAAAGCAACCATTAGCCTCCCTGACCCCTCTCCCCACCTCCCCAGCAGCTAGGATGAAGGCAACATATTCCTCACAGGTCATTTGATCTTGAGGTCCTTCAAGGCCGACTCCAAGCTCTGCAGGGAGGCAGAACGGACAGGCTGGTTCTCAGCTGTCCTGCAGGCACCCCACTCCCAGGGACCTGATCACCCGTCTCAGCCCCAGCACAGCAGAGAACCTGCAGTTTTGGAGTCTGTCAACTGGGTTTGAATCCCGCCCCTGAAGACTTCAGGGTGCCCCAGTGAGCAACAAGGTCCAGATGTCAAGGGGCCAACCCCACCCCTCATCCCTATGCAGTGCCATCTCTGCAGGAGTGAAGGATAGGGGTCATCTCCCGGGAGTGGGGATGGGGGGAAAGGGTTGACCTGGAGGGTATGGTGGGAAGCCAGGAGGGGCAAGCCTCACCTTCACATCCCAGATACTCATGCCGCCATCCATGCCAGTGGTGCAGAACTGCGAGCACTTGGCCTTGCCCCCGCTGAGCACCGAGATTTGGCTGCAGAGTTAGAGGAGCTTATGAATCCAACATGTGCTGGCACTGGGCTCAGGCCCACCCTGTCCACCAGGCGCTCCCAGACTTCTTGGGAAGCGGGCTTTAGTGAGAAGTACCGAGAGGGGGTGTAGTGGGCTTAGAAGTCAGTTCTGCCTTGGGGATGAGCAGTGGCATGTGAGGTGCAGGCAAATGGGACAGGACACTCAAGTCCTGGGAGGCAGGAAAGACTCGTGTCTCTGCGGAGTGTACACAGTGCCAGCAGTGCAGCTGGACAGGACAAAAGAGATGGGGGTGGGGGCAGCCAGGGACTAAGCTGACAGCGGGCAAAGGTGTTTCATCTGAGGAAGCCATCGGATCTGGCGGCCACCTCTGTAAAACAGAGGTTTTACAGGCCGAAGGGCTTGGCCAGTCTTGCCATACAGCTCCCGCTCCCTCTGATTCGCCGCGGGGTGGACACGTGTGGCTAGCAGCTTTTGGGCTTTGGGGAGCCTCTTTTCCCCATCCCACCCTAGATCCATATAAGGCTGCAGAGAGACCCTCAGCTCCGCCCCCACCTCGTTAAGTGCTAGCAATAGACCCGCCCCAGCTGTGACCCCGCCCAGGAAGCCCCTGGTCACTGCCTGGCCACCGCACAGAACGGCAGGGGCCAGCCCTACGACAGTCCCCACTTAGCTAAGTCATGGAAATGCAGAGCGAGGCTAGCTGCTCAGCCCCATCTGATGCTATTTTTATGCAACCTAAAGAGGTCGACCCCGTCTTATGTCGGTCGCACCGTGTCCCTCCCGGGCTCCACTAGCACCTGAGCTGCTAGGGTGAGATCAAGACGGGTCCCGCCCACAACTAACGATGTTATTCCGCAGCGAGTCGAAGCCACTCCCTACCCTGGGCCCGCTACGCCCCCTCGGCCGGCCTCCGCCCCACGCGGTTTTAGTGCAGCGTCGAGGCCCCGCCCACAAATCGGCCCCGTCCCCTCGTCCGACCCCGTTCCGGCGCAGCGAGTTGAGGGCACGCCTACCCTCCCTCCGGACCCCCAGTCCTCAAGGTCCCAGCACAACGCCCCAGCAGGAAGAGTCCAGGCCCCTTCCTCACCCGACGCTGTTTCTGGGCGAGTCGAGGCCCCGCCCAACCGCCGGCCCCGCCCCCGCTCTCACCTGACACTGTTCTTGTGCAGCGAGTCCAAGCCCGCGCCCGCAGCCGTGCCACCCTCGGAGCTTGCCTTCTTGTCCAGGTTCTGGAAGCGCTCGCGGGCCGTCAAGCCACGCTGCGAGCTCTGCTTGGGAACGTCCAGCCGCCCGCCGAAGCTCAGCATCCCGGCGGCGGCGTCATATGTGAACAGCACCGGGAAGCAATCGTGGCCCTGCGCGGAGGGCGGGGGCCATTGGAGCGCCGCCGAGGGGAAACCGAGGCCGGAGGGGAGGACAGGCGGGCGTCTGGCGGCCCGGGAGGCAGATGCCAGCTCAAGGACACAGACGGGCCACAGCGAGGGAGGCCCGAATCGCAGGTGTATCAAAACCGGGGGCGATGCTGGGGGCTGCCACCTCCCCCAGCAACGCCAGCGTTGGGACTCCCTGGGAGCTCAGGCGCCTTCTGTCCTGCCCAGCCAGTTACACCTGCTCTAGGGGAGACCCCTGCAGCTGGTTGCTTTTCTAGGCAAAAAGCGAGCCTGACCTGGCCCTGGCACCCCCATTATGTTTGCAGAGGGGTGAAAAGGGACTTGACAGATGTGGGCAGAGGGGAGGGAGAGCAGTGCCCTTCCCGGACACCTGGAGGAAATGCACACCCCGAACTCCCGCCTTTTGCATTAGGCGTGGCCTTGCCATTGCACCTGCCAATAAAATGTGGGCAGAAATGTTAAGACCCAGGGCATGATTCCACAGGTTCCGGGTCCCTCGTGGCATCTGGGACAGCATGCTGGGGACAGCCTCCATCAGAGCCCCTCACAACACCCACACTGGACATAAAATGTGAGCAAGAAGTAAATATCTTTTTTCTGTTTTTTCAATTTTTGAGATGGAGTCTCGGTGGCTCACCCTTGGCTCACTGCAACTTCTGCCTCTGTGTTCAAGCAGTTCTCCTGCCTCAGCCTCCCGAGCAGCTGGGACCATGGGCGCCCACCAGCACACCCGGCTAATTTTTGTATTTTTAGTAGAGATGGGGTTTAGAGATGGGGTTTTGCCATGTTGGCCAGGTTGGTCTTGAACTCCTGACCTCAAGTGATCTGCCCTCCTTGGCCTCCCAAATTGCTGGGATTACAGGCGTGAGCCACCGGGCCTGGCTCTTTTTTTTTTTTTTTTTTTGAGATGGATTCTCTGTCACCCAGGCTGAAGTGCAGAGGTACGACCATAGCTCACTTCAGAAGCCTCGACCTCCCATGCTCAAGTTATCCTCCTGCCTCAGCCTCCCAAGTAACTGGGATTATGAGATTACAGGTGCACCACCACACCCAGCTAATTTCTTAACTTTTTGTAGAGACAAGGGTCTCACTATGTTGCCCGGGCTGGTCTCAAACTCCTGGTCTCAAGTGATACTTCCACCTCAGCCTCGCAAAGTGCTGGGATTTTAAGCGTGAGCCACACCGCACCTGGCCAGATCTTTACTCTGTTAAGCAACTGCAGCCAGGGACTTTCGGTTACTGCAGCATAACCCAACCTGTTCTGCCCAATTCTGGTACATGAGAGAATGCAAGGAAGAAAAAAAAGGAGGGAGGCAGGAGAAAGGAGGGAAGAGATGAGAGCTGCTGGGCTCTCTTGGAGGCCTGCTGTGACCACACCCCCTCTCTCCCCTCCCTATTCCTCACCGCTGCCACCAGGCTGTTGTCTGTGATGAAGGTCAGCGCCAGCAGTGGTAGCGTTTCAGAGGCCAGAGTCGCGACGCTGAGGGGAGAGATCTGTGAGTCACGGTGTCCCGCTCCTCTGCACTCACCTCCTCCCCCGGGGATGGCCTCGACTCACGCCATCTTCTTGTCGGCATCAGCCAGGCACACGGTGCTGTCGTGGCTCACCCAGGCCACACGGCTCCCACTGGCTGAGAAGCAGACGCCATGTACCCAGCCGCAGCTACTGCTGGATTCAAACATCAGCTCCCCAAAGGGCATCTTGGAGCCCCACGGAGTGGGTGCTGGCCGCTCCTCCACCTCCTTGATGTAGGCTGAAAAGATCCTACCGGGATAGGCAAAATAGAGGTAAAGTAGCCAGGCATGGTGGTGCGCACCTGTACTCTCAGCTACTCAGGAGGCTGAGGCGGGAGGATTGCTTGAACCCAGGAGGTCAAGGCGGCAGTGAGCTGTGATTGCGCTACTGTGCTCCAGTTTGGGCAACTGAGTGAGACTGTCTCAAAATTAAAAAAAAAAAAAAAAAAAATTAAAGGGTTAACAGGTGCCTGGGCGTGGTGGCTGAAGCTTGTAATCGCAGCACTTTGGGAGGCTGAGGCAGATGCATCACTTGAGGTGAGGGGTTCGAGACCAGCCTGGTCAACATGGTGAAACCCCATCTCTACATTTAAAAATACAAAAATTAGCCGGGCATGGTGGCATGTGCCTGTAGTTCCAGCTACTCAGGAGGCTGAGGCAGGAGAATCGCTTGAACTCAGGAGGCGGAGGCTGCAGTGAGTTGAGATCGCACCACTGTACTCCAGCCTGGATGAAAGAGCGAGACTCTGTCTCTTGGAAAAAAAAAAAAAAAAAAAAATCCCATCTAGCTGGGTGTGGTAGTCTTGCTTGGGAGGCTGAGAAGCAAGAGGATCGCTTGAGTTCAGCATTTGGAGGCTGCAGTGAGCTATGATTGCACCACTGCATTCCAGCCTGGGCAACAGAGCAAGCCCCTATCTCAAAAAAAATAAAAGAGGTGGGCAGAGGCACATCCAGCTGAGACATGAAGGGTTCCCCAGGTCATCCACTGGTAGCAGTTCTGGAGTGGGTCTAGAAGCTGGGGTGTAGAGCTTTCAGGTGCGGCTCCCCCACCACTCTCCAATCCCCGCTATGATGTCAGCAGTCAGTTGACGTCAGCCCCGCCCTCCCCCATGGTGCCCTGTCTCACCGGCACTTGAAGTCACAGGAGCCGGCAGCCAGCAGCACATTGTTGGGGTGCCAGTCCAGGCTGAGGACGGTGGAGCGGATGGGCTTCTTGATGTGCTTGCAAACCCACCTGGGCATGGTGGTCAGGCAGACAGGGAGAGAGGGACAGGCAGGTGGGACTCACGGACCTCAGCACCAGGGACTCCAGGCTCCCACTGCTCCCTGCAGCCCACCAAAGACCCAGGAGAGAGGCGACTGGGCATTCCCAGCCCACAAGGCTGTCAGGGCCCTGGGGCGGCAGGGATGCGCTGTGTCACTTCTGGAGTGGGAACTCTGTGCCCTCTATCCTTTAGGCCACACAGTCACCCTCAGAGCAGGCTCAGCAAAGTGATGCCACCACCACAGGTCACACAGCTGCTAACTGGCCATGGTGGGATTCAAATTTGGGTCTCTCATATGCTCCTGCCTGGCCTCTGCCCTCAGCCATGCAGGGGAGAAGATTAAAAACTAAGACATCGACTGGCCACCATGGCTCACACCTGTAGTCTCAGCACTTTGGGAGGCTGAGGTGGGAAGATTGCTTGAGGCCAGGAGTTCAAGACCAGCCTGGACAATGTGACAAGACCCTATCTCTACAAAATAAATAAATAAATGATTTGGGCCTGTAGTCCCAGCTACTCAGGTGGCTGAAGTGGTAGGATCACTTGAGCTCAGGAGGCTGAGGCTGCAGTGAGCTATGATCACAACACTGCACTCCAGCCTGAGCAACAGAGCAAAACCTTGTCTCAAAAATATATATATGGGGGGGGGGGGGTGGGAGGCGGTAGGGACAGCATTAGGAGATATACCTAATGCTAAATGACAAGTTAATGGGTGCAGCAAAACAACATGGCACATGGATACATATGTAACAAACCTGCACATTGTGCACATGCACCCTAAAACCTAAAGTATAATAATAATTAAAAAAAAAAAAAAAAAATATATATATATATATGGCCGGGCGCAGTGGTTCACGCCTGTAATCCCAGCACTTTGGGAGGCCAAGGCAGGCGGACCACCTGAGGTCGGGAGTTTAAGACCAGCCTGACCAACATGGAGAAACCCCATCTCTACTAAAAAATACAAAATTAGCCGGGCATGGTGGAGCGTGCCTGTAGTCCCAGCTACTCAGCAGGCTGAGGCAGGAGAATTTCTTGAACCTGGGAGGCAGAGGTTGCGGTAAGCTGAGATTGTGCCACTGCACTCCAGCCTGGACGACAGAGCAAGACTCTGTCTCAAAAACAAAAACAAAAACAAAAAAAATTGGCCGGGCACGGTGGCTCACGCCTGTAATCCCAGCACTTTGGGAGGCTGAGGCAGGCGGATCACGAGGTCAGGAGTTCAAGACCAACCTGGCCAAGATGGTGAAACCCTGTCTCTACTAAAAATATAAAAATTAGCCGGGCATGGTAGCAGGTGCCTGCAATCCCAGCTACTTGGGAGGCTGAGGCAGAGAACTGCTTGAACCTGGCAGGCAGAGGCTGCAGTGAGCCAAGATCGTGCCACTGCACTCCAGCCTGGGTGACAGAGTGAGACTCCGTCTGAAAAAAAAAAGGAACAAGATGTGGCTGTGAGCTTGTGAGTGGTGCCTTGAGAAAGTGACTGCTGCGGGGCCTTTGCTAATCTGTAAAGTGGGGACAGTGACCGAAGCCCAGTCCATGGAGCTGCAGGGAAGTCAGGACTAATGTGTGTGCAGGGCTTAGTGAGGTGCCCCCAGATGTGTTTCTGGTGTGGTGGATGTCGTTGGCAGTAAGAACATCCGGGCACTGCAGAGAGGTCCTTGCCTCATGGATGAGGCCCAGAGAGGAGAGGACAGACTTCCCCAGGGTCATGGGAACAGGGGTCCTGACATCCCATTTGGTGCTTCCTGGGGACACTCTAGTCCTGCCCCTGGTCCCTACCAGCTCACTCCGGCCCCGCCCAGGTACCAACCAGTCATTCTCCTGCTCGAAATAACAGATGGAGATTACACGTGAACCGCTGCCCACAGCAAACTTGTTCTCGTTGGGGGCCCAGCGCACGCAGCGGGCGGCCCGGTTGATCCGCAGGATGACCAGCGTGGGCTTCCACGTGCGGCCCTTCAGCGTCCACACGTAGGCATTGCGGTCTGTCCCGCAGGTCACAATACGGTTACTCTCGGGGGCCCAGTCGATGCCTGTCGGGGGATAGAGGGGACAGAGGAGGCTGATGACACTCAGGCAGAGGTGGCTCTATGGTGGCCACATAGGAGAGGCTGAAAGACCACCATCCAGGTGGAAGCTGTATCTGCCCAGTAGGCACTTTTTTTTTTTTTGAAATGGAGTCTCGCTCTGTCACCCAGGCTGGAATGCAGTGGCATGATCTCGGCTCACTGCAACCTCTGCCTCCCAGGTTCAAGCAATCCTCGTGACTCAGCCTCCTGAGTAGCTGGGACTACAGGCGTGTACCACCAATCTTTTTTTTTTTTTTTTTTTTTTTTGAGATGGAGTCTCGCTCAGCCGCCCAGGCTGGAGTGCAGTGGCGCAATCTCAGCTCACTGCAAGCTCCACCTCCCGGGTTCATGCCATTCTCCTGCCTCAGCCTCCCAAGTAGCTGGGATTACAGGCACCCGCCATCATGCCTGGCTAATTTTTGTATTTTAGTAGAGACAGGGTTTCACCATGTTGGCCAGGCTGGTCTTGAACTCCTGACCTCAGGTGACCCCCCTGCCTCGGCCTCCCAAAGTGCTGGGATTACAGGCGCGAGCCACTGCACCTGGCCTCTTTCTTTCTTTCTTTGTTTTTATTGAGACACAGTCTCGCTCTGTCGTCCAGGCTGGAGTGCAGTGGTGCAATCTCAGCTCACTTCAACCTCTGCCTCCTGGGTTCAAGCGATTCTTCTGCCTCAGCCTCCAGAGTATCTGGGACTACAGGTGCGTGTCACCACACCTGGCTAATTTTTGTATTTTTCAACATTTCGTCATGTTGGCCAGGATGGTCTCGAACTCCTGACCTCAAGCGATCCACTCGCCTTGGCCTCCCAAATTGCTGGGATTACAGGCATAAGCCACCACACCCAGGCCAGCAAGCACTTTTTACTGAGATCCAGTGCTTATTTAGAGTGACACCAAGGGGCACTTCTAGAACTTATGAGGGAGTGTCAGAGCCCTCCATATACTATCAGCAAACATGCTGGAGGGCAAAGCCAAGAGGCAGAAAAGATGGGTTCTTGGTCATGTGGAGCTGCTGGATCAAGCCTCTCCTGAAGCCCTCAACCCTCTGAGTTTTTTGGTAACATGAGCCAACACAGTCCCCTTAAAATTGAAGCCAGTTTGAATCAGGGTTTCACAGTGAGTGGGTAGATGTTCCACAATGAGTGGCCATGCCCTGCCTTGCACCTCCCCCCGCCAACCCCACCACCTCCTTTCAGGAGGGTGGTCCCAGCCACCCTGACATACCTGTCACCTGCCCGTTGTGCTCCTTGAGCTCGTGCACCTTGGTCCATTTGGCACCGCTCTTTTCGTAGATGTGCACCTCATGGTTGTTGGGGCAGATGGCGATCTCTGAAGGGGAGATGGAGGGAGATTGAGGGGCCCTCTCCATGACTGCCCTCTGCCAGGACACACTACACAGTGCACCCAGGCAGCAACACCTCATCCTTCATGACTCAGGCTCTCCTCTTCTGCCTTGGAGGGGCCCCCTGAAGTCCTTCAGGCCCTGCCAGGCCACCCTCTCTTCTCTTGGAACTGGCTGTCCTTTACTTGCAGCAGTGACCCCTGGGACCTCTCCCCACCCTATCGTTCTGGCCAGCCAGGAACCCTTCGCTGCTCCTGCTGACACCTCAGGGCCCCTGCACCTGCCAGCCCCTCCCCAGCTGGGGCACAGTTCCCTCCCTCTCCTCCTCTGGGTCTCTGTGTAAATGTCAAAATGTCATCTCCTCTGAAAGGCTTTTTCCTGGCCACTTTTTCTTTCTTTCTTTCTTTGTCTTTTTTTTTTTTGAGACAGAGTCTCGCTTTGTCGCCCAGGCTGGAGTGCAGTGGTGCAATCTCGGCTTACTGCAACCTCCGCCTCCTGGGTTCAAGCGATTCTCATGCCTCAGCCTCTCAAGTAGCTGGGATTACAGGTGTCCGCCACCACGCACAGCTAATTTTTGTATTTTTAGTAGAGACAGGGTTTCATCATGTTGCCCAGGCTGGTCTGGAACTCCTGATCTCAAGTGATCCACCCACCTCAAAGTGTTGGGATTACAGGCGTGAGCCACCGCACCTGGCCCATTCCCTCCTTAAACTTTAACCCAGGAGGCCCTTGGTCAGCTGGAAGACCCAGGGGTGAGGCCAGGGGACAGCCGCATGGAGCCCATAGTCCAGGGGCCTGGCTGCTCCAGCGTCCCCATGTGTGCTCTGGCTGGTCCCCATCCCAGGAGGTGGAAGCAGCCACCCACCGGCCCCCAGCAGGCACTCACGGGTGCGGTCCTTGTTCCAGGCGTGGCAGCTGATGGGCTCCACCAGGAAGCTGTGGTAGGCCATGGTGGCTTGGCTCCTGTGCCCGAGAGAGGAAGAGAGAATCCATGTCAGCCCCGACCTTGCCCCTGACTTCACCTGGATACCAGGCCCCAGATGATCCTCACGGGCCTCACACCAGGGAGGCCCCTCAGTCTAGAGGGGCAGCAGTTTGCAGAGACAAGCAGCAGGGGCCAGCCCTGGCTCCTAACTGGCCTGACATGTTTCCTCTCCTGGGGCCTCAGTTTCCCCCCTTATAAAAGGGTAGTTTTCACAGGATGTCTCTGAGGCTCCAGGGACAGGGTGGAGGAAAGGGTACTACAGGGGAGATGCTCCCTGGGGTGGGGTGGGGTGCTAGGACTCCAAGCCGGACAGGCCCCTCACTTGTCATCTGTGCCTCAGTTTCCTCATAGGATGGACCCCCCTCCCCACAACTTCCCCTGCCCCGTTAAGGATGGGATGAAAATGAAGTCATCCAGGCCAGGCCCAGTGGCTCATGCCTTTAATCCCAACACTTTGGGAGATCGAGGCAGGCAGATCACTTGCGGCCAGGAGTTCAAGACCAGCCTGGCCAACATGGTGAAACTCCGTCTTTACTAAAACTATAAAAAATTAGTCGGGTGTGGTGGCAGGCGCCAGTAGTCCCAGCCTGAGGCAGGAGAATGGCGTGAACTTGGAAGGCAGGGCTTGCAGTAAGCCGAGACCGCGCCACTGCACTCCAGCCTGGGCAACAGAGCAAGACTCCGTCTCAAAAAAAAAAAAAAAAAAATTAGCCAGGCGTGGTGGCGCCTACCTGTAATCCCCACTACTCAGGAGGCTGGGTGACAGAGCAAGACTCATCTCAGAAAAAAAAAAAATGAAGTAATCTCATAAACCACCTAGAAAGGTATCCAGCACATGGCAGGTTGGCCCTGCCGTGCCCAGAGCCCTGGTCTTCCCCCACACTGCTCAGATGGGGAGAGGGGAGGTGGCCGGTCTGCAGGAGCTCATGGGTGAGGCAAAGGCAGATATTTAACAGATATATCCCATTCTCCATCCAGACACCCACTGGCTGCACCCAGGGCTGGGAGGAGGCACAGGGCTAGGCGAGGCCTGGGTGATGGCTCTTGGGGAGGCCCCAGGGTGACTCAGCCTTGGGGAACTGAAGGAGGGAGATTTTTTGTTTTTCTTGAGACAGGGTCTCTTTCTGTCGCCCAGGATGGAGTGCAGTGGTGTGATCATGGCTCACTGCAGCCATGAACTCCTGGGATTACAAGCATGTGCCACTGTGCCCAACTAATTTTTAATTTGTTTGTTGGAGAGGGGGGTCTCACAATGTTGTCCAGGCTGGTCGCAAGCTCCTAGGCTCAAGAGATCTTCCCTCCTCACCTGCCAAGTATTTGGGATGACAGGTGTGAGCCACTACACTAGGCCAGAACGAGGGAGATGTTTGACTGCAGCCCCCTAGACTAGCCCCAGCACTGAAGGGGAACCCTGGCAGAGGGCAGCGACTCATCCTCCCGTCAGCCCAGCTCAGCCCCTGACAGCCTGTCCCCAGCCTCCTCCACCTGCTGCTGAGTGTCAAAGGAGCCCAGCAGGCCTGAGTGGGGTGAGATCACGGTCTCAGCCCAGTTCCTCAAACCCATCTCTCCCCGCCTCTGTGACTCAGTTTCCCAGCATCACAGGGACCTGGGAGTGGAGGAGCCCAGTGGCACTGCTTGCCCAGCCACGTGCCCCGGGACACATCACCTGTCTTCTTTTAACCTCAGTTTCCTCATCTGTAAAATGGGAACAGGAATCCTGCCTCCCAGCAGAGATGCTGAGAGCTGGAAGCAGATGACACACTGCACCTGGCCTCCATGAGGAGGAACCACGAGGTGGTTACTCTTAGCCTGTGATGGACGTGATATACCAGTCCTGATGCGCCCTTTGAGGAGCAGGCCTCCCCAGCTGACCAGAGGCCGATCCTGGGGCACACAGGCATGCACCTGCCTCGGGCTTCCGTGCTGGCTGTCCCCTAGGCCTGTGACACTCTTCCCCCAGATACTGGCACGCACGGCTCTCGCTCTGGTGCTGCCACTCAAGTCTGTGCTCAAATGTCAACTTTTGGGGAGTCCTTCCCTGACCCCTCTGTTGGAAACTGCAGCACCTCCCATGGTCCAGCACTTTCTAATTCCCTATTTCCGATTAAATTTGCTCGGCAGTCACCATCAGACATGCACTCACCGATCTGGCCCACTGCCTTCCTCCCCTGCTGGAATAGAACCAGCTTGGCAGAGACACATTTTTTTTCTATCTTGTTCTCGTTTCTATTTCCACTGCTTAAATGCTTAGCACATAGTAGGTGCTCAAGAAATATCCGCTGAACAAATTTTTCATTGCCATTAGTGACCAACAGAGTACGTTCTCAGAAACATGTATGTGTGTGTATATTTAAGAGAGGGTCTCGCTCTGTTGCCCAGGCTGGGGTGCAGTGGTGTGATCACAGCTCACTGCAGTCTCGACCTCCCAGGCTCAAGTGATCCTCCTGCCTCTGCCTCCCAAGTAGCTGGAACTACAGGCTCACGCCACCCTACCCAGCCCTCAAAAATATTATCATTAAATAGGTTAGGAATGAGGCCAGGCATGGTGGCTCATGCCTGTAATCCCAGCACTTTGGGAGGCCAAGGCGGGCGGATCACCTAAGGGTCAGGAGTTCAAGACCAGCCTGGCCAACATGGTGAAAGCCTGTCTCTACTGAAAATACAAAAATTAGCTGGGCATGGTGGCACATGCCTGTAGTCCCAGCTACTCGGGAGACTGAAGCAGGAGAATCTGTTGAACCTCAGAGGTGGAGGTCGCAGTGAGCCGAGATCACACCACTGCACTTCAGCCTGGGCAACAGAGCAAGACTCTGTCTCAAAAAAAAAAAAAAAAAAAAAAAAGGTTAGGAATGAATGTGTGTGAAAAAATAACTTAAAAATAATAAATAAATAAATACTTTTATTAAATAGGGCCAGGTGCAGTGGCTCATGCCTGTAACCCCAGTACTTTGGGAGGCCTAGGCAGGAGGATTGCTTCAGGCCAGAAGTTCAAGACCAGTATGGGCAATACAGTGAGACCCTATCTCTACAAAAAATTAAAATAAAAAAATTTGCAGGTGTGGTGGTGCATGTCTGTATTCTCAAGTACTCAGGAAGCTGAGGCAGGAGGATTGCTTAGCCTAGGAGTTTGAGGCTGCAGTGAGCTATGATTGTACCACTGTGTGACAGAGTCAGACCCTGTCTCTAAAATAAAATGTATTAACTAGTACCACCCAGCACTTTCTGGGTACTCCCTCCTTGCCAGCTCTAGAAAAAAAATGTATCTTTTTTTTTTTTTTTTTTTTTTTTTTTTGAGATGAAGTCTCACTGTTGCCCAGGCTGGAGTGCAATGTCGCAGTCTTGGCTCACTCCAACCTCTGCCTCCTGAGTAGCTGGGATTACTACAGGCGTGCACCACCATGCCTAATTTTTATATTTTTAGTAGAGACGGGGGTTTCACCATGTTGGCCAGGCGGGTCTCGAACTCCTGACCTCAAGTGATCCACCCACCTTGGCCTCCCAAAGTGCTGGGATTACAGGCGTCAGCCACCATGCCCGGCCAGGTGCTGTGTATACGTTCTTGCCTTCAACACTCCCACCAGCCCTGGACCTTCAAGGAGGCCTGGCTGTACTTGGGGAGGGATGCCAGGCTCCAGGTCAGCTCCAGATGACAGATGTGGGGGCTGAGGCCACCTGCCCAGAGTCACCAGTGACAGACATTAGATAACGTGGCTACCTCCCTCACCAGACTGGCAGTTTTGTGTTGGGTCCCAGGGCCTGGGCTGGGAGCCACCCAGGACTGGGAACTCCAAATGCCCCAGGAGGCCGGTGGCTGCCCCATCACTGCCCTGCCCAGGGGCCGGCCCACCCTGCACTGCATCTGGGCCCAGGCACAAGGGAAGGGCAGAACGACCTTTGCCTGGGGCGGCAGTTTAGCCCCTCAGGGCTCAGTGACCAGCCTGCCCAAGGTCGCAACACAAAGCCCCCTGCGCTCACTGCCTGGAAGGCCCTGTCCACCTCCTGCTCACTCCAGATCCAAACTGCTTGCTTTCACTTGTAGCAGGATGTCCTGGAATATTCCCGGGGCAGCATAGGACACACACACATGTACACACGTGTACATGCATGGGGCAGGGACCTCATGTTTCCTCCATGCTTAGAACAGGACCCCGGTGGGTCCCCAGTCAGCATTTGCTGAGCAAGTAGACACACGCAACGCAGGGTCAGGCCACACACACAAACACACTTTGCATGTTCAGCCTTGCACACACACATGCACACTGCACCCCCCACACACTTTAAGCACATTTAGCCTTGCACACATGACCATACTGCCCACATGCACATGCGTGTTCAGCCTCACACACAAGCACACTGCATCCCTGCACACATGTATGTTCAGCCTTGCACACACACAAGTGCACTGTGTCCACAAGCACACTTTGCACGTGTGGGCAGCCTTACCCAGAACAAGCACCGGGCACCCACTGGGGCTGCCTCTGCAGCCTCTCTCTCCTTATAAGGCCTCTTTGTGTAAGGCGAGGGCCCCGGAAGCACCACCTCGGCGCCCTCAGCCATGTCAGCAGGACTGATGGGGGTTTCCCTGAGCGCTTCCTGTGTTCCTGGGCTGGGGCATCACCGCCTACATCTGATGCCAACACTGTGCAGAGAGAAGCTCAAGGCCTGTGACTGATTCACAGTGCTCATCTGTACCCCCACAACCCCCATGGTCCAAGGTCACCAGCAGGGCAGGGGCAGGGTTAAGGCCAGAAGCCCGCTTTCAAACTCCACCCAGGCTCTGGTTGGCCCCAGGACTCCAGCTGAGGCCAACTTTTCCCTCCCTTTCAGCCGCAGGAGGCCCAGATGGAAGGAACCTCCGGGGATGAGGGTGGGAGAGCCCAGACTCAGAACCCTGGGTTGATGCACAGGCTCTGACGTCCCAGCATCATTGGTCACACGCTTGCGGTGTGCCCAGCCACATCTCTGCCCTGGCTGTGAAGATGGAGTGGCTGGCTCTGCTGAAGACAGCAACCCCCATATGTGCCAGTGGGCGTGGGCAAGGGCAACCGAGAGGACTTGAAGAGTCCTGACCACTGTTTCTAGGACCCAGACATACTCAAGGGGCAGAGGAGGGGCTGGAAAAGATGGCCACTGTGGTACACTAGTGACTGGCAGAGGAGGGAGGCTCAGACCACACCTATCAGCCAATCACACTTTAGCATGAATTAGCAGAAATACTTCCTAGTCTGAACAAACCCCTTAAATGGGGCAAGGGAGAAGTGTTAAGGGGGCGAGAGAGAGGAAGATTCATTTCCCTTTTTCCATAACTTCTGCAAAGCAGCTGAAACCCAGAGCGCCTCTGCGATAACTCCCCAACCCCCACATCTTACCAATGAGGAAGTGGGACAGCAAAAAGGGAGTAGCTTCTCTCAGGCAATGCTGCCACGGGGCTCCAGTCCCCTGCCTCAGGGATTCTAGCCGGGGACACTCGACTTCATCATCCCCAGGAAAACCTCTTACCTACCAAACCTGTGTGAGCCAGCGTGTGCCCACCACCACCCCACCGCCTGCCAATTACCCTGCTATGGATGTCTCAGGAGAAAAATACGAGGGCTGCTTCCCCCACGAGTGTTGACAGCATAAGGTGTCAGTGATGGCTCCTGGGGGAGGGATCCAGGACACCAGCCCACTACCACTGTGGCCCTGTGAGCCAGCACTGTGGGCCTGTTTGATGTTGAGGAACAAGAGAGAGGAGGGGATAGCCGGGCACAGTGGCTCACGCCTGTAATCTCAGCACTTTCAGAGGCCAAGGCGGGTGGATCACTTGAGGTCAGGAATTCGAGACCATCCTGGCCAACATGGCAAAACCCCATCTCTACTAAAAAAAAAAAAAAAAATTAGCCAGGCATGGTGGTGCCAGGCAAAGAAAGCCTCAGGCTGCCCGGCGGTGGCGGCGGGGTGGTGGTGGTGGGGGGCACTCTAAAGTCCTGGGCCTGGATACTCTCTTCCTTACTGTGCTGGGTTTACATTCTAGCTCTCTTCATACTGGCTGGGTGCCCTCAGCCCATATTTCCCTCCCATCTTTATCCAGATGAGGCTGGGGCTAGACCAGGCACAGGCTGCGGGACCTTTCTTGCCTGGCTTCCCTAGGTTTCCCTGAATCCAGAGGTTTGGCTGTATCTGAAGCTAAACCAAGCAGGAGCTGCCTGGAGGAAAGATCTCAGCATTACAGGCGCTCCGGGAAGTCCCCACCCAGCTCAAGACAGTTCTTGGATAGAGCAGCCAGCAGGCTAATTTGCACCATGCTAAGCAGTTACTCAACTTCCTATGCTGGGTCGGAGCCCTTGCTACCCCTATCCTTCCCTCTCCAGCTCTGCTCTTTAAGTCTTACCAACCACACAAAGTGAAGTCAAGAAACACACATGAAAACAATCGTAAGGTACCATTAAAGCACCGGTTAGTCATCCAAACAAAACGAAAAACAAAAACACATAAAATTCAATGCTGGCAGAGCTGTGGAGAAATTGTCATTTGTTGCTAATTGGTTTAATTCTTCTGAAGGGCACTCAATTCAACAAGTGGGTGGGAACAAATATTAATAGAACAGAATAACGCTAACAGGAACTTGAAAATTAGCATTCTTTGGTCACTTACACCCATTTGGTCCTAAGAAAACAGCAACACATTTTTATTTCTTTCTTTTTCATTTTTCTTTTTTATTTTTGAGATGGAGTCTCACTGTGTTGCTCAGGCTGGAGTGCAGTGGCGCAATCTCGGCTCACTGCAACCTCCGCCTCCCGGGTTCAAGCAATTCTCCTGTCTCAGCCTTCCAAGTAGGTGGAAATACAGGTGCCCACCACCACGCCTGGCTAATGTTTGTTTTTGTTTTTAGTAGAGATGGCGTTTCACCATGTTGGACAGGCTGGTCTCGAACTCTTGATCTTGTGATCCACCCGCCTTGGCCTCCCAAAGTGCTGGGATTACAGGTGTGAGCCACTGCGCCTGGCCCTATTTTTCTTTTTTAAAAGCAAACATAGGTTGGGTGCCATGGCTCACGCCTGTAATCCCAGAATTTTGGGAGGCCAAGGCAGGTGGATCGCTTGAGTCCAGGAGTTCTGAACCAGCCTGGGCAACATGGCAAAACTCTGTGTCTATAAAAACTAGCAACAACAACAACAAAAAAATTAGTGGGATGTGATGCTGTACGCCTAGTCCTGGCTATCTGAGGGGCTGAGGCTGGAGGATTGCCTGAGCTGGGAAGGTGGAGGTTGCAGTGAGCCGAGATCTTGTCACTGCACTCCAGCCTGGGTGACAGAGTGAAACCTCATCTAAAAAATAAAGCAAACATTTATAATAGCCCTCTTTATAATGGTGACAGTGTGGAAAAACCCAGGTGACAATATGTAAAGAATAAATTGTGACATTAACATGTTGAGATGCTATGTAATTATTAATACTAGAAAAGACCTATCAATGGGCGGGCGCGGTGGCTCACACCTGTAATCCCAGCACTTTGGGAGGCGGAGGCAGGTGGATCACATGAGGTCAGGAGTTCGAGACCAGCCTGCCGAACACGGTAAAACCCTGTCTCTACTAAAAATACAAAAATTATCTGGGTGTGGTGGTGGGCACCTGTAATCCCAGCTGCTTGGGAGGCCGAGGCAAGAGAATCACTTGAACTCGAGAGGCAGAGGTTGCAGTGAGCTGAGATTGTGTCACTGCACTCCAGCCTGGGCGACAGAGTGAAACTCTGCCATGTCAAAAAAAAAAAAAAGGCCGGGCGCAGTAGCTCACGCCTGTAATCCTAGCACTTTGGGAAGCCGAGGCGGACGGATAACCTGAAGTCAGCAGTTCGAGACCAGCCTGGCCAACATGGTGAAACCACGTCTCTACTAAAAATATAAAAATTAGCCGGGCATAGTGGCACGTGCATATAATCCCAGCTACCTGGGAGGCTGAGGCAGGAGAATCATTGGAACCCGGGAGGCAGATGCTGCAGTGAGTCAAGGTGGTGTCACCACACTCCAGCATGGGCAACAGAACAAGACACTGTCTCAAAAAACAAAAAAAAAAAGGAAAAGAAAACACTTATAAGGCAGGCGTGGAGGCTCATGCCTGTAACCCCAGCACTTCAGGAGGCCAAGGCAGGAGGATCACTTAAGGCCAGGAGTTTGAGGCCAGCCTGGACAACACAGCAAAACCCTACCTCTACTAAACATTTAAAAGTAATCCCAGCTACTCAGGAGGATCCCTTGAGCCCAGGAGTTTGAGGCTAAAGTGAGTTATGATCAAGCCATGGCACAGCAGCCTGGGCAACACAGTGAGACCCAGACTCCAGAAAAAAAAGAATAAGACCTATCAATGGATTATATACAGACATATGGAAGAAACAAACTTTATTGGCATCTGTCAGGGCGATTTTACCCAGAGCTTTCACCATTCTCTCTTTTACCCCCTGAAGCAAGCCTGAGACATTTTTTGTTTGCTTTTTTTTTTTGGTGACAGAGTCTCGCTTTGTCGCCCCAGGCTGGAGTGCAATGACATGATCTCGGCTCACCGCAACCTCCGCCTCCCAGGTTCTAGCGATTTTCCTGCCTCAGCCTCCTGAGTAGCTGGGATTACAGGTGCCCGCCACCACACCTGGCTAATTTTGTATTTTTAGTAGTGACGGGGTTTCACCATGTTGGTCAGACTGGTCTCAAACTCCCAACCTCAGGTAATCCGCCTGCCTCGGCCTCCCAAAGTGCTGGAATTACAAGCGTGAGCCACCGCGCCCAGCCTGTTTGCTTTTTACCTTCAGTTTGTACAGGAGGAAACCCAGGCTCAGACAAAAGCAACGATTTGCTCAAAGTCACTCGGCTCCTACTAAATAAATGACGCAGCTTGGGACTCTGACCCCAAATCTTGGAGGCCAGGAAGTTAGGTTCACCTGGGGGAACACTATGATCAAGGTGAGCAACAAATGCACGTTTATACTGTCAGCGCCTGACACACCTGCCAAGTGTCTTGCAGTATTGCATTTCAGCCTCACAATCCTTAAGGTTCCCATTTTCCAGATAAGGAAAGTTGAGGCTGGCAGGGGTTGGGTGGCTTACCAGTCACTGGCCAGTGAAGGGAGAAGCTGGCACTCCTACCTATGTCCCTAAGATTTTATTTATTTATTTAGAGATGGAGTCTGGCTCTGTTGCCCAGGCTGGAGTGCAGTGGTTCAGTTTTGGCTCACTGCCAAGGCAGGTTCAAGCAATTCTCCTGCCTCATACTCCCAAGTAGCTGGGATTACGGGCATGTTACGTGGTGTTTTGTTTTGTTTGTTTGTTTTTCTGAGACAGAGGCTTGCTCTGTTGTCCAGGCTGGAGTGCAGTGGCGCCATCTCGGCTCACCGCAACCTGTGCCTCCCAGGTTCAAGCGATTCTCCTGCCTCAGCCTCCTGAGTAGCTGGGATTACAGGTGTGTGCCACCATGCCTGGGTAATTTTTGTATTTTTAGTAAAAAAGGGGTTTCACCATGTTGGTCAGGCTGGTCTCGAACTCCTGACCTCAAGTGATCCGTCCACCTCGACTCCCAAAGTGTTGGGATTACAGGCATGAGCCACAGCGCCTGGCTACATTTTACTTATTTATTTTAATAGAGAAAGGGTCTCACAATGCTGTCCGTGCTGACCTCCAACTCCTGGCCTCAAGCGATCCTCCAGCCTGGGCCTCTCAAAATGCTGGGATTCTATGTGTAAGCCACCGCGCCCGGCCGGGATGGGTGGTGGTAGCCTCCGGGCTGCACTGGCAGAGGAGGCAGGGGGAGGTCTGACTCCCCAGGGCTTGCGCTCGGGATCCCTTCACTGCCCGAAGGTGCAGCCCGGCCCCGCCCCGCCCTAGGCGGCCTGGCTGCTTTCCCTGCGCCTCCGGAAAGGGAGGGGCTGCTCTGATCTGCCTTGGCCGCGGAGCCCCGCAGCTGAGGGGTGCGTTCTGGGACCCCGCCGGCCAGGCCCGCCCCGTACGGGACCCCTCGGACCTGGCCCGGGGGAGGCGGGTGGGAGCAGCCGGAGAGGCCAGGACGGCAGGGGCGGGGCGGCGGGGAACGCCAGCTCATTTCCCGGCGGCTGCAACCCGGAAGGCTCCGGGGATGGAGGGGAAGTGACTGGGCGTGGGGCCCCGCCGACCCGAAGTAACGGGGCGACACCGATCCACCGCGGGGCAAGGCCGGGGAGCAGGGGCTGAAGGCACGAGGCGGACGCTTGGGGCCGGGGGCTAGGTACGCCCCGAGGGCGCCCGGTGCGCTGGGAGCCCGCGTTTCCACAGCCTGGCCCTGCGGCCACCCCCGCGCCCCCCCAATCCCAGGGCTCCCTCTCCTTTCCGCGAGCCCCTAGTCCCCGCGCCCCCTCCTCTCCGTGAGCCCCCACTCATCCCCGTGCACCTATTGGGCGGCGCCCCACATCTATGCGTCCTCCTCACTTCCAGGCGCCCCCGGCCCCCTCCTTGCACCCCCTCTCGTCCCTCCCGTCCCGCTCACTCCCAGGCGGCGCCCCACATCCACGCGTCCCCCCAACTCCGGGTGGCTCCCCTGACCCCCACCTCCGGGCGCCCCCGCGGCCCTCACCTCCGGCGCCCCGGCCGCGGACTCTGGGCAGTCGACGCGCCGAACCGGCTCTGGGCTCCGCGCCGGAGCAGCAGCCACTTCCTCGTGGGCGGGGGGCGGGGCCTCCCGACCTCAGCCCGGTAGGGCCCGGGGGCGGGGACCTGGGGCAGCGGTCGCGAGATCCAGGTCCCGCCCTCCGTTCGGGGTGGGGGTGCTGCCGGTGCCCGCGCAGACGTCGGAGCCCGAGGCTCTATCCGCAGAAGCCGTCCGCAACCACCGTCAATGCTTTACCAATGGGGAAACTGAGGCTGGGAGCCAGGCGCGCAGCCTGAGCCGCCGCTGGGCGGGACCTCCGAGCCTGGGCCCGGCGCACGGCCCACGGGGGCTGCCGGGCGCAGGGTCGGGGAGTCACGTCCTCTGAGCCCGGACGGCGGGTACTGCGGGCTCCGCGCTCACACGCAGGTGAGCGGCTAGCGAGCCCTGCAGCCCGGTCCCCAGCCGGCGAGGAGCTCCCTTCACGCTGATGCCGGTGGGCGCCAACTGTGCAGGCCCTGGGCGGGGAGCAGGCGGTCCGGGCGTGGCCAGGGCAGCCCGGCCCCGCCCCCTTGGCCCTCCATGTCCTCGCCACGAAACAGGGGTGCCGTCCCCGGGCAGGGTGACACTGGCCGCCCCTGCTGACGCTGGCCGGCCAGTTAACTTCTTTCCTTTCTGTTTCACGTCAATCGGCTTCACTTCTTTAAGTTACCCGGTTAGCCTTGCAGCCGCCTGATTGCGGGTCTTGGGCCAGGTGGCCCCTGGAGTCTTCCCATCCTGACCCTCTGCCTCTTCAGTGGATACATGGCCTGGCGGCCAGGCAGATGGAAGAGACCCCGATGAAAACCTTACCTCGGCCAGTCGTGGTGGCTCACGCCTGTAATCTCAGCACTTTGGGAGGCCAAGGCGGGAGCATCACTAGCTCAGATCGAGACCATCCTGGCTATCACGGTGAAACCTCGTCTCTACTAAAAAATACAAAAATTAGCCAGGCGTGGTGGCACATGCCTGTAATCCCAGCTACTCGGGAGGCTGAGGCAGAAGAATAGCTTGAACCTAGGAGACAGAGGTTGCAGTGAGCCAAGATCGCGCCATTACACTCCAGCCTGGGCGACAGAGTGAGACTCTGTTTAAAATAAAAAAAAAAATTAGCTGCAAGGAGCCCCATCGCGTGACGGAGCGCTGCTGTAATCCCAGCTACTCGGGAGGCTGAGGCACGAGGCGGTGGTTTTAGTTCAAGCAGATAAAAAGCTTCAAGGGGTCTGTACCGGCAGCCCTCTTCCCACAGGGACAAGTGTAGGGTAACTGAGGTGACCCTGTTGTTGCTTCCCTGGCTTCCATCCTACTCTTCCTCTGCTTTGTAGATGCCCAGGGAATGACCCCAAGTGGCCCTGAGTGGTCTAAATCAGCTCATGGTGTTCCCTGTCCTGCTGCACTTGTGACCTAAGATGACCCAATCAAAGCAAAGCCCAGGACTTCAGCTGATGATCCAGTGCACCAAGCCCCTTCTGGGCGAGCTGCAGGAATCTGGACTCGTAAGTGGAACGCGGAAGTGGAACAGCAACAAGGGAAGCTGCAGGGAGAGTGCAGAGCTGAGAGAAGGTCAGAGAAGTAACCGGAGCTCCGGTCACCTCTGACTGGCCAGCCCGAGTCCAACCTGCCTCCAAAGATTCAGATATGTGAGCCAAGTTATCTGCTTAATTAATTAATATGTTTTAGAGACAGAGTCTCGCTCTTTTACCCAGGCTGGAGTGTAGTGACACAATCACAGCTCACTGCAGCCTCCAACTCCTGGGCTCAAGTGATCCTCCCACCTTAGCCTCTTGAGTGCTTGGGACTACAGGTGTGCACCATCACACCTGGCTAATTTTTAAAAATTTTTATAGGCTGGGTGTGGTGGCTCATGCCTGTAATCCCAACACTTTCGGAAGCCAAGGCAGGCGGATCATTTGAGGTCAGGAGTTTGAGACCAGCCTGACCAACATGGTGAAACCCCATCTCTAGTAAAATACAAAACAGCCGGGTGTGGTGGTGCGTGCCTGTAATCTCAGCTACTCCAGAGGCTGAGGCAGGAGAATCACTTGAACCCAGGAGGCGGAGATTGCAGTGAGTCAAGATCACGCCACTGCACTCCAGCCTGGGTGACAGAGCGAGACTCCTTCTCAAAAAAAAAAAAAAAAAAATTTATAGGGATAGCGTTTTTGCTATGTTGCGCAGGTTGGTATCAAACTCCTGGCCTCAAGTGATTCTCCCACCTCAGCCTCTCTCATAGCTGGGAGGGACCACAGGCATGCACCACCATACCCAGCTAATTTTTAAAAATTTTGTATGGACAGGGCTCTCCCTTTGTGACCCAGGCTGGTCTCGAACTCCTTGCCTCAAGCAATCCTCCTGCCTCAGCCTCCCAAAGTGCTGGGGTTACAGGCGTGAGCCACGGTGTGCAGCCTCCACTTTATTTTTAGGCTGCTTTGAGTTTTTCTGCTGCGAATCATCAAAGCATAATAACAAATATGCATACCTCAAGACTCCTTTTTCCTATCTGCGAAAATGTAACTAACGTCACCTGAGTTGATGTAAAGGCTCTAAAAGCCTATGCGAGCCGTAGCCATGGCTGTACTGTTCCCTCTTCTCTCCCCTGGGCCCATGACAGAGCCGGGTGAATGAATGATCCAGTGGTAGAAAACTGAGTCCAGGCTGGGTATGGTGGCTCACTCCTGTAATCCCAGCACTATGGGAGGTGGAGGCAGGCTGATCACAAAAGGTCAGGAGGGTGAGACCAGCCTGGCCAACATAGTGCAAACCCATTTCTTTCTTTTTTTTGTTTTTTTGAGACGGAGTGTCGCTGTCGCCCAGGCTGGAGTGCAGTGGCGCGATCTCGGCTCACTGCAGGCTCCGCCCTCCGGAGTTCACGCCATTCTCCTGTCTCAGCCTCCCGCGTAGCTGGGACTACAGGCGCCCACCACCTAGCCGAGCCAATTTTTTGTATTTTTAGTAGAGACAGTGTTTCACCATGTTAGCCAGGGTGGTCTTGATCTCTTGACCTTGTGATCCACCCGCCTCAGCCTCCCAAAGTGCTGGGATTACAGGCGTGAGCCACCGCGCCCGGCCAAACCCATTTCTAATAAAGAAAAAAAAAAGCCTGGGTGCAGTGGCTCATGCCTGTAATCCCAGCACTTCGGGAGGCCGAGGCGGGCAGTTTATGAGGTCAGGAGTTCGAGATCAGGCCAACATAGTGAAACCCTGTCTCTACTAAAAATACAAAAATTAGCTGGATGTGGTGGCACATGCCTGTAATCCCAGCTACTCGGGAGGCTGAGGCAGAAGAATCGCTTGAACCTGGGAGGCGGAGGTTGCAGTGAGCCGAGACCACGCCATTGCCCTCCAGTCTGGGTGACAGAGTGAGACCGTCTCGAAGAACAAAACAAAACAAAATACAAAAATTAGTTGGGTGTGGTGGCACATGCCTGTAGTCCCAGCTACTTGCTACTCGGGAGGCTGAGGCAGGAGAATCTCTTGGATGAGGGAGGTGAAGGTTACAGTGAGCCGCTAACAGAGCAAGACTCCATCTCAAAAAAAAAAAAAAAAAGGGTTGGGCACGGTGGCTCACACTTGTAATCCCAGCAGTTTAGGAGGCTGAGGCAGGCAGATCACTTGAGGTCAGGAGTTCAAGACCAGCCTGGCCAACATGGCGAAACCCCGTCTCTACTAAAAATACAAAAAAATTTAGCTGGGCATGGTGGCGCACACCTGTAATCCCAGCTCCTACAGAGGCTGAGGCAGGAGAATCACTTGAACCTGGGAGGCGGAGGTTGCAGTGAGTGGAGATCACTGCAACCAGGCTACATTCCAGCCTGGGTGACAGAGAGAGACTTCATCTCAAAAAAGGAAAAATAAGAAAGAAAGTGGGTCCAGTTCTGGTGCTGCCACTTAACCTGTTGTGTAACCGTGCCTCAGTTTCCACATCTGTAAAGTGAAGCTGACAAGCACCGTCCACCTGCCCACCCGTCCCACAGGCCTTCAGTCATGGAGGGAAGACCCAGTGGATGAGAGAAAGCAGACCTCGGATTGGAAAGCGATGGAAGGCATTATTTGAAATGGCTCCCTTTGGGGAGAAAGTTTTCTAAGCCCTACGTGGAGAAACACCTTGGGTTAGGGAACTTGGTGATGGAAGGATTTCATCTGGAACTCCCAGAACCCCTTGGAGAGCTTTCTGTTTCTTCCTGGAATTGGCTTTGTGCCGGGCCCTGGGATGAAGATGCTATGCACTCCCGCTTCCTTTTTTGCCTTTTCATGTTTCCAAGAAATGCAGCCACAAACCCAGGCTGTGACTCTCCAGGGCTGGCCGATGTGGGGGAGGCAGGCCAGGGCTGGTGCAGTCTCCCAGGTTCTTGCTGGCTTTCTGCTCCTTGCCTGTCGCTATTTTTTTTTTTTTTTTGAGACAGAGTCTCGCTGGAGTGCAGTGGCACAATCTTGGCTCATTACAACTTCTGCCTCCCAGGTTCAAGCACCAGTTTTATTGCCTCCTGGTCACAAAATGGCAGCCAGGTTGACTGCAGACAAGCAGTGGGTGGGCCAAGGCAGACCAGGGAGATGGGAGATGGTGGGGGGTGGTGGCGGGGACCTTTTCTAAGAGCTCCCAGTATCCAGTATAATCTCCCCTTTGTCCCACTGGTCCACCCCAGAATGTGGGTCACTTTCCCTGGGATCAAGGGATCCATCCCAACTGACAGCAGGAGGGGAGAGGAGAAAACCTTAGGGCCAAAGTCCCAAGACCACATATCTGGTAAGGTGGCTAAAGGCCTGCAAGGCAGATGTACCCCACAGCTGGGGCCCCCATAACGCTCGCTCAGCATTCCACATCCCATCCCAGGATTCTGATGGGGCTGTGCCCCTGCTGCACAGCCCCCTTCCAAGCCACATGGCCTGATGTGTCAGTTTAATTGAGAAACTGAGGTCTACAATGAAACCCACAAGCTATTGTCAAATACCTTTCTGCTCTCTCTCTTTTTTTTTTCTTTTTTCGAGATGGAGTCTCGCTGTTGCCCAGGCTGGACTGCAGTGGCATGATCTTGGCTCACTGTAACCTGCGCCTCCTAGCAATTGTTCAAGCAATTCTCGTGCTTCAGCCTCCCAAGTAGCTGGGATTACAGGCGCATGCCACCAAATGCCTGGCTAATTTTTGTATTTGTAGAGAAGAGGGTTTCACCATGTTGGCTAGGCTGGTCTTGAACTCCTGACCTCAAGGGATCCACCCGTCTTGGTCTCCTAAAGTGCTGGGATTACAGGCATGAGCCACCGCGCCCGGCCTCAAATACCTTCTCATCAGTGCCAGTGACAGGGCCCTGCCCCTGAACGTGGTGAGCTGAAAAGGGGCTGTCACTAAGGAATTTCCCTCGCCCAGTGCTTTTTTTCCCACATGCATTTCCCACATGCTTAGTGGTTACTACCAGGGCTTTGGAGAGACTGGTCATTCCCCTCTTTGGAATTTTGTCAACTGAAAAATGTGCTAGTAACAGTTCCAACCCTACAGGTTTGTTATGAGGGGTAATTAATGGCTTCCAAATGCTTTTCTTGGTACCTGCACAGTTAGCTAAAGTATTGCATTCAGGGCGTGACTCACACATCTTTCCTGAAGAATCCTCTCAGAACATCCCAGACTGTAGTCATTGTTTACAGAGGCCTGGTTGGAGTCTCAAAGGTAGAGTGAGAGGAGGATGGAGCGTCACAAACTCAAAAAGACCCCAGCGTTGAAATAAAGCACTGAGGGCTTCTGGCTGTGCTGACTGGAGCGGGTCCTCCTCCCCATATGAGAAATGGCCTGTGTTAAAAAATGGCAAAATAAATTAGCTGGGCGTGGTGGTATATGCCTGTAATCCCAGCTACTCGGAGACTGGGGTCACCTGTGATCCCAGCTACTCAGGAGGCTGAAATGAGAATCACTTGAACCTGGAAGGTAGAGGCTGCAGTCAGTCGAGATCATGCCACTGCACTCCAGCCTGGTTGACAGAGAAAGAGGCTCCATCTTAAAAACAAAAAACAAAAAACAAAAAGGCAAAATAGGCCGGGTACAGTGGCTCACACCTGTGATCCCAGCACTTTGGGAGGCTGAGGCAAGAGGATTGCTTAAGCCCAGTTTGAGACCAGCCTGGGGCTGGGCGCGGTGGCTCACGCCTGTAATCCCAGCACTTTGGGAGGCCGAGGCGGGTGGATCATGAGGTCAGGAGTTCAAGACCAACCTGGCCAAGATGGTGAAACCCCATCTCTACTAAAAATACAAAAAATTAGCCGGGCATGGTGGCAGGCGCCTGTAGTCCCAGCTACTCAGGAGGCTGAGGAAGCAGAATCATTTGAACCTGGAGGGTGGAGGTTGCAGTGAGCCGAGATCGTGCCACTGTACTCCAGCCTGGGTGACAGAGTGAAACTCCGTCTCCAAAAAAAAAAAAAAAAAAAAAGAGACCAGCCTGGGCAACACCAGCCTGTCTCTATTATAATTTAAAAATGTTTTTATTTAAAAAAAGAAAAAAAACCAGCAAAATAACTCTGTGGCTATTAAGTTCTTAGAGGCAAAGTAAGTCAATTTTGTGGGTTTTTTTTTTTTTTTGAGACGGAGTCGCGCTCTGTCGCCCAGGATAGAGTGCAGTGGCGCAATCTCGGCTCACTGCAAGCTCTGCCTCCTGGGTTCATGCCATTCTCCTGCCTCAGCCTCCCGAGTAGCTGGGACTACAGGCGCCTGCCACCACACCTGGCTAATTTTTTGTATTTTTAGTAGAGACCGGGGTTTCACTGTGTTAGCCAGGATGGTCTCAATCTCCTGACCTCGTGATCCGCCCGCCTTGGCCTCCCAAAGTGCTGGGATTACAGGCATGAGCCACCACGCCTGGCCTTTTTTTTTTTTTTTTTTTTGGAGACAGTGTCTTCCTCTATCCCCCAGGCTGGAGTGCAGTGGCATGATTTCAGCTCACTGCAACCTCTGCCTCCTGGGTTCAAGCGATTCTCCTGCCTTAGCCTCCCGAGTAGCTGGGATTACAGGCACCCACCACTACGCCCGGCTAATTTTTTGTTTTTTTTTTTTTTTTGAGACGGAATTCCACTCTTGTTGCCCAGGCTGGAGTGCAATGACATGATGTTGGCTCACCGTAACCTCTGCCTCCTGGGTTCAAGTGATTCTGCTGCCTCAGCCTCCCAAGTAGCTGGGATTACAGGCACGTGCCACCATGCCTGGCTAATTTTGTATTTTTAATAGAGACGGGGTTTCCCCATGTTGGTTAGGCTGGTTTCAAACTCTGGACCTCAGGTGATCTGCCCGCCTCGGCCTCCCAAAGTGCTGGGATTGCAGGCGTGAGCCACCCGTGCCTGGCTAAAAGAGAAATCTTTAGCTAATTCCTGCTTTATGTCTCCCCTTCACAGAGCCTTGCCAATGCACTATGTATACAAACATGTGTACCCAAAGGAACTCCTGCCACTGGGGGCCCAGAGACGACACTGTAGGGACCAGGCAGGGCCATAAGGCCAGCACCCCTGGTGCTAGGTAGGATTCCCTCTTGGAGTGAGGGCTTCCCATGAGTCACCAAGAGGGCCAAATTACCTTCTCTTGAGCACATCATGTGCCTTGGGAAGCACCGTTACCAGCATTCTAGAAGGGAGCCATGAGATCAAGGATGTGGCCAGGCTCAGGCTACTCTTTACTTATTTTGCTTTTCATTTATACTTGTACCTCTTAAGATACTCTGCCATGGAATGTCAAACTTCACGTCTCATCATGATGAGAGTAGCTCAGTGTGGGCACAATCATCTCTAAGCCAAGATGCTGACTTTCCCCTTTCCCGCCCCCTTGCACACCGCCTGCAGCGTACCCTTGGCAGGTGCACTGCTAACAGTGGGCTGCCGTGCTGTGGGCACCGGGCCCCGGGGCCTCCCAGGGCAGGCTCCCATTCGGGCTTGGCTGCTTAGTGGAGGTGGGCTTTTCTGTTGCTCACATGCAAGATGGGAACGGTGTACCTCTGACAGGACTTGGCTGTGTGTCCCTTCCGAATCTCATGTTGAAATGCGATCCTCAGTGTTGGGGTGGGGCCTGGTGGGCGGTGTTTGGGTCATGGGGCGGATCCCTCATGAATGGCTTGGTGCTCCCTGGCAGGAATGAGTGTCTTCTCACTCTGTGACCTGGTTGTTTCAAGGAGCCTGGTCCTCCCCACTCTCTCTTGCATCCTCTCCCGCCATGGGACACACCTGTTTCCCCTTCGCCTTCTGCCATGAGTAAAACCTTCCTGAGGCTTCCCCAAAAGCAGATGCAGGAACCATGCTTCTTGTCCAACCGGCAGAACTGTGTGCCAAATAAATCTTTTTTCTTAGACAAATTACCCAGCCTCAGGTATTCCTTTATTGCAACACAAAACAGACCGACACAACCTACCTTGCAGAAGTACTGCAATGTTCAGAAACGGTTCTCTCTCACCCCTCACTAAATGGTGCTTTTTGGTTCAAGGTTGTATAGAATGGTGCAATTTAAGAAACCAAGGATCTAAGATTTTGCCTAAAAAAAGCCGAATCGAATGAAGAATTCACTCATATTTTTCTACTAAAAATTGAAATACTACAAGGAAACAAAGCCAAAACCACATTCAGTTCTTTTATTTAATTTTCTAGTGGACAATTTACATATCTCCCTCACCTTGTCTTTTAAGTTAGTGTGACAATTTTCCATAATAAACTACTTAAAGAGAAGCTTTGGTCAAGAATGGAATGAAATCGCAAAAAAACAAACAAACAAAAATTACTGCCTTAAAAAAACCAACACTTTCACCAATTTGATATTCAAACAAAACCACACGGCATTGGCGTGATATGTGTTTTCAGTGTTTCCTTGGGGCTGGCTTCCTCGCCATCGCGCCACGGCACAGCTGCGGTCGGCAACAGTTTGTCATGCTGGATGGCGGAGGCTCACTCAGCTTCACATTATCCGGAGGCCCTGGATGGAAGACTCGAGGGTCTTGGAAAAGGTGGGAAGAGCACTGATGTCACTGAGGAGTGTCCACCCCGAGGTAGGTATCACACCACTCCCTCCTCCTCCAGGAAGGTGCTGCCTGTCCCCACCCTGAACCTGGCCCTGCCCCACCTGAAACAGGATCTCCCAGGACTCACCCCCGCAGAGACACTCCAGGCCAGGGCTCCCCCTGCTGGCTCCTCCAGGCCAGGTGTGCCTTTTCCCCACTGCCTCACACACAGGCTCTGGGCACACTCCTCACTCCTTTGTGTGGTGGTTTTTTTTTTTTTTTTTGAGATAGGGTCTTGCTCTGTTGCCCCAGGCTGGAGTGCAGTGGTGTGACCACAGCTCACTGCAGCCTCCAACTCCTGGGCTCGAGTGATCCTCCTGCCTCAGCTTCTCAAGTAGCTGGGACTAAAGGCATGCATCACTGCACCTGGTTTTTAAAAATATATATATGTATATTTTTAAATAGAGACAGGGTCTCACTATGTTGCCCAGGCTGGTCTCGAACTCCTATGCTCAGGACAGGGAAGCAGGGAGGAGAAACAAGCCTCAGCTTCCCAAAGTGCTGGGATTACAGGAGTGGGTCAGCATGCCTGGCTGCACCTGGCTTTTTTATAGAGATGGGGTCACGCTATGTTGCCCAAACTGGTCTCAAACTTCTGGCCTCAAGCAATTCTCCCACCTCAGCCTCCCAAAGTGCTGGGATGACAGGCATGAGCCACTGCGCCTGGCTACCTAGAGCTCTTTTTTCTAGTTCCATCCGTGCTTTCGGAGGACCACACCATGGGCAGCGCCTCAAAGGCAGTGTGTGCTCTCTGAAGCCCAGGGTTGCCCTGGGTGTGCTGCACTTGCAACTTAGGATGCTCACCTGTGCTTTGTCAACTCACAGTCCCCTCCCCTCCAAAACCCATCGCAGCTCAGGATGCCGCTCAGGTGCAACCTTTTCCCTGCAGTCCACGCATCCCCCCAGATTCCTCTGTGTGAAAATAGAGGCACTGGCTTCTCTTCTGAGCTCTGCCAAATTCCCTACCCAGCCCCCGTGTCCACCTCTCTCTTCTACCAGACAGGCTCGTTCGGATTGGATATTCTCAGTGCTCAGCACCATGCATGGCACTCAGGAGATACTTAGTAAATGTTTATTAAATTAATTAGTGTCAGCCATAAATATATATCTATATGGTTAAACCTGGGCTGGTGTCCAATAGGGCCTGTTTCCAAAACAGCACTCCATTTCTCCCCAGTGAATAAATGGACATCTAGAAGTAAAAATTTCGGTTCACTGAGAATGTGTGGTTCTTCTGCGGATGACTTTTAGGTTTTAAAGAGATCTCCGGCTGGGTGCAGTGGCTCACGCCTGTAATCCCAGCACTTTGGGAGGCTGAGGCAGGTGGATCACCTGAGGTTGGGAGTTCGAGACCAGCATGTCCAACATGGAGAAACCCCATCTCTACTAAAAACACAAAATTAGCTGGGCGTGGTGGCACATGCCTGTAATCCCAGCTACTTGGGAGGCTGAGGCAGGAGAATCGCTTGAACCCCAGAGGCGGAGGTTGTGGTAAGCCGAGATTCCGCCATTGCACTCCAGCCTGGGCAATAAGAGCGAAACTGTCTCAAAAAAAAAAAAAAGAAGAGAGAGAGATCTCCAAGGCTGGCGCAGTGGCTCACACCTGTAATCCCACCACTTTGGGAGGCCAAGGTGGGCAGATCACATGAGGCCAGGAGTTCAAGACCAGCTTGGCCAACATGGTGAAACCCTGTCTGTACTAAAAATACAAAAATAGCCAGGTGTTGTAGTGTGCTCCTGTAATCCCAACTACTTGGGAGACTGAGGCAGGAGAATCGCTCCAACCCGGGAGGCAGAGGTTGCAGTGAGCCAATATTGCACCACTGCACTGCAGCCTGGGCGATAGAACAAGACTCCGTCTCAAAAAGAAAGAAAAAAAAAACAAGAGAGAGAATTCCAGTTTAATATCTTACATTAGGACATTAAACTGTATACTAGATTTAACATTTTGTTTCAAGAAATGAGAAACATTCTTCTCACAAGAGTTTTGTAAAAATATTCGCCGGGCGTGGTGGTGCATGCCTGCTGTCCCAGCTGCTTGGGAGGCTGAGGTGGGAGGGCTGCTGGAGGCAAGGAGTTGGTGGCTGCAGTGAGCCATGATTGTGCCACTGTACTCCAGCCTGGGTGACAGAGAAGGAGCCTATCTCTTAAAAAAAAAAAAAAAAAAGTTTTAACACAAACAAAATTTGTTCTGTTAGGTAGAAAATACCTTGAAATCCCAAATTGTCATGGCTCCATCGATGCCAGTAGTGCAAAATTTGCGACAATCTTGCTTGTCCACCTCATAAATAGAGACTTGACTGAAAAAAAGCAAAGCAAAAGAGATTGTAAGGTATGTAGTGAAAGTGAATACAACATTCCTGACTAATAGTGTACGGGCAGCTTAAGGAAATGAATGATCTTCTTCTTTATTTTTTAAATAGAGACGGGATGGGGGTCTCATTATGTTGCCCAGGCTGGTCTTGAACTCCTGGGCTCAAGTGATCCTCCTGCCTCAGTCTCCCAAAATGCTGGGATTACAGGCATGAGCCACCACGCTCCGCCAGGAAATGAATTATCTTTTAACTCCTGATTATGAACTTATCCACGAACATTAGGCTGCAACAATCTGGCTCAGAAAATACCCCAAAGCATATTATTACCAGATGTCCAGGAAAAACAAAACTGGCAAGGGGAGAAGTTAAGAACTTGCCTTAGTTAGAGTGACCTGGGGAAGCAGGAATGACCCAGCCCACACAGCACTCAAATGCTGGGAACAGGTTGTGGGTAGGACCACAGCCATGGCGAAAACAGTATTTTTGTTTGTTTTTAAATAAACCAGAGACATGATGAAGCATGAGTGAATTCCAACTGCCTCCAAACAAAACCTCTCAAATCAGCCTCCAAGACAGCCAGTGTAGATAAGCCAATAGCCCTCCTTGAGTCTGAAGTGAATCATTATAAATGTTAGCAGCAGACACACCACCAGATTCCAACCAAGCCAAGCACGGTAACAGATAAATGAAACAACTTGTCTTAGCCTAATTATCTGGAAAGCTTTCAAGACAATCATCCATTGCTCAGACAATATTTTGCTTTCTCCTTTGAGATGTCTAGAACTTACCCCCTCTTCCCTGACGCTGGGAAGGGGATGGCAAACTATGGCACACACTGCCTATTCCTGTACAGCCTGTGAGCTTAAAAAAAAAAAAAAAGGCCAGGTGCAGTGGCTCACGCCGGTAATCCCAGCACTCTGGGAGGCCGAGGTGGGCGGATCACGAGGTCAGGAGATTGAGACCATCCTGACTAACACAGTGAAACCCCGTCTCTACTACAAGATACAAAAAAAAAATTAGCCAGGCATGGTGGCGGGCACCTGTAGTCCCAGCTACCCGGGAGGCTGAGGCGGGAGAATGGTGTGAACCCAGGAGGCGGAGCTTGCAGTGAGCCAAGACTGTGCCACTGCACTCCAGCCTGGGCAACAGAGACTCCGTCTCAAAAAAAAAAAGGGAGGGTTTTACATTTTTATTTTATTTATTTATTTATTTATTTATTGAGATGGAGTCTCACTCTGTCACTCAGGCTGGAGTGCAGTGGCACGATCTCGGCTCACTGCAACCTCTACCTCCCAGGTTCAAGCAATTCTCCTGCCTCAGCCTCCCGAGCAGCTGGGATTACAAGCGCCTGCCACCAGGCTGGCGAATTTTTGTATTTTTAGTAGAGACGGGGTTTCACCATGTTGGTCAGGCTGGTCTTGACCTCCTGACCTCAAGTGATCCGCCCACCTCAGCCTCCCAAAGTGCTGGGATTACAGGTGTGAGCCTCCGCACTCGACCCGGCTTTTACATCTTTAAATAGCTGGAAAAAAATTAAAAGGACACTATTATCTCATGAAGTGAAAATTACGTGAAATTCAAATTTGAGTGTCTATAAAGTTTGATGGGAACACAGCCACCTGATTTGTTTACATCGTCTGTGCCTGCTTTCCTGCCACAACCAGAGTTCCGTAGTTGCAAGAGACCTATGGCCTCTCAGAGTCTAAAATATTTACTATCTGGTCCTTTACAAAAAAAGTTAGCTGACACAGCTTTAGTGCAAAGAGCACCTAATTTCTGCAAATAAAAGTAGACTAATCAGCAAGGGTTTGTCTTTTCATTTTTCACCTAGAAGTATCAGAGAGGCAATGAGAGCTGTTTCTTTCCTTAGCACTTGGTCTGTATAGAAACGTAAGAGAAACTCACAAGAAGTAACTCGGAGTCATTCAAGACAGAGAAACCTAAAGAATGGAGAAAAGGTGAGTTTTGCTATAGAAGGAGAAACCTGAACAATGTGGAGAAAAGGTAAGTTTTGCTCTGCCTTCAGGTTCTTTTTTTTTTTTTTTTTTTGAGATAGGATCTTGCAATGTAGCCCAGGCTGAAGTACAGTGGCACAATCACAGCTCACTCCTCCCAAGTAGCTGGGACTACAGGTGCGTGCCAACACAGCTAGCTAACTTTTAAAAATTTTTTTGTAGAGATGGGGTCTTGCTATGTTGCCCAGGATGGTACTGAACTGCTGGCCTCAAGTGATCCTCCTGCCTTGGCTTCCCAAAATGCTAGCATTACAGGTGTGAGCCATGGTGCCAGACCTCTGGTTCTCATTTTTCAATAGAGTATTTGCAGCCTATTTTACATATAGCTGCCCCTTCTCCGCTGAAGATAAAGCACAACCTGCATTTCATCGTAATTCTCTCAAACAGGAAGTCTAGAGGTTTCCGTTACTCCTGCCACCATCAATACCACAATAAGATTCTCAACATAAAAGGCTTCTCAGTAAGGGAAAAGCCCATGGGACCGAACTCTGAACACAGTAATTTAAAATATCAAGCACATATTTCTCCTCCAGGCACTTTTTTTTTTTTTTTTGAGACGGAATCTCACTCTGTCACCCAGGCTGGAGTGGAGTGCAGTGGCTCAATCTTGGCTCACTGCAACCTCCACCTGCCCGGTTCAAGCAATTCTCCTGCCTCAGCCTGCCGAGTAGCTGGGATTACAGGTGTGCACCACCACGCCAAGCTAATTTTTGTATTTTTTAGTAGAGATGGGGTTTTGCCATGTTGGCAAGGCTGGTCTCGAACTCCTGACCTCAAGTGATCTGCCTGCCTCAGCCTCCCAAAGTGCTGGGATTAAAGGTGTGAGCCATCATGCCCAGCCTCTCCTCTAGACCTTAACAATCAAACTTTCAGGCCAGGCACGGTGGCTTATGCCTGTAATTCCAGCAATTTGGGAGGCTGAGGTGGGTGGATCACCTGAGGTCAGGAGTTTGAAACCAGGCTGGCCAACAGGGTGAAACTCCATCTCTACTAAAAATACAAAAAATTAGCCAGGTATGGTGGCACACACCTGTAATCCCAGCTTCTTGGGAGGCTGAGGCAGGAGAATTGCTTGAACCCGGGAGGCAGAGGTTGCAGTGAGCCGAGATCGTGGCATTGCACTCCAGCCTGGTCAACAGAGCGAGACTCTGTCTCAAAAAAAAAAAAAAAAAATCAAACTTTCTGGACAAAACACAGTTCTGTTGTCTTACATAATTACATATACCTGATGAAAACCCAGTCGAGACACTCCTCAGCTTTGTCATCATGATGCTAAGAAATTCTGTTCCTTTAATTAAATAATCTTCTTATTTGTATCCATTACTTGAAACGACAGCTACAGTTACCTTTTCCAACAGGCTGTAACTTCGCTTTCTGTTATGTGTGCACTATTGTGGGAACACAGCATTCAGGAAAGTCTCCTTTTGTTCTCGAGTAGCTGAGAAAGGGTACCCTAGGAAGCAGTTGCCCTGAGGCCCCACCACCTCAGACTGCAACAAGGTCTGCACTGCTCCTGCTGGCTGCTGCCTTGTAATCTGCACCTTGAAGGACAGAATGACCAGGTGGTGGCGACTCTCTCCCTACCACGAGCTGGAAATGAGAGCCTGGCGGTCGGGAAGATACAGACTTCTTGCTGCGCTTGTCCCTGAAAGAATGTCTGGGCCTGCAGGGCATAGAGCTTTTGTAGGAACCCAGTAAGGAAACAGCGAGGGGCAGGAGGGCACCTTGTCACCTGACCACCTCTCTACAGATGGCACCTACGTGATGCTATTCTGGTGCAGCGTCTCCAAGGCCGTGTTGCGGTCCTCAGTCGTGGCTCTCTTGTCCATGTTGCGGAAGCGTTCCATGGCAGACATGTTGCGTTGGATGCTCTGTTTTGGAATGTCTAACTTGGAGACGAAGGTCAGGCAGCCGCGGTCATCGTAGTTAAAGAGCATTGGGCAGCAGTCATGGCCCTGAAACAAGACTCAGTCAGTCCCTGGAAGATGCACTGCCCACTGCCCACCTCCTTGTCAGAGTGTTCACCATGACAGGCCTCTCTTACTCTTTTTTGTTTTCTTTTTTTGAGACTGAGTCTTGCTCTGTTGCCCAGGCTAGAGTGCAGTGGCACAATCTCAGCTCACCGCAACCGCTGCTTCCCCGGTTCAAGTAATTCTCCTGCCTCAGCCTCCCAAGTAGCTGGGATTACAGGCCTGTGCCACCATGCCTGGCTAATTTTTGTGTTTTTAGTAGAGACGGGGTTTCACCGTGTTGGCCAGGCTGGTCTTGAACTCCTGACCTCAAGTGAACCACCTGCCTTGGCCTCCCAGTGTTGGGACTACAGGCGTGAGCCATTGCGCCCCACCCCCCTCTTACTCTTAAAAGTGAGCGGCCAGGCACAGTGGCTCATGGCCGGACACGGTGGCTCACACCTGTAATCCCAGCACTTTAGGAGGCCGAGGTGGGCAGATCACGAGGTCAGGAGATTGAGACCATCCTGGCTAACATGGTGAAACCCCATCTCTACTAAAAATAAAAAAAATTAGCCCGGCGAGGTGGCGGGAGCCTGTAGTTTCAGCTACTTGGGAGGCTGAGGCAGGAGAATGGCGTGAACCCGGGAGGCGGGGCTTGCAGTGAGCCAAAATCATGCCACTGCACTCCAGCCTGGGTGATAGAGCAAGACAGTCTCCAAAAAAAAAAAAAAAAAGTGAGCTCTGAGGCCAAGCACAGTGGCTCATGCCCGCACTTTGGGAGGCCAAGGTGGGTGGATCACCTGAGGGTGGGAGTTGGAGACTGGCCTGACCAACATGGAGAAACCCTGTCTCTACTAAAAATACAAAATTAGCCGGGTATGGGGGTGCACGCCTATATTCCCAGTTCATCAGGAGGCTGAGGCGGGAGAATCGCTTGAACCTGGGAGGCAGAGGTTGCGGTGAGTCAAGATCACCCACTGCACTCCAGCCTGGGCAACAAGAGCAAAACTCCATCTTAAAAAAAAAAAAAAAAGGGAGCTCTGTTTCTTCTAAAAAACTGTTCTGCTTTGTGCTAGGGTGACAGAGCACACATTGTTCCCTGTCTGAGCATCACATACAGTGCACCCCCAGGGAGAATGAAGAAAAATACTCACAGCAGCCACGACGCTGTTCTCTGAGACAAATGACACACTCAGGAGCGGCAGGAACTCCGTCTTCAGAGTTGAGACCCTGAACACAAGAACGTTTGTTATCCCAAGATGCAACAGACTATTAGCTTCTTTACAGACACAGATGATGACAAAGGACCCATTCTCACAGGGGCTTCTGCAGTATCAACGGGCACTTATGTTGAAAAGGAGCCCCTGACCTCAACTTGCAGGCCTCTTGAGACAGGGGTGGCTCTGGCTGGGCTCCTGCTCTAGCCTGTGCTCTGCCTGCTTCTGAGGCCCCGTCCACTCATGACAAACTGGTTCCCAAAGCCCAGTCTTTGCACCACGCCCTTCCACTCCCAGCACAGCTCTAAAGGGATCACCCCCATGATCCCACAGTCCACTTTCCCGGGCCACTTCAGCCTAAAGCGGCTTCTCCCTGCTCTTAGCTCCTAGAGCTCTTCCTGTTACTATGACTTGGCAGCAAACACCTGTGCTAGGACCTTCTCCTTGCCTGTGCTCACCAGAGCTCCGAGAGGGCTGTGACCACACAGATCTGTGCTGACCGCCAGGCACTGTGTCAGGAACTAGAGCTACCAAGATGAACCAAACGGTCTTAGCCAGGAGCTCACACTCGAATGGGCTATGTGTGTGTATGTGTGCCTGCAGGGACATGTGTGTGCAGTTATTTGCTTTTGAATGTGGCAAAGAGATTACACAGATATGGCAGGCAAACACACTGGTTGATGAGTTAGGAGCACCTCACTTCATGCAAGAAACGATGCATTCAAAAGCTGACTGTGGCTGGGCATGGTGGCTCACACCTGCAATCTCAGCACTTTGAGGGGCTGAGGCGGAAGGATTGCTGGAGGCAGGAGTTTGAGATCAGCCTGGACAACATAGTGAGACCCAGTCTCTACGAAAAATTAAAAAAAAAAAAATTAGCCTAGCATGATGGTGCACGTCTGTGGCTCCAGCTACTTGAGAGGCTGAGGTGGGAGGAGCACTTGAGCTCGGGAGTTCCAGCCTGGGCGACAGAGTGTCTCTCTAAATTTAAAAAAAAAAAAAAAAGCTAACTGTATATGTCTCAGGACACCCTTCATAAAGTTGGCATTGAATTGAAGAACTAATGTGTCATCTTAAGCCCTTAGTGCGGTATACCTGACTTTTACTACATGAGATATTTATGTTGGAGAAGCGGAAGGGTGGAGCATGTAATCTGACTTGCAGGACTGGAAAAGGGAAAGAAGTCAATACGAGGGTAGACAGGGACTTGTAATAAGCGTATGCTAAGAACTTACTGTGTCACAATAAACCATATAAAAATCAAGTAACACTGGCATCAAAATACAAAAGTATTATCAAGTATCAAAAGGCAAATTACCAAATGTGTACAAAAACCTATAAAACGTATAATATAATCTTATTCCTGGGCCGGGCGCGGTGGCTCACGCCTGTAATTCCAGCACTTTGGGAGGCCGAGGCAGGTGGATCACGAGGTCAGGAGATCGAGACCATCCTGGCTAACATAGTGAAACCCCGTCTCTACTAAAAATACAAAAAATTAGCCGGGCGTGGTGGCGGGCACCTGTAGTCCCAGCTGCTCCGGATGCTGAGGCAGGAGAATGGCGTGAACCCGGGAGGCGGAGCTTGCAGTGAGCCGAGATCGCGCCACTGCACTCCAGCCTGGGCAACAGAGCGAGACTCCGTCTCAAAAAAAAAAAAAAAAAATTTTATTTCTGTTGAAAATGAAAAGATATATAAGTGCCTGTTTATGTAGGGAAATTTTCTGAAAGACTACATTTTATAATGGAGGGGACAATCTTTCTTTTTTTACTTTTTTTTTTTGAGATGGAGTCTCGCTCTGTCGCCCAGCCTGGAGTGCAGTGGCGCGATCTCGGCTCACGGCAAGCTTTGCCTCCCGGGTTCACGCCATTGTCCTGCCTCAGCCACCCGAGTAGCTGGGACTACAGGCGCCCGCCACCATGCCTGGCTAATTTTTGTATTTTTTGTAGAGACAGGGTTTCACCGTGTTAGCCAGGATGGTCTCGATCTCCTGACCTTGTGATCCGCCTGCCTCGGCCTCCCAAAGTGCTGGGATTACAGGCGTGAGCCACTGTGCCCGGACTTTTTTTTTTTTTTTTTTTGAGACCGAGTCTTGCTCTTGTTGTTGCCCAGGGTGGAGTGCAGTGGTGCGATCTCGGCTCATTGCAACCTCCGCCTGCTGAGTTCAACCAATTCTCCTGCCTCAGCCTCCTGAGTAGCTGGGATTACAGGTGCATGCCACCACACCTGGCTAATTTTTGTACTTTTAGTAGAGACGGGGTTTCTCCATGTTGGCCAGGCTGGTCTCGAACTCCTCACCTGAGGTGATCCACCCGCCTCGGCCTCCCAAAGTGCTGGGATTACAGGTGTGAGCCACTGCACCCAGCCTGAGGGGATAATCTTTAAAAAAATATGTAAAACTAGCTAAAAAATGCACATTTAATCCTGTTAGGAAAAACATATCATGTCTGAAATATCATGCTGTTTACACTGGGTGACTCTTACTGACCTGACAGGGAGTAAAGGTCACCCAGTGTGATTGATTTTTGATACCCAAGTGGCCATGTCCATCACAAAACCTTTAATGGTGAGTTCCCTTTAGCTATCAATGGAAAAGGATTCACCAGGGAAGAACAAAGATTTATAAAAGAAGAAGGATTCCAATCTTCTCTCTTCCTCCAACATATACTGAACAAAATGAACTCTGATGTCTGGCCAGGTACTTTATGGCTGAACAGACACGCCACTCACACAGAAGCCACCGTAATTCAAGTCCTTCCAGCCACAGCAGAGAAGTGGCATCAATGCTTTTTAAGCCTTACTGAATGGAAGGCTCAAATTAATGAAGTCATCATTCGCTGACTTCCCCCAGTAAGAATATATCTCCTATTTAATTTAAGGCCGGTGAATGGCACTTACATTTTGTAAGGAATTCAGAGTAACAGACTAAACTAGCCTTTTTTTTTTTTTTGAGATGGAGTCTTGCTCTGTTGCCCAGGCTGGAGTGCAACGGCATGATCTCGGTTCACTGCAACCTTCACCTCTTGGGTTCAAGTGATTCTCCTGCCTCAGCCTCCCGAGTAGCTGGGACTACAGGCACCCGCCACCATGCTGGGCTAATTTTTGTATTTTTGTGGAGACAGGGTTTCACCATGTTGGCCAGGCTGCTCTCAAGCTCCTGACCTCAAGTGATCCACCCACCTTGGCCTCCCAAAGTGCTGGGATTATAGGTGTGAGCCACTGTGCCCAGCTTAAACTGGCCCTTTTTAAGCGACCCTTATCAGTAGCAAACCAGGAGGGTTCTTGAAAGGAATCATTATCAGTACTTCCATTAAGAATTATTTCTGGAAGACCCAGGTCTTTAAAATTTTCCAACCCGAGAATTTGTATCTGTGCCTGTCACGGTAAAAGCTGACTTGCAGTTGTTTTTTTTTTGAGACAGAGTTTTGCTCTTGTTGCCCAGGCTGGAGTGCAATGGCACAATCTCGGCTCAGCGTAACCTCTTCTTGGGTTCATGAGATTCTCCAGCCTCAGCCTCCCGAGTAGCTGGGATTACAGGCATATGCCACTATGCGGGGCTGATTTTTTTTTTTTTTTTGAGACGGAGTTCTGCATTTGTTGCCCAGGCTGGAGTGCAGTGGTGCAATCTTGGCTCACTGCAACCTCCGCCTCCCGGGTTCAAGCAATTCTCCTGACTCAGCCTCCTGAGTAGCTGGGATTACAGGCATGTGCCACCATGTCCAGCTAATTTTCTGTATTTTTAGTAGAGATGGGGTTTCTCCATGTTAGTCAGGCTGGTCTCAAACTCCCGACCTCAAGTGATCCACCCGCCTCAGCCTCCCAAAGTGCTGGGATTACAGGTGTGAGCCACTGTGGCTAATTTTTGTATTTTTAGTAAAGACAGGGTTTCACCATGTTGGCCAGGCTGGTCTTCAACTCCTGACCTCAGGTGATCCACCCATGGCCTATCAAAGTACTGGGATTACAGGTGTGAGCCACTGTGCCCGGCAAGGCTGATTTTTGTATTTTTAGTAGAGACGGGGTTTCACCATCTTGGCCAGGCTGGTCTTGAACTCTTGACCTCAGGTGATCTGCCCACAGCCTCTCAAAGTGCTGGGATTATAGGTGTGAGCCACTGAGGCCTGCCTCCCTGCAGTTTTGATTGAGGTCTTTTTTTTTTTTTTTTTTTTTTTGAGACGGAGTCTGGCTCTGTTGCCCAGGCTGGAGTGCAGTGGCATGATCTCGGCTCACTACAACCTCTGCCTCCCAGGTTCAAGCGATTCTCTGCCTCAGCCTTCTGAGTAGCTGGGAGTGCAGGCGCCTGCCACCACACCTGGCTAATTTTTTTATTTTTAGTAGAGACAGGGTTTCACCATCTTGGCCAGGCTGGTCTTGAACTCCTGACCTTGTGATCCACCCACCTCGGCCTCCCAAAGTGCTGGGATTACAGGCGTGAGCCACCACGCCTGGCCTGATTAAGGTTTTTATGTTTGTCCCCTGTGCTAACACCCCAGGAAGGGCAGTCCTGGTTCAGCTGGTGAGAGATCCCACCCCTTGTTCCCCACCTTCCAAATGAAAGGCAAATACTCACTGCACACTTTTTGAGGCATCAGCAACAGACACGGTGCTGTCGTGGCTGACCCAGGCCAGGCGGCTCCCACTAGCAGAGAAGCTGACTCCGTGGACCCAGCCACCAGTGCCACTGCCACCAAACTCTGACATCAGCTGCCCAAAAGGCATCTTGCTGCCCCAGGGTGTGCTGGCTGGCTTTTCATCCACTTCTTTAATGTAGGCAGAAAACACTCTGTTCAAAGAGCAGAGAGAAAAGGAAAAAGCAAATGAAAATATATGTATATAGAAACAGGCCATAGGCAGCTGCCACAAGGAATCTCAGAATGCAAAGAGGTTGACTCATTAAAAATAAAACATGAGCTGGGCACGGTGGCTCAGGCCTGTAATCCTAGCACTTTGGGAGGCCTAGGTGGGTGGATCACCTGAGGTCGGGAGTTCGAGACCAGCCTGACCAACATGGAGAAACCCCGTCTCTACTAAAAATACACAATTAGCCAAGCGTGGTGGCGCATGCCTGTAATCCCAGCTACTCAGGAGAATCGCGTGAACCCGGAAGGTGGAGGTTGCAGTGAGCCGAGATCGCGCGCCATTGCACTCCAGCCTGGGCAACAAGAGTGAAACTCCATCTCAATAAATAAATAAATAAATAAATAAATAAATAAATAAATAAATAAAGCCGGGCGCGGTGGCTCACGCCTGTAATCCCAGCACTTTGGGAGGCCGAGGTGGGCGGATCATGAGGTCAGGAGATCGAGACCATCCTGGCTAATACAGTGAAACCTCGTCTCTACTAAAAATACAGAAAATTAGCCAGGTGTGGTGGCAGGTTCCTGTAGTCCCAGCTACTCGGGAGGCTGAGGCAGGAGAATGGCGTGAACCCAGAAGGCAGAGCTTGCAGTGAGCCAAGATCGTGCCACTGCACTCCAGGCTGAGCGACAGAGCGAGACACCGTCTCAAAAATAAAATAAAAAATATGGCCGGGCACGGTGGCTCACGCTTGTAATCCCAGCACTTTGGGAGGCTGAGGCGGGCGGATCACGAGGTCAGGAGATCGAGACCACGGTGAAACCCTGTCTCTACTAAAAAAATACAAAAAATTAGCCAGGCGTGGTGGCAGGCACCTGTAGTCCCAGCTACTTGGAGAGGCTGAGGCAGGAGAATGGCGTGAACCCGGGAGGCGGAGCTTGCAGTGAGCCAAGATCGCGCCACTGCACTCCAGCCTGGGTGACAGAGCGAGACTCCATCTCAAAAAATAAAAAATAAAATAAATAAAATAAAATAAAATAAAATATAAAAACAAATCATGATAGGTAAGTTCAGATATTCAAACCTCTCAAGTAACAGAATTATTGTTAGAGCTATCTACAGGCCAACCCAAGTTTGGCAAATCCATATTCTAGTATATATATATATATATTTGGGGGACAACGTTTTGCTCTTGTTGCCCAGACTGCAGTGCAATGGCATGATCTTGGCTCACCGCAACCTCTGCGTCCTGGGTTCAAGCGATTCTCCTGCCCTCAGCCGCCCAAGTAGCTGGGATTACAGGCATGTGCCACCACACCTGGCTAATTTTGTATTTTTAGTAGAGACGGGGTTTCACCATGTTGACCAGGCTGGTCTTGAACCCCTGACCTCAGGTGATTCACCTGCCTTGGCCTCCCAAAGTGCTGGGATTACAGGCATGAGGCACCACGCCTGAGCCCCCCCAACTTTTTTTTTTTTTAAGAGACGGGGGTCTGGCTCTGTTGCCCGGGATGGAGTGTAGTGATATGATCAAAGCTCACTGCAGCCAACTCCTGGGCTCAAGTGATCCTCCTGCCTCAGCCTCTTGAGTAGCTGGGACTACAGGTTCATATTATGCCCAGCTAATATTTTAAAATTTTTTGTAGAGATGGGGTCTTGCTGTGTTGCCCAGGCTGGTCTTAAACTCCTGGGATCAGGCAATGCTCCTGCCTCAGCCTCCCAAAGTGCCGGGATTACAGATGTGTGCCACTGCGCCTAGCTAATCATACTCTAGATACTATCAAAGCACCTACTGTGTGTCAGGCTCTGGGTGCCAGGTTCTGAAGTAGTGACCACAAAAGACCTGTCCTCATGGACTGCACATTCTGGGGAGATCTTGCTGTCCCATCCCTCTCTTGCCCACATGAGACCTTGCTAAATGGCCACAGCATTCTTTCCTGTCCACTTTACCATCACTCTCAACACAGTACTCCAGGAAGCCTGCACAGTCAACGGTGGGAGAGCGGAAACTATTTGCCAACCCACAACAAACTAATGGTGTTGACCCTTTTAAAAACACACCCCAAGAGAAAGCCAAGGGAGGCCGGTGACAAGGAGTGGGCAGGCTCCCTGGACCCTCAGGCCCACTGTCCAGTCTCTGTGGCAGGAATAGCTTAAGATGGAGGCGGGTCCTTTATAGGTGGTGTCGCCAGTTTCCACTAACTCACTCTTTTATCTAATTCCACACGCTGTGTGTGAGGATGTTCTGGCCCAGAGTTAAGGGCAAAGGGGAACGGCTGGAAGTCTACCCTTTAGGGCCCTTTTGCCCTCCAATGTGATTTCTACTTTGCACACCTTCTTCTCTTCAAAAAACTGCTGAACCTAAAGGCTCCCTAGAAAAACCGAGGTATCCCCCCTACCACCCCAAATGACAATGGCAGTACAGAGGCTCTGGAAGATGCCTGGCAGAGGACTGTGAGTTATGTGAGGTTATATGATGAGACAGTAGAAACACTGTGCTTTAAATCTGCATCATGACAGCGGCTGCTTTAGTCTTAGAAGGCCAAGAAAGAACCAGTGGCTCTCAGCCACCAACTCGGGAACACGAATGGGACAGACCCATACCCACAGGACTGGGCCAGTTGCAGTGGCTCATGCCTGTAATCCCAGCACTTTGGGAGGCCGAGGCAGGTGGATGGGTCGAGGCCAGGAGTTCGAGACCAGCCTGGCCAACATGGTGAAACCCCATCTCTACTAAAATACAAAAAAAAAAATTAGCCAGGCATGGTGGTGCACACCTGCAATCCCAGCTGCTTGGGAGGCTGAGGCATGAGAATCACTTGAACCTGGGAGGCAGAGGTTGCGGTGAGCCAAGATCACACCACTGCACTCCAGCTTTTGTGACAGAGAAACTCGGGGAAATTAATATTAACAAAATAACTGCAACCTATTTTCACAACCATCAAAGAATCCAGGTGGTGCGGGTTACTGCCACCTAGTTCTATTTTCCAATGACTCTGGTTAAGAAATCACAAGTAACACAGGTCCAGAATATAATGTGCCTTGACACTCCCGTGACCTCCATCCTCTCTGCCAAACTCAAACACATCTCTCTCTCTTTTTTTTTAAGCTTTGAGTATTCCTGGATATAAGCCACTAGCCTGGTTTTCTGGGAATTCTCCACAGTTACTGAAGAAAGTGTATCCCAGCTGAGTGTAGTGGCTCATCCCTGTAAGCCCAGCACTTTGGGAGGCCAAGGCAAAAGGATCCTTTGAGCCCAGGAGTTTGAGACCAGCCTGGGCAACATAGTGAGACCTCATCTCTACAAAAAATAAACAAAATCGGCCAGGCATGGTGGCTCATGCCTGTGGTCCCAGCTACTCAGGAGGCTGAGGTGGGAGGATTGCTTGAGTCCGGGAGATTGAAGCTGCAGGGAGCTATGATCGTACCACCACACTCCAGCCTGGGTGACACAGCAAGACCTTGTCTCAAAAAAAAAAAAAAAAAAAAAAAAAAGTGCACCTCATCTCCCAACCTACCATATAGTCAACACGAAGCAACATTTATTTGCTTTGCTTTCCTTTCAGCTAAAGGGAAAAAAGCATATTCTTGAGAAAGAACAACTTTAAAAAGCAATTACATGGAATTCCATGGTATGATCCTTAAAGTTCTTAGCAAAGTGGCTGCATTTCTTCTAGCTTCAAGCTAATGACAAAATAAAAAGCTTTAACTGAAAGAACAGCACAATAACAGCTTAGCAGTACACTGTTTAGCTATGTTTTATTAATCGTTTCACTTTGGAATTTGCAGAGACTGCTGCCTGGAATATGAAATGAGAAAAATATTGTTGTCAAGAAAGACAGGGAGAAAGGGAGAGACAGAAAGAGATGGTGAGAAAGAGACAGAGACAGAGTACATGCTAATCCTCCCCTCTAAACCACAGATATTCTTACACTTAAGGAAATCTTTGCTGGCCCCACCATTGCCTCTCCCTCCTACCCCACTTCCAAGTGGATTTCTTTTTACCTCAGTGACTTATGAACTTGTTCTTTTAATCACCACGCTTGAGCTCCTTTTCTAGATCACAAGCTGCTTCCATTTTTTTGTTTTTTTTTTGCTTTTTGAGACGGAGTCTCACTCTGTCGCCCAGGCTGGAGTGCAGTGGTGTGATTTCAGCTCACTGCAACCTCCACCTCCCGGGTTCAAATGATTCTCATGCCCTAGCCTCCTAAGTAGCTGGGATTACAGGCGTATGTGACCACACCAGGCTAACTTTTATTTATTTATTTATTTATTTATTTTGAGACGGAGTCTCGCTCTGTCACCCAAGCTGGAGTGCAGTGGTGTGATCTCGGCTCACTGCAAGCTCCGCCTCCCAAGTTCACACCATTCTCCTGCCTCAGCCTCCCAAGTAGGTGGGACTACAGGCACCCGCCACCATGCCTGGCTAATTTTTTGTATTTTTTAGTAGAGATGGGTTTTCACTGTGTTAGCCAGGATGGTCTCGATCTCCTGACCTTGTGATCCGTCCACCTCAGCCTCCCAAAGTGCTGGGATTACAGGCGTGAGCTACTGCGCCTGGCCTCTTTTGTATTTTTAGTAGACATGGGGTTTCACCATGTTGGCCAAGTTGGTCTTGAACTTCCGACCTCAGGTGATCCGCCCACCTCGGCCTCCCAAAGTGCTGGGATTACAGGTGTGAGCCACAGCACCGGGCCTCATTTTTGAGTCCCTCACAGTGCCTAGTGCAGTACCTTGCAAAGAAAAGGAACCTTACAGGCCAGGCACACTGGCTCATGCCTGTAATCCCAGCACTTTAGGAGGCCAAGGAGGGAGGATCACTTGAGGCCAGGAGTTCAAGGCCAGGAGTTCAAGACCAACCTGGGCAACATAGCAAGACCCCATCTCTACAAAGAATAAAAACAATTTTTAAAAAATCAGCCAGGTGTGGTGGCATATGCCTGTAGTCCCAACTACTCTGGAGGCTGAGGCTGGAGGATCGCTTGAGCCCAGGAATTGGAGGCTGCAGTGAGCTATGATGGTGCCACTGCACTCCAGCCTGGGTGAGAGTGAGACCCTGTCTCAAAACAACAACAACAACAAAACAAAAAACAAAGAAAGAGAACCCAAAATTATTTGTTGAAGGATGAAGAATGCACGGCTAAGTCTATCAGTTCTCACTGGTTCCCACCTGCATTTGAAGTCACATGATCCTGCTGCCAGCAAAACGTTGTTGGGATGCCAATCCAAGCTGAGGACTGTGGAGCGAATCGGCTTTTTAATGTGCTTGCTCACCCACCTATGAGAGGGGAAAACTGTTTCAGTTTATCCACTCAACTAGCATCCCCAAATGACCTACAAATGTATGTCGGGTGAAAACACCTAAGTATGCCACACTTTTCCACAATTAAAAAAAAAACTATGAAACAATTCAGAATATTATCTTTTTCAGAATAAACTTTTTCAGATAGGTTTCTGTAAAAAAAGATTCTATAGAAAAGTAACAGAGCATTCAACGTTCTTCTGTCAGTCACCAGGCCTTCTGCCAGAGACAAGGTTTTTTGAGACCGGGTTATGATTTGAGACAGGCTAATTTTTGTATTTTTTGTAGAGATGAGATTTCTCCATGTTGCCCAGGCTGGTCTCAAACTCTTGGGCTCAAGCGATCTACCGGCCTCAGCCTCCCAAAGTGCTGGGATTACAGGCATGAGCCACTGCGCCCAGCTGACAAGGTGCATTTCTAAAGGACAGAAAGGAAAAGAACCATGAACAGGCCCTTCTCCACTCCTGGCCTTGATGTTCTCAGCACAACAGCTGGTTTTCAGCGGTCCTCATTAGTAAGCATATATATTGATTAACTCAGTTACTTTTTCGTGAGATTTTGGATTACATATGACGTTAACCTCTGAGGTAAAAACTGAAGTTTGAAAATACTTCAATTTTTATCATGAATATTCCGTGATTTGCTATCCCATTTTTGGTGAATTTGGGGTTGTAAGACAGCTTAATATCCTTCCCAAGTCTCCGTGAATCTGCAAATTCTTTTTATTTCTTTCATCGAAAAATCACAACCAAGAAATTAGAAGAACCTCATGTTGGGGATTAGCCTCTAATTCTCTAGCACCATCCAAAAGAGATGATTTATGTCTAGGACCAGTCAGTATTTTGGCTTAACTAATTCATTTCTGCCCCCAAACTGCTGTTTAAAAACCAATCATGTCTGGTTGCTCAACAGTTGAGAGACTAAATATTGAACCAATGCCTTTCCTTGAATGCTAAATTACCTTTCTATAGAATCACTTTCTTTTTTTTTTTTGAAACGGAGTTTCGCTCTTGTTGTCCAGGCTGGAGTGCAATGGCACGATCTCAGCTCACCGCAACCTCCACCTCACGGGGTCAAACGAGAATCACTTTCTTTTATTTATTTATTTTTTTGAGACAGAGTCTTACTGTCGCCCAGGCTGGAGTGCAGTGGCAAGATCTTAGCTCACTGCAACCTCCGCCTCCTGTGTTCAAGCAATTCTTGTGCCTCAGCCTCCCGATAGCTGGGATTATAGGCTCGCGCCACCACGCCTGGCTAATTTTTGTAATTTTAGAAGAGATTAGCCTTCACTGTGTTGGCCAGGCTGGTCTCAAACTCCTGGTCTCAGGCGATCCACCTGCCTTAGCCTCCCGAAGTGCTAGGATTATAGGCATGAGCCACCACGCCTGGCTACAGAATCACTTTCTAAGTATCCTATCTGAAGAAGTTCATTCTGAAAAAGACAGCCAGGTGCAGAGGCTTGCAACTATACTCCCAGCACTTTGGGAGACCAAAGCAGGAGGATTGCTTGAGTACAGGAATTTGAGATCAGCCTGGGCAACAAAGGGAGAACCTGTCTCCACAAATAATCAAAAAATTAGCCAGGTGTGGTGGTGCAAACCTGTAGTCCCAACTACTTGGGAGGCTGAAGTGGCAAGACTGCTGGATCCCAGGAGTTGGAGACTGCAGTGAGCCGTGTTTGTACCACTGCATTCCAGACTGGGTGACAGAGAGAAACTCTGTCTCAAAAAACAAATAAATAAATAAAATAAAAAACCAAAATCCCCCACAAAGTCTCTAGAAAAGGAGAAAAAGACAGTATATTGAATTGTTTCATAATGTATATATATTTTTTGAGACAGAGTCTTGCTGTGTTGCCCAGGCTGGAGTGCAGTGGCATCGTCTTGGCTCACTGCAACCTCCACCTCCCTGGTTCAAGCGATTCTCCTGCCTCAGACTCCCAAGTAGCTGGGAGTATAGGCATGAGCCACCATGCCTGGCTAATATTTTGTATTTTTAGCAGAGATGGGGTTTCTCCATGTTGGCCAGGCTGGTTTCGAACTCTTGACTTCATGATCCGCCTGCCTTGGCCTCGCAAAGTGCTGGGATTGCAGGCGTAAGCTACCGTGCCTGGCCTTTATAATGTAATTTGTTTAATTAAGGAAAAGATAGCAAGCAAAATAATTAGTTCATATGGCTGAATTATAAGCTTCTGAGAAGTTGTTTTAAAGTACTCCTACGAAATATGAAATAATTGTTCTACAGCTGAAAAACTGCCCTAAACATATAGCTTGTTCAAAGACAATACCTTGTACCATAATAAAGTCCAATTTACCTATACTTGAGCCTAATTCTCAACGAATAAAAATGTAAACAATTACTGAGGTTGAAGCTTAACTTGGAAGAATAGTTTCCTGTAGAAATCTGTAAGATTGCAAGGAGTACCAGCTGACATAAAGTTTAGCCTTGAAAGAATATTAATGAAATTAGTTTCCTATCTCATTACAATGAAACTTCCAAATCATTTCTAGCAGGTAACATTTTGTTAGCCTTGATTTCACATTTGAAAGAAAACTGTATGTTTCAAATTCGTAACTCAATTTTTTTTTTTTTTTTTTTTTTTGAGACGGAGTTTCACTCTTGATGCCCAGGCTGGAGTGCAATGGCATGATCTCGGCTCACCGCAACCTCTGCCTCCTGGGTTCAAGAGATTCTCCTGCCTCAGTCTCCCAGGTAGCTGGGATTACAGGCATGTGCCACCACACTCCGTTAATTTTTTTGTATTTTTAGTAGAGACAGGGTTTATCCATGTTGGTCAGGCTGGTCTCGAACTCCCGACCTCAGGCGATCCACCTGCCTTGGCCTCCCAAAGTGCTGGGGTTACAGGCATGAGCCACTGCACCCACCCCACAACTCAGTTTTACCGCAAATTCCCAATCTCTTTTCGAAGAATAAAATTTCCGAAGTTTTACTAAATTACAAAGGTAACATGATAATCCCTTTCTTTCAATTTCAGCAGAATAAAAATAACAAAATGGCTACAAAGAGTCATGTGTACTCTGCTATTTTTAGTAGAAACACAAACACTGCCAGTTTAGTACTAAATGACAACTTTATGTTGAAGGATATTTACTAGTCATGCTGAACACATGCCAGATAGAATAATAATTATTATTTTCTTTTTGAGATGGAGTCTCACTTTGCCACCCAGCCTGGAGTGCAGTGGCACAATATCGGCTCACTGCAACCTCCGCCCCCTGAGTTCAAATGATTCTCCTGCCTCCTCCCGAGTAGTTGGGATTACAGGTGCCTGCCACTGTGCCCGATTAATTTTTGTATTTTTAGTAGAGATGGGGTTTCACCATCTTGGCCAGGCTGGAGAATAACTGTTTCCTTATCAAAATAAACAGAAAGGAATAGTTAAAATAAGTTTTGGCCATAAAATAAATCTGTGTTTTGACTGGGTCAGCAAGAAGTGATTTATTTAAAAAATGTGCAATAGCCTGATTAGACTTCTAAGATTCTGGTGAGTTTTGACTTCAACAGTTTAAACAAGTAAAATATTACACCAAGACACAGATTTGGTTGGCAAATAAGCTTTAAAGAAAGGAGAACATTGGCTAGACATGGTGGCTCACACCTGTAATCCAAGCACTTTGGGAGGCCAAGGTGGTGGATCACGAGGTCAGGAGTTCAAGACCAGCCTGGCCAAGATGGTGAAACCTCATCTCTACAAAAACTACAAAAATTAGCCACGCGCGATGGCAGGTGACTGTAATCCCAGCTACTCAGGAGGCTGAGGCAGGAGAATTGCTTGAACCGGGGGGCGGAGGTTGCAGTGAGCCAAGATCGTGCCACTGCACTCCATCCAGCCTGGGCAACAGAGTGAGACTCTGTCTCAAAAAAAAAAAAAAAAAAAAAAAAAAAAAAAGGCGATCAGAACATGGACACAATAGCTCTATGTTAATATAAAAAACATGCGATTTAACTTAACATGCACATGAGAAGGGAAAATGCTCAGACAGAATCGAGAATTTCAGAGAAAAAAACCACACAACTCCAGATGAGAAAAAACTGGAGTTATGAGAAAAAACAGCAGTGCAAATGTAAATTCTACAGAGAGGGATAGAAAAAGTTTAGATGTCACTCACCAGTCATTTTCAGACTCAAAGTAACAAACAGAAATGAGTCGTGCTCCACTTCCCACAGCAAATTTGTTCTCTAGGGGGGACCACTTCACAAAAGTAGCTGCGCGATTAATTCTCAGGATCACCAGGGTTGGCTTCCAGACACCATCCTTCTGACTCCAGACATAGGCATTACGGTCTGCCCCACAAGTGACGATGCGGTCGCTCTTGGGAGCCCAGTCAATACCTGCAAGTGAGACATGGGTCATCTGCTTTGCCCAGTCAATGACAAACAACTGCGGCACAGGCAGGTGGGTGGCACTGGCATGCCAGGATGAGACGTGGTCTTGGGACCTTCCTCCCAGGCACGTCCTTCCCACTATCTATGTCCTGATCACCGCCTCAAGGAAAGGCACGGATGCTTCTCTGCAAAGCGTCTGGGACTCAGGATTGTCTATAAGGCCGTGTAGAAGAGCTGTTTTATAATTACAGACTTTACAAAACTAAACGGGGGCATTCTTTCCACCCATTCACACATTTCTAAGACTTCTAAAGATCTGAAGATTCATTACTTTTTTCTTTCCTTTTTATTAGACTTTTTTTGTGTGTGAAAATAACTGTATTCATTAACAGACCTCATTCTATGATATTAACCAACAGTCTGCTACATGGCATTCAACTAAAACAGCATACAGGGTAAATAAAAATAATCTTTAGTGTAAAGAGGGGGAAATATATATTGTGATTCATCATATATTCTTCTGAAAGTCATTGTTAGTTGAACCATACTGAAAACCTTTTCTACATTACGCAGGTCCTGTGAAAGAATCCTTGTTTCTTTGCATCTAAACCAGGAAGATACCTGAATGTGTATCTGAATGTAAGGTTTATTTTTCTTATTTGATGAGACTTTACTTATCTGGTACCTCTGTGAAGAATCCCAAAGTCAAGGTCAGTTTCTCATATACCAAGAGTCAAGGTCAGTTTCTTACATACCAAGAGCAAAATTTACCATGACTCATTTAACATTTATTGATGAGGTATTTTCTTTTCTTTTCTTTTTTTTTTTTTTTGAGATGGACTTTTGCTCTCGCAGCCCAGGGTGGAGTACAATGGCACGATCTCAGCTCACTGCAACCTCTGCCTCCCGCGTTCAAGCGATTCTCCTGCCTCAGCCTCCCGAGTAGTTGGGATTACAGGCGGATGCCACCATGCCCGGCTAACTTTTGTATTTTTAGTAGAGACGGGGTTTCACCATGTTGACCAGGCTGGTCTCGAACTCCTGACTTCAGGCAATCTGCCTGCCTCGGCCTCCCAAAGTGTTGGGATTACAGGCATGAGCCATAGCACCCGGCCTTGATGAGATATTTTCTATAAATATAATTTCACATTAAAAAGTACAGAAATATTACTAATAAATATTTATTACAGATCTCTCTCTAAAAATTAATAATTAGCATTCTTGACATTTATATGGAAAAAAGACAAATATAAATCCAAGCCTCAATTACCCATAAGTCATAGTGACTTCAGTAGTATGAAGAGTTAGGCCGGGCGTGGTGGCTCACACCTGTAATCCCAGCACTTTGGGAGGCCGAGGCAGGCAGATCACGAGGTCAGGAGATAGAGACCATCCTGGCTAACACGGTGAAACGTTGTCTCTACTAAAAATACGAAAAATTAGCTGGGCGTGCTGGCGGGCGCGTGTAGTCCCAGCTACTCAGGAGACTGAGGCAGGAGAATGGCGTGAACCCGGGAGAGGGAGCTTGCAGTGAGCCGAGATTGCACCACTGCACTCCAGCCTGGGCGACAGTGCGAGACTCTGTCTCAAAAAAAAGTAGTATGAAGAGTTTAGTTTATTCATTCATTTACCTGCATGAAATGTCAGCTCAATTTTTTGTACCACTGAAGGGAAGAAAATATGAGACTGTATTCTAAGTGATGTGTATTTTATTTATTCATTACAAGACAATTTTGCTTGCAGTCCTCTTTATCAGATTTTAGATTTTTTTTTCTTTTTTGAGACAGGGTCTCACTTTATCACCCAGACTGGAGTGCAGTGGTATGATCATAGCTCACTGCAGCCTCAACCTCCCAGGCTCATGAAATCCTTCTACCTCAGCCTCCTGAGTAGCTGGGACTACAGGTGCAAGCCACCATGCGTGGCTAATTTTTTGTAGAGACGGGGTTTCACCATGTTGCCCAGGCTGGTCTTGAACTCCTGGGCTCAAGTGATCTGCCTGCCTCAGCCTCCCAAAGCACTGGGATTACAGGTGTAAGCCCAATCAATATTTATTATTATTAAAAAGAAAAATCATTATCTTTTAGAGATGCAAACTGAAATATGAAACAATATAATGTCTGGGATGTGCTTCAAATTAGTACAGGAAAGGAGAAAGTGAATTGAGAAGAACAAGATTGGCTGTTACTTAATAATTGTGGAATCTAGGTGATGGGTATAAAAGGCTCATTATACTATTCCACTTTTTTTTAAATCTGTTTAAAATTTCCCATGGTAACAAAACATGTTTCTTAAAAAGGGGAACAATCAAATATTTAACACAAAAGAATAAAACCTCAGAACTCTGATATCCCTGATGTTTGCCACACTTCTTTTCTTTGTAGTATGGATGATTTTTTTCTTCTAGAATGCTTTAGAAAATATTTTTCCCCCTAAAATTACTATCTTTCTGAGAAAATATGTCTGATCCTTGATCTCCTGCCCCAGAGTTATATTTAGATTTTTCCAACAAGTTTTTTCAGATCTAAAAAATGCCATGTGAACAGCTAGACAGAAAACAGGCCCAAGTTGAAAGGACCCCAGAAGAGAAGTAGAGGAAAAAAAACACACACTAAATACTTCACATTTTTGGCGATTTCTTTGGTCTTTCATCTTTGCCTTTTCTCATTTAAAAGTATTTCCGTTTAAATCCTAAAATTCCAATTAATTTTTTTTTTTTTTTTGAGACTGAGTTTTGCTCTTATTGCCCAGGCTGGTGTGCAATGGCACAATCTCGGCTCACTGCAACCTCCGCCTCCCGGGTTCAAGCAGTTCTCCTGCCTCAGCCTCCTGAGTAGCTGGGATTACAGGCGTGTGCCACCATGCCTGGCTAATTTTGTGTATTTTTAGTAGAGATGGGGTTTCTCCATGTTGGTCAGGCTGGTCTCGAACTCCTGACCTCAGGTGATTGGCCCACCTCAGCCTCCCAAAGTGGTGGGATTACAGGCTTGAGCCACTGCACCCGGCCTAATTTTTTATTTTTTTTGGAGACAGAGTCTTGCTCTATCCCCCAGGCTGGAGTGCAGTGGCGCCATCTCGGCTCACCGCAACCTGTGCCTCCCAGGTTCAAGCGATTCTCATGTCTCAGCCTCCCGAGTAGCTGGGATTACAGGTGCTCACCGCCACACCTGGCTAATTTTTGTATTTTTAATAGAGACAGGGTTTCACCATGTTGGCCAGGTTGGTCTCAAACTCCTGACTTCAGGTGATCCACCCGCCTCAGCCTCCTAAAGTTGTGGGATTACAAGTGTGAGCCACTGTGCCTGGCCTAAAACTCCAATTTAAAATATGAGTATTCTTATTCTTAGGCTATGAGGCCACTGGCAAAGGAACTTAAGAAAATAGGCCAAACCCAATAGAAATAAGGTTGTGGGAAAGGAACAGCAACAAAAATAGAAACGCTGTCTGTGGTGCTGCTTTGGAAATATCAGCTCCTGGTGCTCAAGAGCATTATTTACAAATCACTAGTCAAAGCAAGGGTGGTCATGAGTTATTGCTGAAGAATGCAGGACAACTTCTGTAAAGGATGTAGAATAGCAAAACATGCTAAGTACTCTTATTTGGGTAAGGATATCTCTAAGCTCATCAGTATTTTAGGTGATTAGAGGTAAAATTGCAGAGTCCAACTAAAAGAATAAAAAATCATCCTGGGCAACATGGTGAAACCTATCTTCACAAAAAAATTAGCCGGGTGTGGTGGTGCACACCTTTAGTACCAGCTCCTGGGGAGGCTGAGATGGGAGGATCACTTGAGCCCAGGAGGTTGAGGCTGTAGTGAGCCATGATCATTCTAGCCTGGGTGACTGGGCAACAGAGCAAGACCCTGTCTAAATGAAAAAAAAAGGTTCACACCTGTAATCCCAACACTTTGGGAGGCCAAGGCGGGCAGATCACTTGATGTCAGGAGTTCGAGACCAGCCTGGCCAATGTAGTGAAATCCCAACTCTACTAAAAATACAAAAATTAGCCGGGCATTGTGGCAGGCGCCTGTAATCCCAGCAACTTGGGAGGCTGAGGCAGGAGAATTGCTTGACTTTGGAAGGCAGAGGCTGCAGTGAGCCAAGACTGAACCATTCCATTCCAGCCTGGACGACAGAATGAGACTCATCTCAAAACAAACAAACAAACAAACAAAAACAGAAAAAAGACAAAAACTCAATGAAAAAATGATCACGATTTATGAACAGGACAGTCACAAGGAAGAAAAACTCTCATGGCTAATACACGTCTGAAAGTATGCTCAACTTTTCCATTAATCAGGAAAATACGACTTACAGAAGCAATGGATGAACCTTTCATGCATTCATCGGTCTTACCATCTCAAGTATGTGGCAGGGTGTGGGAAAACAAGCACTCTCATACAGGACAGGTGGGAATGACAGCAATGTGATGAGGCCTGGCAACACTGCAGACATGCATACCCTGTGGTATTAACACATCTACCATCTACAAACATTCACACATACGTACAGAAATCAAGGGATGCCTATTCAGCACTTCCGTGTAATATGGAAAAATTGAAACAACCTAAATGTCCTTCAATGGAGGAAGGAGTAAATAAGTGAGATATAAAATGCTAAACAGTAGTTAAAAGGAATAAACTTGATCTAGACAGCAGCATAGATGGATCTCAGAAACAATCATGAATGCAAAAGCAGGCTGCCGGAGATGCGTAATATCATGCCATTTATGTAGCTTCAAAAAACACTGGTCAGTAGTCCTAAAGATTGTTTTCTCACTTTTTTTTTTTTGAGACGAGGGTCTTGCTCTGTCACGCAGGCTGGAGTGCAGTGGTGTGATCACAGCTCACTGCAGCCTTGCTCTTCTTATCTCAAGTGATCCTCCCACTTCAGCCTCACAAGTAGCTGGGACCACAGGTGCGTGCCACCACACCGTGCTAATGGGGGAGTCTCATTATGTTGCCCAGGCTAGTCTTGGATTCCTGGGTTCAAGCGATCCTCCCGCCTTGGCCTCCCAAAGTGCTGGGATTACAGGTGTAAGTCACAGTGCTTGGCCTAAGCTTGTTTATGAATATGCATATATGTAAATGTATTAAAAATGGACTGGAATGCTGTCATAGCAAATTATAGTCTGCCTTCCGGGGGAGAGGAATAGGACTGCTGGTGAGAGGTGACTTTACCATCATCAAGAATAATATATCTTATTATTATATCCTTTTTCCTTGAGTTCCCTGATACAGGAAAAGAAATTACTTCCTAGCACAGGGAAAAAGTTGGTAATTCTGGTGGCGATTATCTGATATGGGTGTTTATTATATTACTTTGTTCTTTTCAATATTCTGGAAAGTCTTTCTTACCCTAAAAACACAAAGGAAACTTTCGGAAGACACTTGGAAATAGTTTGGTGCACGTTTTCGTGTTGTCTACATTTTCATGTTATCTAGCTTTCAATTTCATGTCTCATCTCCTAATTTGAGCTCTTTAGTCCTCAGGGTAGGTTCAGTGCTTTCCATAGCAACAGTAGAGTGCTGGGTACCAGTTGGGGCTACAAGAAGCACTTAACAACTGAGATCATTATAGTATTTTCTCTAAAATTTTAAGGAAATTCAGTAAGTGCTGTATGACTTTAAATATTATGGGCTGGGTGCGGTAGCTCACTCCTGTAATCCCAGCACGTTGGGAGGCCGAGGCAGGCAGATCACGAGGTCAGGGGTTTGAGACCAGCTTGACCAACATGGTGAAACCTGTCTCTACTAAAAATAAAAAAATTAGCCAGTCGTAGTGGCACGCACCTGTAGTCCCAGCTACTCAGGAAGCTGAGGCAGGAAAATTACTTGAACCTGGGAGGTGGAGGTTGCAGTGGGCCGAGATCATGCCATTGCACTCCAGCCTGGGCGACAGAGTGATACTCCGTCTCAAAAAAAAAAAAAAAAAAAGAAAAAAAAATTATGGTCAACTGGGTTTATTAGGCTCTTTATCTAAAAGGAAGAGTGCCTGATTTGGAAATATCACACTAAGCTCACAGCTATCTTCCTTTACCTGTGATGTGTCCATTGTGCTCCTTGAGTTCATGAGCTTTCACCCACTGGCTCCCATTCTTCTTATAGATGTGCACTTCGTGATTATTGGGACTGAGGGCAATCTCTGGAGACAGAAGTCAAACAACAGTTAACACCTGAACTTGAAATTGTCACCAAAAAGGGGACATGTCACAGTTGTTTTAAAAGCAGACTATAGTAAGGAAAAGAAAAACTTCCGAAGAAGTAGTTCTCAAATTCACCTCTGAATAATTCCTTTTTTTTTTTTTTTTTTTTTACCTTTACTTGGACGCTGTATTTTATAATGCTTTACAGGAAAACTAAGATTAAAATTCATTTTCCCAGAGACATGTACAACTGTCAATTAATGATTCTAACCAGCGAAAAATAAACAATGTTACTATACCTAGCTAAAATAACTGTAGATCAGGGTAAAAATGTTTGACACTTTCATTCACCTGTGCAATATTACTAGAACTAAATCTAAATTTCTGTTGGTCTTTTTGAAACGCTGAAAATAGTTTATGGACTTCCATTACTGCTATCATGGACCCAGGCTGGAACCACTAGTTTATATAAAAAAAATTGATTCTGCTGATAAACTATACTGAACTTCTCCTTTACAATAAAGCCAATATAAATCACAATGCTTTGTTTTCAAGAATAATTTCCTGAACTAATACAGAATATAATACACAAAACGGACTTTTTAAAAACTCATACAGGTTGAGCATCCCTAATCTGAAAAGCTGAAATCTGACATGCTCCCAAATTCAAAACTTTTTGAGTATCAACATGACACTCAAAAGGTCATGCTCAAACGTGATGCTCTCCGGAACATTTTGGACTTCAGATTTTCTTTTTTTTCTTTTTTGAGACGGAGTTTTGCTCTCATTGCCCAGGCTGGAGTGCAATGGCATGATCGTGGGTCACTGCAGCCTCTGCCTCCCAGGTTCAAGCGATTCTCCTGCCTTGGCCTCTGAAGTAGCTGGGATTACAGGCATGTGCCACCACGCCCAGCTAATTTTGTATTTTTAGTGCAGACAGGGTTTCTCCATGTTGGTCAGGCTGGTCTCGAACTCCCCACCTCAGGTAATCTGCCTGCTTTCGCCTCCCAAGGCGCTGGGATTACAGGCGTGAGCCACCAGGCTCGGCCGGATTTCAGATTTTCAGTGCTCGGATGGTATATATTATGTAAATATCCCCAAATCATAAGTCCAAAGCAATTCTGGTCCTAGGTAGTTCAGATAAGGGATACCAGACCTGTATTCATGTATCTTTTGTTACCCCATCTAGTTCATCTGTTTTTTTTTTAATTTAATTTAATTTTTATTTTTAGTAGAGACAGGATCTCACTATGTTGCCTAGGCTGGTCTTG